>NW_022631015.1:3661969-4208522 GCF_010015895.1 Lontra canadensis
TTTCTTTCTTTCTTTCTTTCTTTCTTTCTTTCTTTCTTTCTTTCTTTCTTTCTTTCTTTCTTTCCTTCTTTCTTCTGCTTCTTCTTCTTCTCCTTCTTCTCCTCCTCCTTCTTCTTCTTTTTATAGATTAACTAAAGCACAATGGCATAGAGTAAATTACACATACTTAAAGTACATAATTTAGTAAGTTTTGACATGTGTTTATATCCATGAAGCCATTACCACAGTCAAGATTGCAACACATCCACCAGAAATTGGGGGTGGGTGGCAGATATGTTTACTCATAGTATGGGTAATTATGCTTACATATTTTATGAAAAATTTTGTTTTGTTTTGACTTATATATTATTTTGAAAATCACATGGTTCAGTGTTCTGTAATAGTCACTCAGTTGTGCTATCATCACAACTATCTAATTCGAGAACATTTCCTCAGCCCTAAGAGAAACCTTACACCCATTAAGTGTCCCACAGTTATTCCTCTAATTCCTTTCTGCTCCAGCCCTTGGTAATAACTAATCTACTTTTGATCTCATAGATTTGCCCATTCTAGAGAGTTCATATAAATGGAATCATTCATCTTCCATGTCTAGCTTCCCTCACTTAGTATACTATTTGTAAGATTCATTGATGTTGTAGTAAGTGTCAGTAGTTCATTCCTTTTTTATTGCTAAATATTATTCCATTGCCTGGACATACCACATCTTGTTGATTCATTAATCAGTTGATGGACATTTGGGTTTTTTCCTCTTTTTGGCTATTGTGAATAAGGCTGCTATAAACATAGCATAAGTCAGGCCAGAACTTTTAATAAAGTGTTGAATAGCAATGGTGAAAGTGGCATCCTTGCCTTTTCCCTGATAATTGACAGAAAGCTGTTAGCCACTAAATAAGACATAACGGTGGTTCAAACTGAGGTGACAGTAGTAGAGGTGGTAAAAAGTGGGCAGATTCTGAGTATGTTTATTGATATGGGATGTGAAGGACTACATGTGATATATGAGAAAAAAAAGATTGGTATACAGGTGATACCAAGATTTTAACCCCAGAACCTGGAATGAGGGAGTAGACCTCACTGAGATGAAGACTCTATAGTAGAGCAAGTGTATGTGAGGAAGGTCAGCAGTCCAAAAACCCCACTTGATTTCAATACGTATGCCATCTTTGGCAAATCCTGCTCATTACAAACCCAAAATCTATTCTTTCCTTCTTATTAGAGAGGCACTGATTCTGGTCAGTATGGCTATATGCTCAACCAAAAAACAAAAACAAAAACAAAAAACCTTCATTTTCCAGCTTCCCTTGAAGCTAGGATTCAGAATTCTGGCCAATAGGAATTCTGCTTAGGGAAATCCTAGGACATTCTTGGTGTCCTGACATAGATGCTTCTCCATATTCCTTGCCATATACTTCGCTTACTTTGTACTTGGAATCTGGATATGTGGCTGGAGGTGAAGCAGCCATGAGGTAATCCTGAAAATGAAACCCACATAAGGGATAACACAGAAGAAGGATAAAGTGACTGGGGCATTTAGTTTCATAGTATGAAACTCAGACCAGCCCTAGACTCCTGTTGTTGGTCTTCCTGTTGATTGTCAAAAATAAACCCCTATTTGGCTAAGCTACCCCTGTTGAATTTCTATGACAAGAAACCAAAGACAGTCTATCTTAACACAATGGCTACATCTAAGTCATCAACTTAAATAATGATAAGCTGAGCTCTAGAGGTCAGCTCTCTTTAGATAGGAACAACCTGTACTTTTTCATGTCTTATACTAAATTCACTGATCGTATTATCATCCAGCCCTTGAAACTGCACTGTGTCCACAAAGACATAATGAGAAGCTTTGTCTTCTGGAAATCCAAATACACTATGCCCATGTCACTCCTCTGATTTGTCAGTTTAGTAATGTTAGCCAAAAAGCATCTGTAGTTACCTTGTTCTTGGGTGAACCCATGTACACTGCCTATGTCTCCTCTTCTCTTTCTAAGAGTTCATAGGCCACTTATTGGATTGGATTGTCTGTATCAATGACTTTTGTAGGATCCACACCAAGCCCACTGATCTATAATCTGTGGCACTATATTCTTCTCATTGTCCAAAATAAGCACCACATCTGTCCACATCCAGGCTCTAGCTTCTCTCCCACTTTCCACAGTTTCTGGGAGATCATCTCACCAAGCTAAACTGAAGTTCAAGCAACTTTCCATTATGATGAGCAGCTAGTAGCTCTTCTATAGTCTGCTTAGTTGTCTTGGCCATCATTTCTCTCAAATGGAGCTCCTTCCACTCTCACTCTCAAGATGTCTCAGCAGACTCTGTGTTGTTTGCCAATATCACACTATCCACCATTCCTCTCTCTTCTTGTTCCAAAAATAGTACCTTGTTGGTGTGGCAGGATGCATTTGTGGATTCTAAGATTAGATCTCCTGACCCCGTCCTTATAGATCATGGCTGTCTGTCATATTCCTCCTCAGAATATATCCTTCCTTCATTTTCCTTGTTCATTTTCTTGACTAGCCTCTTTAATCTGGGATAATTTTAGATTTACAGAAAAGTGGCAACCACAGTACATTGAGTTTCCATATACTCCTAACCCAGTTTCCCCTAATGTTAACATCTTATGTAACCATGGCACATTTACTAAAGCTGAGAAATTAACGTTGACACATTACTATGAACAAAAATACAAACTTTATTCAAATTTCACCAGTGTTCCCACTAATACTCTTTTTTCTGTTCCCAGATCCAATCTAGATTCCACATGGCATTTAGTCTGCATTCGTTTTTTTAAAAATCTCTTTTCAAAATCCCTTTAACAATTTGTTTTCCTTCTTTGTCAGGATTATTTGATTTGGACTAGAGGGATCACTCTGTCTTCCTCTGAAGCTATTTTAATTTGCTAGGCAATGGAGTTTTGTCTTGAAATGCTGTCCCTCAAGGAGATCACGTTGTTGAATGAGTCCCAGAGATCAATGTGTCTGGAGCACACACCTCCTCAGTGACCGATGAGCTCCTTGACTGGCTCAGAATTTGTGGCAAGGTAGTCACCTTACCCAAAGTTCTGTTTGGCTCTATTTCACCAACTGTTCTTCCCTAGTGGCCCAAAACACGCCTTCAGTAGTCATCCCCCTCAGTGATTCCTTCTAATCTTCTATAAATTGTGCCTCAGATGATTTGCTCTAAATGGAAACTGAAAGGTGTAGAGAAGTCTGGCTCACTGTGTGACTGAGGAAAGGTTTGTCTCAGAGCCCTGAAGAGAAGCTTCCCAGTGGGTGTGTGAGGAGAGCAGCAGCTGTCTCCAGCACAGCCTGTCTATCCCTGGGCTGCAGACTGATTGTCACTGAAAGAAAAATCTTTAGCTTCCCTAAGTTAATAAGCCTTTAAATAGGTTAAAAGGTAAATGAAGTGGTGATGAGCATGGCCAGGAGACTGATCGCATCAGAGACTTGTCAGGGCCTCCTATCTGGACAAGTGACAAGTCTGTGATTAGATGGGACAGTTGGAAACTTAGCTGTAGGAAGTTAGCGCAAAGCAGAAACCAGTATAGGTATTGGATGGTAAATCCGTTGTGATTTAGAGATTCCTGGCCATTTCATATAACATTTCCTTTTAATTACTTCATGTTATGAATATGTAAAGAGTTTAACATGAGTTTAAGTATTCTTCTCTGTCTCATGCTATCTCTATGCATCAGGATAACTGAAATTCTGAACTGGCAAGAACTCATCTCAAAAATACAAGTAGTCTTGAATTGAGCTGAACTAAATTGAATTTCTGACACCTAAAACAGAATGTAAGACTCTTGGTTGTGATTTTTAGAGGCCTCAGAACTCTATTGATGAAGTTGTTTCATGTGAGAGTGAATGTCACCTGGAGGCTGGAAGTGTCCACAGTCATAACTTCAGAGAATGAAGGCTGAATAGCGGCCAATATGCCAAGTAAATAAGATATGTATGTTGAATACTCCACTATAGAAGTTCTATACATTTTTTGAGCCCTGTTAAATCAATCTATAACCATTAACAATTGTTGAAAAATAAAAAGATATTGATATTAAGATACCAGAAAATTTTCACAATTTTACCTTAAGACCCTAGTTCCATGTAAAGCTATGTGGATTTGCATCTTCTTTGGAAAGACAGGAACCAGGATATGATTGAATTCAATGAGGTCTGGAGAAAGCAGAGAGAAAAAGAGTTTGTTCTGCTGGACAACCAATTCAAATAAAAGAAATGGCTCCAGGCACACATTATTGAGATTAGTCATGAGCCTCAAGGTGTGACTAATGTCTTCTGTAGATGGCAGGATGGTCCTATTCTTTAGCAGTGCTCCTGGGAGACTGCCTTCTGTTACAGTGAAGAATATTTTTCCTAATGCAGACATTTCAAGTAGCTGGTGCCTTCAAGAAGCCTTCAATTATTTGTGGTGTCAGCCTTGAAAAACTTCTCTCCCAGAATCTGGGCACTCATCTTAGAGAATAAATTGGACAAGAATGAAAATAATTATGAGGGGAACTGAGAGGCATTATTTTTTCTTGTAGAGAATGAAGAGACTTAAATTGCAAAGCACATACTGATCATCTCTGCTCTGAAAGGTCCTGATCCTCCTGGAGGTAGACCAGTTGCCCCTTCTGTGTGCATGATCCTTCTCCTCTGGCCATGGCTGATTTATGCAAGGTGGTTCCTGGCACAGACTGAGCCAATCCTTATTTCTTTTTTGGGAATTTTAAACTGTTCAGTGACCCAGAAACTGAGGATCATCGGAAGAAGGTTATGTTCATGGCCATTTTCAGGATCTCCCACTCTTGGAGCTTGGGGAGCTCATTCATGCTCTTCCCAAGGATTGAGCTTTCAGTTCTTGCCTTGGATTTTTTTTTTTTTTCAAGATTCTGTCTATTTATTTGACAGAGAGAGATCACAAGTAGGCAGAGAGGCAGGCAGAGAGAGAGGAGGAAGCAGGCTCCCCGCTGAGCAGAGAGCCCGATGCGGGGCTCGATCCCAGGACCCCGGGATCATGACCCGAGCTGAAGGCAGAGGCCCTAACCCACTGAGCCACCCAGGCGCCCCTTGCCTTGGATTTTAAGAACTGCATCAATACCCTTTCTAAATTTTCCCTTTTATGCGTAAGCCAGCTACAATTAGTCTTCATTGAAACCAAAAGAAACCTACTGAATACAAATATATAACCCATAGGGTTATTTGATTGAATAAGATTTTGATATAGGTAAAAGCTCTTTATAAACCAAACTTTATACTGTAGGGTTGATTCTTAGGTGCACTTTTGTTTTTAAACATTTCATACACATAACCTGGGATCTGCTATAATTAGAGTATATATCTCACTCATTCATTGGATCTTGGCTCAGATCTACTTTGGTATGATCTTGGATTAGTGAAGTCCGCAAGCTTTAGTTTCCCAGTCTGCAAAATAGGAACAATACACTCAAGCTTATAGGGCTGTTATGAGAATAAAATAAGATACTACATGTAAAGAATTTAACTCAGCACCTAGCACATAATAAACACTTACTAAATATGGAATGTTCTAATTTGATCAGTAATAATGAACTACATGCACAGAATTAGAACAGGAAGCCATTATGAATGCTTGAATTTGAATATTTCTCAGTTGTAGATTTTTTTTAAGTTTTATTTATTTATTTCAGAAAGCGGGGGCGGAGGAGGGAGTTTGATTATGCGCTCTCACCTGAGTGAGTGGGGGGAGGGGCAAAAGGACAGATTCTTTGGGCAGACTCCCCTCTGAGGGAAGAGCCAGATGTGGGGATCAATCCCACAGCCCACGAGATCACATCCTGAGAGCATATCAGGAGTAGAAAGCTCAACCAACTGAACCACCCAGGCGCCCCTCAATTGTAGATTTTGAACTTCCACCCGTCAACTGATTTTGCATTCATTATACTCGCCTGCCTAGGGACGACTTTCCATATCACTTTTCCTCTGAACATAAGGGGAATCTGTTGCTGTTATAATTCTTTGAACCACATTCTAAAGGAAAATTCTCAGCCTTAACCTAATGTTTCTTTCTTTGTGGGAATTTCTTGAGATTACCACGTCAGCAATAATTTAACAGCCCCCAAAATATGTCAATCTTTTTTGCTTCTTTAAGTGAACAACTGTATGCATTTTGACTGGTAGCTAAAATAATATTATGCCTCTCAGTTTAGAAAGCTGAAAAATATCATAAAATCCAGGTAACTAATATAATGCCCCACCTCATTATTATGCCCCCAGAGAGAAGGGACATTTCATTCCAGAGATAAAATCAAGCCTCTACCTCATTGAACATGCCTGTAACTCTCTAATGTTTTGCCCTCCCCATGCTTACATCCACCTGGGTTTTAATAAATTCTTTGACACTAAGTGCTGGACTTTCCAAATGAAGAAATAAAGCACAGGAAGGCTAAATGATTGCCCAAGGGCACTTGCCTCATTCTTCTACACCTGGGACTACTATCCGTGTCTTGTGACCACACCCCCATGCTGTTTGCTCTAGGATTGAATGCTGTCTGGTACAGCAATATTCCCTCCATCAGGTGACCCATCCCATAGGGACAGAGCATTAGAACAAAGAACAAATAACAAAGCTTTAAACCTTAAGCCACGGAATGAGTCACCAATTGGAGCACTTTTTGGCAAAATGCCTGGCACCAAGCAGGTGCTCCGTAAATATTTGTGCAATGATTTCATGACTTCGTGGGTGATTAAGGGAAAATATTAAGGAAGCAATGTGGAAGAAGTTGTTTGAGAGACAGGAGACTTTTTTCGGCCTGTACGTGCCTTACCTCTCCACCTAGTTTTCTTGGTTGAGATTGGACATTACATTTCTTCTGTGGCATAGTCACCACTGGTGTGAAACCAAAGACTTTCCCCAATTCAAAAAGCATTTTCAAGAAGGGTTTTCTCTCTAGGCCACCTGAACCTGCCTGTGCCCAGTGACAAGTTCACTGTGAAATTTAAGCTTTAAGCTCCTCATTCACACTGTCCTCTTCCAAGCCCCTGGAGAGGATTCCAGCAAAGTGTTCATGAATTCATACCTTTTGTAATAGTTTATTTTATTTTATTTTTTAAAGATTTTATTTATTTATTTGACAGAGATCACAAGTAGGCAGAGAGGCAGGCGGGGGGGTGGGGGGAGCAGGCTTCCTGTGGAGCAGAGAGACCGATGTGGGGCTCCATCCAGGACCCTGGGATTATGACCTGAGCCAAAGGCAGAGGCTTTAACCCACTGAGCTCCCCCACCAAGCGCCCCTGTAATAGCTTATTTTATTAGATTTTTCAAACTTATATTTTCTTTATTGGATATTTTAGATTACAAAATTACAAATTCAACATAAGAACAAAACATACAATAAAAGTAAATTGCTTAACGTATATTAAGCACAGCAATAAAAAGAATTGGCAAAAAAAAAAAAAAAGACAAAAGCTGTATGTTTAACTTCCCTAAATATGTTATTTTAACCGCAGTCAGTTAAAACTGCTCTCTCTTTCCATCCTAATTGCCCCTTTACACATTTTTCCTCTTATAGGATGGTGCGAAAAGTGCAGGCATTGCTAGGATTCTCTGAGGAAAAGTTAGGTTGAAAAAACATTTAGTTTGGACTTAATATGTGAACAAGGTTGGCAGTTACTTCCATGTGTGGTTAAGATATTGCTAGCCACATAAATGTGGTAGTGGCTTCCAGAAGACCTTGACCACCACTGCACCAACTCATGGGCATGACGACATGAAAGTGTGCTGTCAGATTGTAGCTCACAGTGCCCATGTCATTGTGTGGCCCCCAGCAACGGAGGGGTGTGGGAATGGAGAAAAAGCAAAGTTGATACGTGCAGAGCCAGAAACTAGTCTGCAGAGAGCTCATCTTTTTACTGGATTTGTCAAATTGCAAGCAAAGAATCAGGTTCTAATCAACACCGAGGCAAACTGGAAATTCTCTCCTGTCAGGAATATACTTGGTAATCCAGTATATACACTTGGAAATACACCATACTTTTTTTTTCTTTCTCATGGAAATTGTGGTGTGAGTTAACTAGGACTTCTGTCACAGACTGCATGGCTTCAACAACCGAAATTTTTCTTCTCATAGTTTTGGAGGCTGGAAGTCCAAGATGAAGGTGACACTGGATTATGGCCCAATCTAGCCTTGTCTTAACTTAATCACCTCCTTAAAGACGTCTCCAAATAAGTTTACATCCTTAGGGACTGAGGGGTGGGACTTCAACATAAGTTTGTAGGAGGACGCAACTCAGCTCAAGATGTATTGGAAATAGATTGTACTAGAAATCTTGTGTAGCAGCAACATTAAGCAAATCTGTATGTGAAGTCCCATGTTATATGCATCCCATCCATCAATAATAAAAAGCCAAATTTTGATCAGCTGTGCTAGAAAGACAACTGACTTCTCTTCCCAAACTATAGAAAATGATATGACAAAGTTGTTGGCATGAGGAAAAAAAAAAAACAATAAAAAAGGAATGCACAAAAGATATAGGACAAAAACTATAGGGGTGTATCTGGCAATTATTATTTTTAAAAAGATTTTATTTATTTATTTGACAGAGAGAGACATAGCGAGAGAGGGAACACAAGGAGGGGCGGGGAAGAGGGAGAAGCAGGCTTCCTGCTGAACAGGGAGGCTGATGTGGGGCTCGATCCCAAGACCTTGGGATCATGACCTGAGCTGAAGGCAGACAATTAATGACTGAACCACCCAGGTGCCCTGTCTGGCAATTATTTAATAAAAATATTTCTGGCAATTATTTGGCAATTATTTAATAAAAATATTTTTTTCAAAGGGAATCATGCACTCTGGTGTTAAATATTAAGTGCTTAAATGTTAAATGATTAAAAAAAAATTAAGAGAGTGTGACAACAAACATGGCAGCCAAGCATCAACACACCAGCACCCGCAGGCAGCTGGAGAACACGGGGACCCTGCACAGGTGGCAGAGCTGGGGGAGGGGGAACAGTGGCTCAGGGGACACTACCAGCAGTACCTATGTGGGGAGACGCTGCTTGGATACGGAGGCCCATTCCATAAAAGAAACTTCACAGGGGAGCCTTTGTGTTTAAGCCACTGAGAAGCCCCATTTTATCCGAGGCATGGTACAAACTCTTTACGTGGAAAAGGGAGATGGGCCAAGTAGATCATTCCATCAGAATCCAAGGAATTTAAAACAGTGATAGAACTCGTTCCTTCTTTGTTAAAATCTGTATTTTGGTATCTTTGGCAAACAATAAGAAGCCATAGAAGGATGTTGCACAGTATGGTGGAGGAACCCAGGAGGGATCGCAAAAACCCTTTTAGACCTATTCTGCTACTTTTATTTTTTGATGAACATAACCATTACCCCCAAGGTTTCCTCATGCACTTTGTAATCTCTCTGCCCCACTCCCATGCTCATGCAACTACTGATCTGCTCTCTGTTGGTGTAGATGAGTTGTCTTTTCTAGAATAGTATATAAATGAACTCATACATTATGTCATCTTTTTGTCTGGCTTCTTTCACTCAGCATAATTATTTTGAGATTCACCCATGTTGTTGTGTACATTAATAATTCATTCCTTTTTATGAACTCTTGAGAAAGAGAGGCAAATGAACAATTAGATGATACATAGAATCCATTCAGGAAAGCTTGTTCCAGAATCTGGTATAAGTTCAGTGGAGGTTTGGCCACATGGCCTTTTGCAGTCCCTGGATCCTACAATGACAAACAAATCAAAAACCTGACACTTATAACACATGCCAAGCGCCAGGCATGGGTTTGACACTAGGAAAGCAATGGAGAGTCATCACTCTATTGTCAAGGAGTCTTTAGTCTGGTGTGAGAGAATAGCATCCGTGGTGAGATCTAGAATGATCTCTCGAATAAAAGGAAGATGAGATTACTTCACCTTTAGTGATAAATATGTTTTATGACATTTTTATATTTTTGTACTAAAAAGCGATGTATTATTTATCTGTTGATGTATAACAGATTTCTCCCAAAGTTTAGAAGCTTAAAACAACCAACAGTTGTTATCATGCAGTTTCCATAGGTCAGGAATCCAGAAGCAGCCTGTTGGGTGGTCCTTGCTCAAGGCCATCAGGAGATTGAAATCAAGCTGTAAGCTAGTGCTGCAGTCACATATGAAGGCTCAAGGGATGGAAGATCTGCTACCAAGCTCACTTACGTCCCTGTTGGTGGCATTAGCTCTTGACTGGTTACTGCTCAGGGATTTTATTTCCTTGCTACAGGAGCCTCTCCATTGGCTGAGTGCTTTCAAGGCATGGAGCTGGATTCCCCCAGAGTGTGTGATCTGCAGAAACCACGATCTTTTAATGACCTGATATTGGAAGTGACATTCCATCGCAACTGCCGAATTGCATTGGCCGCACAGACCAATCCCAGTTAAATGGGGAGAAAAGGACTGCACAAGGGTGTGAACACCAAGATGAAGCCATCTTGGGAGCTAGCTAACACAAGAGATAACTTTGAACAGATGTATTTACTTAGTCATCGTACTTGACTCTGGGGCGTGTGCTGTATGAATGGAAGTTTGATGTGATTAAATCTGCCAAGAACATTGAAATATCACAATGGGTTTGAATAGGACAGATTGCTGGTAAAAGAGGGAATATCGTTGCCATACCATCACTTTCATCCCCATTTATTTACATGTCACGGATTTGTTTCACTTAGACAGCTCCCTAGTTACTATGGCAACAGTTTTCAGAGGTAAATTTTACTCAGGCACAAATGCAGTGTGAGAAACAAAATTAAGGAGACTTGGAACAAAGAGCAGAACAACTGCCTTTATTTTTACCAATGGACCTGGGCAATTTAAAATTAGGCAAGAAAGGCCAAAGAGATTCTTAAAAAGAGATTATGAAAAGCTTCTTTTTAAAGAAATAGAACATAAACATTAAAAAAATTAGACTCTTGATAGAAGATACTCTGAATGTCCACAGTATATGCATTACACAGAAATTTGAAAAGGAGCCTAGGGTGGAGTGGGAAATGGAAGAGGAGCGGGAGATGGTGGGTGGGATAAGGAGTGAGGAGACAGGAGCAGGAACTGGTCCCAGACCAGATCTCCTGAATTAACTTGGTCCCGTGTTTGGTTACTGGTGAGGTTATTGGTTTCAGCTAAATCTGTTGAACTCACAGTGTCATGGACACCTTGTCCCTATCTTTTTCCCAAAGTGGCTTTGAACAATGTGAAACCCATATCTGAGGTGGAAGGCATTCAGCCATTGGAGGACACCAGAGACCTCTGAGTAGACCCCCAAATGCCCTTTGCCTACCTGTTGGTTTCATGGTGGAATTAAAAAAGGAGATCAATGCAGGCCGTGTAAAACAGGTTCACTGGGAAACAATCTTGCCATGTGTGAGGGAATAGAAAATATATATATGTTGGTCTCTGCCCACAGTTCCCGGCACAGGGCTTCTGAAACCCTTGTAATTTCCTAAGTGGTAAGAGCACAGAAGCATTTTTGTTCTATTACTTTGTCTTTTACCCTGGTTCCTGACACAGAGCTTCTGAAAAACCTTGTAATTTCATGGGAAATAGGATCGTCTTTTGTTCTAATGAGGCAACTCTGGGTGGGGTGCTGGAGGGAGGCTGGTCACAGAAAAGACTAGGCCGTGATTAGAAGTTTGGGTTTTTCAGCTCCACCCCCCATTCTCAGGAGAAGGGACAAGGGTTGAAAATGGGAGTTAATAATTGATTATGCCTATAAGGAGGTTCCACAAAAATCCCAAAAGGATGGGGTTTGGAGAGCTTTTAGGTGGGTAAAACACATCCACAGTGGGAGGGTGATGTACCCCAGCTCCATGGGGAACAGAAGCTCCTGCACTCTTGACCCTCCCCAACTTGCCCTATATATTTCTTTATCTGAATGTTCGTCTGTATCTTTCATCATAACCTTTAATAAACTGATAAGTATGAGTTAATTGTTCTCCTGAGTTCAATGAGCCACTCTGGCAAATTTCTCAAACCCAAGGAGGGGGGGACATTGGAATTTTCAATCTATAGCTGGCCTGTCAGAAGTGTAAGTGATGACCTGGGCTTTCAGCTGGCATCTGAAATTGGGGAAGGGACAGTCTTGTGGGACTGAGCTCTTGACCTGCTGGATGTGACACAAGCTCCAGGTAGATAATGTTAGAACTGAGGACTGTCAGCTGGTGTTTCAGAGAATTGGTGGAACTGTAGGGGAGCCTCCCCCAACAGTGTAATAGCTCTTAGAATCAGTACATCATGCATACGTTTTAAAATCTGTGTGTCTAGAAATTGAAGTAAGAACTTCTTCTAACTGCATGACCAAAGCTTTTCTGGAGCAATGGATTCCCCTACTGCTTCAGAATTACTTCTCTAATCTAGTAAGAAAAGGACAACTAACCATGTCTGACATACTCATTAAAATTTCCAGGTATCATTATGAGTTTGTAAATTTCTCCTTGTAATTCTGTCAATTTTTGCTTTGTATAATTTGAGGCTATGTCTTAAAAACATACATTTGCCACTTTTACTTATTTTGTTGTTTTTTTTTTAACCATTAACTAATGACTTTTTAAAATCTCTTTTCCTGCTCTTTTTGTATCCTATTGTTTTCTGATATTAGTTCTGCTGTATCACGTCTCTCTTACTAAAGTTCTTTTTGGATTATTAAATTTTAGGTGTATTTCTTATAAAATCAATTGACTGGATTTTGTTTTTTTATCCAATTTGAGAGTCTCTGTTTTGAAATAGATAAGTGTAATCTGATTATATGGATTGAATTATGGATATACTTATACCTGTTCCTCCACTTTCTTTTGTATTTTCTATTTACTGTGCTTTTTTTCCCCTTCTCTTTTTTTATTCTCCTTTCCTGTCTTCTATCGGATCAATTTTTCTTTATTCCCTTTTTCTTCTATAATTTTTAAAGTTGAACGTTCAATTTCTATTCTTTTGATTATCTCATTTTTGATACACATTCATAATTCATATTTTAAAAAGGCAAAAGGCTAATCAATATGTCTGTCTTATTTTTCAAAAAGTCAAGGACGTCTAAGTTTCCTCCCATTTTCTACATTATTATTGTCTACTATGAAAACTTCCCCATGTTTTTTACTGTCTCCCCAGAGTGAATTATGATTAAAATTTAAGAGTTAGTTTTTGTGCTGGTCTACCAGCAGGTCATTCTAACATTTTTGCTGCACATTTCTTCCTGCACCCTACTTCAGTTATATGAATTCACTTTTCTTCTTGATGAAGTGCATCCTTTTGTGGTTCTTTGAACAAGAGATCAGTAGGTAGTAAAATCTCTTAGATTTTGTTAATCTGAAAATGTATTTATTTTACCTTCTCCCTTGATTGGTAGATTTGCTAATTATAAAACTCTAGGTTTTCAATTATTCTCTTCTATCACTTTGAAGATATCATTCTGTGGTCTTCTGACATTTGGTATAGCTAATGAGGAATCTGTTGGTCATTCTTTTGTAGATGGTCCATCCTTTTCCTTCAGTAATTTTTAAAATACCTCTTTGCCTTGTTTTTGTTTTGTTTTGTTTTTGTAAATTCATCTATGTTATTTTGTGTATTTGTTTTCCTTGGGATTTGGCACAGTTTCAATATAGTCATCTAGATTACATCATTAGCATTATCAGATTCCATCATTAGAGGTAATCTGATGAGCTTGGAGTTGCAAAATCACAGAATTAAGTTGTCTAAGCACATAAACATAGAAGCATATTTTCAAAAACAGAAACATACAGCTATAAAAAGACAGCCTGTAACACAGACCTTGCTGTCCATTGAGTTAGGGAAAAGTTTCTGCTCTTTAGCCTTCCACAATTTTCTTTGCTCATGCTGAGGGGAACAAAGAAGAGAACAGAGGGTAATATGGTTGCAAAGGAAATGACTGGATGTGTATTTAACTAATACAATACAAAACTGCTGAAAAGGAAGGAGAGGCAACATGGATCCGTTTTAACGATAATTTTTAAAAAGGTTACAAAGAAGGAAAAGGACAAGGCTAGAATCAACCCTATGGTGCTGGACTTAAAGTATCAGTAGAAACTCATCATTTTCAATATAAAGATACATCGATAAATGACAGATAAATAGAGAAAGAGAGAGAGAGAGAGAGGTGTCTGTATGAGTGAGTATACATACATTTATTTTCTAGTCCTGTTTGCTTAAAGAGTCTGGAAGCTATGATACCCCAATAGTAACGAACACATGTAAGACCCAGATCTATATTCCTCAATATAGGAACTAAGGATCCATGAAGAACTGATTGATTTCAGGGGTGGGACAGGAAAAATACAATAAAAAGTGCCTAGGATGTCTTCTGGTGTCAGAAAGTGAGGAAATGCTCAAAAAAGATGGAGCTTGTCAAAAGGGCATGGAGTAAACCCAAAGGGGCAGCCAATGGCCAAATCTGATACAATTTTAGCAACAAAATAAATAGAGATAGTTTTAGTTATAACCCACAGAATAGAATCAATATTCATGAGTCCATACTGGTAAATACATAATTGAGTAAATGAATATTATGGGGAGCAAAGATAGTTCCTCCTTACAGAAAAATTCATTAGTAAATGTAGAAGGAATGAGAAAAATAGAGAATGGCCATAAGAAATCACAGCAAAGTTACTGCAGAGAAGCTCCTCTGATGGGTGCCAGCAATAATAAGCCAAAGTTTGAGGAGAAATGGGATATTTATATTCTCAAAGTATCTCCTCAGGATAGCATTAATTACAAGAGGAAAAATAGTAACTTCGGAGTGGAGAAATCCAGCCGACACTACTCTAACCAAAGTGATCAAGGTTGATAGCAGTAATAAGAGATAGTGACATTATTTCCCCCTCAATATGACGCGTTGAGGAGGGCCCATCACTTCTGAGATATTCTTGACAAAATGTTATGACCTTAATCTAACAATCAGACAAAACTAAACTGAGGGGACATGCAACAAAAATAACCAGGACTAGTATTCTTCAGAAGTACAAGATCATCAGAGGAAAGACTGAGGAATCGACAGAAGTCAAAGGAGACCAAGAAGTCACAACATCTAAGACAAGGTGGGAGGGGTGCCTGGGTGGCTCAGTGGGTTAAAGCCTCTGCTTTCGGCTCCTGTAGTGATCCCAGCGTCCTGGGATTGAGCCCCGCATCGGGCTCTCTGCTCAGCAGGGAGCCTGCTTCCTCCTCTCTCTCTGCCTTCTTCTCTGCCCACTTGTGATCTCTGTCTGTCAAATAAATAATTTTTTTTTTTAAAGTCTTTAAAAAAACACACAAGGTGGGAGCTTGGAGTGGATCCTGAACAACAACAAAAAAAAGCCTTTAGTGGGAAAATATGAACAAAGTCTGTAGTTTCATGCTGCATTAATAATTTCTTAATTTTAATCCTTGACCTCTGGTTACATAGAACATCAGGGGAATTTCCATGAAGAGTGTATAGGAATTTTCTGAACTATTTTGGAAAATTCTCTGTAAGTCTAAAGTGATTTAAAAACTTACAGTTTGGGTTTGTTTTAAGGGAGGCAGAATTTGTAGTTGTGAAGAAGCTTACAGTAGTTGGAAAGAAGCTAATCATGAGGGTTTGAGGGGCTGGTGAGAGTCCCCCGCGACTGTCATCTTCTCTTCCTGGAGCTGTGCTTGCAGAAGGACCGTCCTTGAGCCAGGGAACAACAGTGGGGGCTTACAAAGAGAAAAGCATTCATTAATACAGGAGATGCAAGAAAGCTTCCGGATTTAAGACTTACTCGTTTGGGATGTTAAAGATCAACATCAAAGTGTAGATGTGTGATGAAACTTCTGAAAGTCCCACAACCTCAAACAGGTCAGGAGGCGGCCAGGTGGGAGGCAAGAGTGAAAAAGGAAGAAGATAAGGAGATAAGGACGCTCAAGGGAAGCCAGAGCTAAGTGATTTGGGACAGCTCTTCAAGGGTGTGGGAAGGTTGAAGGGCCAAGGCATACTTTGAAAAAATATGATGGAACCATCTAGGAATTATTGGATTATAGATAATAATGTAGGGTGTTTAAGGTAACTGTCTTTATTTTAGTGTTCAAGTTTTTAAAATTCTTGCTCTAAGTTTATTTGACAGTGTAACATGTTCATATTTAATTGTTGCACTGAAAGCTTCTGTTTTTAGTTTGTGATAAAAATATGATTGAACTGAAAAGCACATGAAGCTTAGTTAACTGTACCTCCTGGAAGAGCCACGGACCCCCTCACCCTTCACCTGATGATGTCTTGCTCTAATATCAGGCAAAACATCACTGAAAATGAGCCATTTTATGCAGCTTGGTTTTATAATCCTGCAGCTTTAAGAAGGCAGCCAACAGCACAGACAAGAAGCCTGAGCAGAAACCAGAGTTTGCTGTCCATTTAGTCAGGGACAAGGTTTTGCTCTTAACTCTCTACAGTTTTGTTTTTTCACGCTGAAGGGAACTGAATCATGAGAAAAGAAGCAGCAGAAAGTTCAATCTTCTCTCATGAGCATCAGCAGCCTGAGAGGATGGGGCCTTACCCAGAATTTCCCTACTTTACCAAGGATTCTTGGCACAGGTTCTTCAGCCTCCCTTCTGAAATCCTAGAGAAGATCTCCCCCCAGTGGGAGACTTAGACAGTGGGTTCACCTCATTATGCCAGCAGAGAATGGACCCGCCACCCAATGGAGTGAGCAGCAAAAGAAAGAAGACCCAAGGAACTCAAAGTAGGACCCCTGATTCATAGAACTATCTCATCCTTTTTGCCTTAGAATGAAATAAGTAAGTCCATGGGTCTGTGAGATGCAGACAGGCTTCTGCTGACTTTGGAAGAATGGAATCTTATGAGAAAAAACCTTATAGTCTTTCATCCAGTCAAGGTTTAAGTAGTGCCTATACCATGCCCAGCACTGGGACAGCTTCTTATAAGAATAACTAGATGGTTAGTTTTGTTCACCAAAACTACTGAATAAGGATTCTTGGAGGAAAGTTTTCAGTGCTAGTGAAGATCTACACACAAGAGGCCCAGCAGTAGGGATGAGCTGCAAGACAAGATGGAAGGAAAGCAAGAAATGGATGGGAAAGAAGAATGACAGTTCAAGAACTTGAGATAGGAAAAGGAGAAAGACAGAGTGACTGCCCCCAGTAAGGAAATTTGGAGGGGCATAATATCCTGAGGTTTCTGAGAAGCTTACTCTATGGCACATTGTGGAAAACTCTTGGAAGGGGGCTCATTAAAACAACAACCACCCTACAGCAAAGCTCTTCATTATGCCCCTGGGCTAACGTCTCTGAGTTTCACTCCCTGTACAGACTGGACTTGAGGGACCCTGGTAACAGGGTTCCAAATGATAGGTTTTGAGGTTTCTTTCAAATCTAGTATTTAGTGATTGCATGCTTCTAAAAAATGAAGCTAAGACCACACAAGCAGATAAAGTAAAGAATGGAGACCTTTACCTGAGTATTTGGAGCCATTCAAGTCCTGCTCTGGAAAGAGGGGGAACATCGAAGAGTCTGGAATAGACCAGTAGCCCATCTCTACACCGTAACATCGTTAGTCTCCCACTTCACTGTTTTTGCTATTTTTATAAATAGACATCCATTTTTTTGTCTGTTTGTTTCCTTTAGCTTGGCCATTAGCAGGGGATGGTAGACGTTTGTAAACTAAGCCTTTAAGGCACCTGTCAGGTCCTCCTAGAGAAGCCTGATTCCTCCCCCTGGATTCTCTCTTCTCCTCCATAATGTTTTTTTGTTGCTCAACAAGAACCAGTGCTTATCTCCCCACTTCCCTATCCAATGGGCCTTAGCCTTTCTTTCTTTCTTTCTTTCTTTCTTTCTTTCTTTCTTTCTTTCTTTCTTTCTTTCTTTCTTTCTTTCTTTCTTTCCTCCCTTCTTTCTTTCTTTCTTTCCTTCTTTCTTAAATTACTTCTCAGGCTGTTAGACATGAGAGAGACAAACATTTCCACATTTTGTATTTCTGGCCCTTTTCCCTCAACTTAGAGATAAGTTCACACCCCTTACTGCAATTACATGCTGAGTCATTCATGGCTCTCACCCTCTCCTTCCCAGACTTCCTAAGATTCATATTGCAACGGAGGATCATGGAGCCAGAGCAGTCTGGATGATTTTACAAACCTTCCCAGAAATATTTTCCTAGCAGTTACTGCAATGAAATGTGAGAAATGCTGGAAACATTTAAGGCCACCGAGCATGCAGACCTTCTGCAATCTGGTCCCAATATTACTTTCTAGTCTCTTCCCCCAATAGTCATCCACTTTGTCAATACCCGTTAAGTCCCCATAGGTGCCAGACATTGAGCTACATGTGGGGGTTACAGGAGAACAAGAACCATGAAACTCCTGCCTTCACAAAGCTTATAGTCTGGTGGAAGGAAGGAACAGTCAACATCGAACCGCACAAATAATCCATTTTCGCTCTGAAAAGTGCTACAAGGACTATATCTGGGTTTTGTCCCAGTTCCTGGCACAGAGTTTCAGAAAACTTTGGTATTTCCTGGGTAACAGGAATGTCTTTGTTATGTTAGTGAGATGACCCTGGTGGCCCCCAAATAGCTTTAGGATGGGGCTGGTCACCATGTGATTAGAAGGCTGGAATGTTTATCTGCCCAACTCTCAGGAGAGGCAACAGGGCTGGAAATTGAGTTCAGATGCTTGACAATGATTTAATTAGCAACCCATGTAATGAAAATTAGTCAAAACTCTGGACATGAAGGCAACAAGACTCAGTGGACCTTCCTGGTTGGTGAACACACTAATGTCCTGTGAGGGTGATGTGCCTGGACTCCAGAAAGAAAGGGCATGGAAGCTCTGTGTCCCCTTCCTCCCCATCCTTCCCCTGTGCTTCTCCTCATTTGCACTTGATCTTAGCCAAAACGCTGAGAAACAATGGATGCGTCTCTTCCTTTGGCTGGTCTTGATTTGTATCCTTGACAATAAAACCATAATCTTAAGCACATTTCCAGAGTGTTGTGGGTCATTCTAGGAAATTATCAAGTGTGGATGATCTGGGGACCTCCCAAATGCATCTCCCATATAAAATGAAGATAGTCTCAATGACACTGTGCCCTTTGATGTGTGCAAACCGATGCTAACACCAGGTGGTTAGTGTCAGAGTTAAAATGAGCTGCAGGACCCCCGGTTGGCGTTGGAGAGTTGGCATCAATATCATAGCATGGAACAAGAGGAACAGGCCTGATGAAGGGGTCCAGTGAAGCCTGAGTCATGGCATTTCTGCTAAGACCCATGGGTGAGTTGAAGAGGTAGGGGGATTATCCGCGCCTTTGGGGCTCACTCATTCAGCTCGTGCACCTGGAATTGCTCTTTAGCCATCCCTCCAGACCCAGCTCAGACTCACCTCCCATATGCTCTCCCTGGCCCAGCTTGAGCCCCCAAGTTCCCATACTTACGTCAGCTCCCAAAGCCTTTCTTGCCCACTTTCACATTCAGTACTAATGGGATGTTGCTCCTTTGCTGATGTGTCTGTTTTGTTCAAAGCCTAAACAACTTGGAGTCAAAGGCCATGCCTTTCACAGTAGTAATGATCCTAGTTAGAGTCAGATACATTGCTAACATATACTGAGTAGGTAATTTGTACCAGGCCCTATCCTAAACCCTCCCCAGCCATGCTTCACTTAATGTGCACAATAAATTTAAGAGGTAGACGTTAGTATTCCCATTTCAGAAATGAGGACACTGAGGCCAGGAGAAGCTGAATGATGTAAACAGGTTTCCACAGCCAGTGAGAAGAGAGCAGAACTACGAGGGTCTCTGCATAGCTGTGGGGGGAGAGAAGGGGCTCTGCAGCTGGAAGCAGTCACTGGTCTCTTCCTTGTGGTACTTCAGTTGATGACAAACCTGCATGAAGGCAGTTGAAGATCTAAAACTTTCGATCATTGTGGTAACTGCTACCAGACGGTAATCATGGGTTGGTAATACCAGAGTTCCCTAGCCTCTATGGAGCCTCAGTGTGAATTAAGAAAATGGGCCCCCTCTAAATGGCCCAAGGGCTTGACTGGTAGGACTTGCACAGTGAAAAGGTGCCTTACCTTCCAGAAGCTGCCGCCTCCCCTCACCAGGCCACACAGTGCAAGGCTGACTGTTAGCCCCACTCAGGCCCTCAACTCTGCTTGGAGCAGAGCACTGGTTCTGCAGAACATGGAGGTGCCCACAGCCCAGACTAGCTGAAGGCAGGTGTGTTGGGGGCAGGGGGAAGTGGCAGAATGAGGGAGCCTGTAACAGGGTTCTGGGATCACAGCTTGGCCCAGGGCCAAATCTCACTCCCTGTGTAAACTTGAGGGAGTGAATTCACCATAGAGCTCATTTTCTTCATCTAAAAATGAAAAGGGGAAAACGGTGATGGTGATGATGATGGTGATGGTGATGGTGATGGTCATGGTCATGATGACATTGTCCCACTTGTAGTGTTACTTTGAGGACTAAATGAGAAAATGCTTGTAAAGCCCTCGGCACAGGGCCACTCTTAGTAAACGTGAGTCCTCATGGTTTTCAGTCAGCCAGGACCTGAAGGATGGATGACACCTGAAGGGTCCCTAGGAAAAGAATCGGCCAGCATGAAAAGGGACCATAAAGGGTAGAGCCAGTCAGTTGGTTAAGTGTCTGAGCCTTAATTTCTGCTCAGGTCATGATCTCAGGGTATTGAGCCCTGGCATCTAGCCCTCCATTGGGTTCCTGCCCAGTGGGGAGTCTGCCTGGGATTCCCTTTCTCTCCCTCTGTCCCTCTCCCTGCTCATGCTTTTTCTCTCTCTATCTTGCTCACCCCCAAAATAAATAAATCTTAAAAAAAAAAAAGAAAACTTCACTGAGGGGAGCCAGGCCCGCCCCTCCCCCACAAGTCCACTCTGAGTCATCCCTGGCTTGTGGTCTGCTGACACTTCAGAGAACCATTTCCTTACCTGGATGCCTACTCTTCCAGAAAGGGATGGAGCCATGGTGCTACTGTCCTGTCTTTCAGGGACTGCTGGGAAACTCATCCCTCTCCCTTTCTGCCTCAACACGAGGGTGGCCACTAAGAGTTCTAAGGTCTGCCATCCCCATGGATTGAGCTAGTTGAGCTCAACTGTGTGCTAGAGGCCAAAATGGCAGGGGCCAAGCAGCAAGTGGTCAGAGAGAGCCTGCTTCCCACCCCTTTCCTCTTGGCTGGTTCCTCTAGCTGCAGTCAGAACTCTGTCCAGGCTTCTGGACATTTTTCTGAATTAAAACAAAGACAAAGAGTCCAATAACACATCTGCTGCATGTGTATGTGTGTGTGTGTGTGTGTGAGTTTGTGTGCCTGTATGTGTACGTGTGTGTGTATATCCATGTGCGTTTAAAGAAAGAGCAAGGTCAGAGGTGAGATGGGAGTCATTTATTTAGACACATTCTGCCCCAGCTGTTCCAGGAGTTACCACCTCTGGAGAAATAATGCACTCACAACCCAGTGTGTGGGCTGACAGCTGACCACTGAGGCCACAGCCCACAGCTTAGTCAGCCCTTCTGATTCTCCCCTTATTCCTTTCACCTATATAGTTATGGAGACAGAATCCACATGTAACTTTTCCATAAAGGTTCTCTAGGTCACCTGGAGGGCTAAAGCCCTGGGGAACGTAGTGGTGGATGGATGTGAGATATAATTTAGAAGTAGAATCTGCAGGATTTCATGATGGCATGAGTGTGGGGGAGGGAAATGTTAGGGGATGTCAAGAATGGTTCCCCAATTTCTGGTTGGAGCAAATGGATAGATGAAGTTATTATTCACCAAGATGCAGATTCCTTGGGGGAAAGTAGAAAGAAGAAAGAAGAAAGAAAGAGATAAATTGCTTTAGACATGTTGAGCCAGAAGAATATGAAATCAGGGAGGATATTTATTTATTTATTTATTGTGGTAGGGAGCCCTACACCACGTTTGCATCCAAGAGATGGAGAGGCTGAGGAGGATGAGAGAGGAAACAGCAAAGGGAACGAAATTCTTGAAAGCTTGAGAAGGGATGGAACTAGGAACTCCGTGTAGAGGGATCGCAGATGAGAGAATCTTGCCCACAAAGAATAAAGGAAAAGATGAAGTCAGATGCGTGTATGTCTGTGGATTTGGTAGCAGGAGCTCCCATCTGATGGTTTCTGTGTTTTTCAATGGAGCGTGAAACAAGATCATCAGCTGAGAAAGAGTGTGGAGATGGTCGTTTTGGGAGACACAAAGAAGTTAATAAAATCAATTTGGAGTGTGAAAAGGCCAGCCTAGTGGAAAAAAATGGTAAGACGATAGGGTAGTGCTAAAGTATTCATTTGTGATCACGATTATGAATTTATGGTGACACGGGTCTGCTCCGCTTTCTCCAGATCCATTCTATTGAAACAAGAGGATTGAACGAGTTAATTCACATACCAGGCTGAGAACTGTGTCCAGCGCACAGTGAGCATTCAGTGTGTGCTCGCTATTATTACCATAATGGTAGCAGCAGCAGCCGTGGCAGTAACAGTAGTAGCAGCCCGTTAGCCCAGGCAGGTAGAAGGCAGATGGCTGGGCACGCAAGTTTGGTATGAAGAAGGGAGGGAGGATCCAGGGTGTTGAGAATGTTTGCAAGAAAGCAATGATAATGATGCACCATGGATGAGAGCCCGAATAAGAGTATGGATGGACAGAAAAAGCTCCAAAAGTAAAAAAAAAAAAAAAAGTCACGAATGGAAAAAACCCATCTTAAAATTTATATGGAATCTTAAGGGATCCCAGATAGCAAAGAATATTGAAGAAAAGAACAAAGATCAAAAGTTCATATTTCCTGATTTCAAAACTTGCAAAGCTACAATAACTGAAACAGTATGGAACCCACATAGAGATAGACACATGGATTAATGGAATAGAGAGACCAGAAATAAAAGCTCACATATATGGCCCAATCATTTTTAGCAAGCATACCAAGACCATTCAGTGGGGAAAGGACAGTTTTACAGTAAATAGTACTGGGAAAACTGGATATTCACACAAAAAAGAATGAGGTTGAGCCCTTACCTTAGACCATATATAGAAATCAACTCAAGATGTATCAACGATTTAAACATAATAGCTAAATTATAAAAGTCTAAAACACATAGGGGAAGAGCTTCATGACATTGAATCTGGTAACAATTTCTTGGCTATGACACTAAAGCACAGGCAAGTAAAGAAAATAGGTAACTTGGGCTTGGTCAGAACTAAAACTTTCATGTATCAAAGGTTACAATCAAGAGAGTGAAAAGGCAATCCACAAAATAGGTGAAAAATTTGCAAATCATATATCTGATAAGGGATTCATATCCAAAATATGTATTTTATATGTATTTTTTAAAACCCGAACCCAACAACAATAAAATAACCTGGTTGAAAAATGGGCAAAGGTGTTGAATAGATATTTCTCCAAAGAATGTATATAAACTTCAGTAAATACATGAAAAGAAATTCAGTGTCAGGTGCTTTAGGGAAATGTAATTCAAAACCACAATGAGAGACCACGTCACACCCATTAGCGTGACTAACATAAACAAACACGTAAGTAAGGAATTAGAAATAACAAGTATTTGTGGGGATGTGGAGAAACTGGAACTCTTGTACACTATTGCTAAGAGTGTAAAATGGTACAGCAGCTATGGGAAACATTTTGGCAGTTCTTCCAAAAGCCAGACAGAATTACTCTATGACCCATCAATTCCCCCTTTGCATATATACCCCAAATAACTGAAAGCAGGGACTCAAAAAGATGTTTGTGTATTCATGTTCTCAACAGCATCATTTACAGTCGCCAAAAGGTGGACACAACCAAAGTGTCCATCAACATATGAATGAATAAACAAAATGTGGTTGTTAGAGATCATAGACTAGGATGGGATCTTGAAAAGCAAAGACATTCTGACACATGTTACAACATGGAGACATCATAAAGATATTGTGACAAGTGAACTAAGCCCATCAAGAAAGGACAAATACCATATGATTCTACTTCTGTGGAGTACCTGTAGAATAGTCAAATTTATAGAGAAAGGAAGTCAAATTGTGGGTGCCAGGGGTAGGAAGGACTGGGTGGGAAAGGGGAGATAATGTCCAATATGGACAGAGTTTCAGTTGGGAAGATGAGAGAGTTCTGGAGATGGACGCGGTGATAGCTGCACAACTGTGGGGAAGATGAGAGAAGAAGATCAAGGAGTTCAGGCTGCAGTGTCACTGTCCCCGTGAGTGAGGATAGAGGGGAGGTGAGGAGCGCTGCCCCCTGGAGGTCAGGGATGACTGTGGTGGCAGAGAAGTACCAGCCTCCTTTGCAAAGGGAGAGAACTTAAGGCCGCCTGCCTGTAATGTGCAAAGTTTGGAACACCGGGGCTGTAGGAAAATGAGCGGCCTCTACTGAAAGGGGAGCAGGAAAAGGGCTCCTGTGGTAGAACCAGGGCTCTGCTAGGCTGGAGAGGTGAAGTCGGGCAAGGGAGAGGTGCAGGGCCCCAGAGAGGCTGCTCCCGCCATCTGGGTATCTCAGAAAATCCTAGCCACCTTGTCAGCAGAAGGAGTCCACATTTGTCTTGGGATTGAGCTCCCTGTCCTTGGCTCTGTCAATTTCCAATTTTAGGTACTCCAGGCTGAGAGGAGAATTTTTGCCAAAGATCTGGTTCACATTTTAAAACAAATGATCAAGAATGCAAACACATAAGAAATCTTGGCAGACTTATCACCAGTTGAGGATCAAATATCATCTGGCCCCAGGAGCCATGGCCCAGAGACAGGGTCTGACCACATTTCTCCCTATCCAAAAAGTACTGGAAAAGTCTTTCTTTCCTGAAGTTAGGGTAAGTTATCACTGACCAAACCCCTCTATCCATATACAAATTAAATAATCGAGGGGCCTTCTCTCCCCTGCCAAACGCTGTTTACACAGCCCCTTGTTTACTAGTAAACCCATACCGCACAGGCCAATTCATCGTCCTGAATAATTAATCTGGCACATATGAATAATTAAGGCTCAGTTGAGACCTATAGCTGAGAAATCCTACAGTCATTAGGCTTTTTCATGCAGCGTAACAGAAGGAACCAAGAATTCTTTCACACAGGCACACAGTGACAGAGGAGGAAGTACTCACCCAGGTAGCCACTCCCACAGGGAGCCAGAAGAGACCACAACCAACTGCTCTTCAGCCCTCAGCGAAATGATACCTTCTTACCCCCTTATCATTGTATGGCTCAGTCCTTCTGGAGGTTGTGGTTCCTCGTGCTGGGTGATGCTTCTGGCTGCCTGGATCCCTGAGGCTACAACAACTTCTAAATTCTAGAACATTCGCTCTTTGTAAGGGGAGGAAAATCAATGAGCGCTTTAATAATAAGAAGGTGGGCATTCCCAATCCTTGGAGAAAAGAGAGTATTGGGGGAAAGGTAGCAGTCCCATGGGGGAGTGTGCCAGCACGGTGCAACTCACTAAGTATGTGCTGTTGCCTCCCACTTCTCCTCTGGAACAATCCTGGGAAGAAGCTGGTAAACAAAATGTGCCCACTCACTCTTCCAGCTCAGGGGCTGTGCTCATGCCATTCCCTCTCCTGAGCTGTTCTTTCCTGCCGCCCAACCCCTCCTTAATCCTCCCTCCACACTGCGGATTAGTTGTCACTCCCTCAGGGAAAGCCCTCCCAGACCCTTGGGCTATAGCAGGCTCCTAAAGGATTCAGGATTCACATCCCTATTGTGACTAACCACTGCACCGTGTGCCCCTCTGCTAGAATGCCGGCTGCCTCAGGGCCGGGGTCCTCTAATGCTTGCAAGCCCAGGGCCTGACGCAGAGTTGCTGCCCTACCCAGACTCACATGCAGGGTGGCTGAACACAGGATTTACACTACATCTGTCTGATCCAAAACTCATGCACTTTTGACCACACCAAATGACATCAGAAGGAAAGAAGGAGGGAGGATCAAGGATGTTATCACTCAGAATCACAGCTATACAGTATCTTACTGTAAACCACAGTCTTAGTGTCCTCTTGAAAACTTGTGCATACTGGAGATGGTAGAGCAGTGGTAGAGTGAGGGCTTGCCTAACATGGTTGTCCCATGGCCAAGTCCAATCATTGGGGAAAGTGGTTCCTCACAAGTCCTGAGATAACAACTGGCATTCCATCATAGCTTTGCTAAGACAATTCAGAGTCTGTGTCCAACACTATTTCAGTGTCAGTTCCTAGGTATTGTCAAGATACTGAACGCCCCCCACTGCCATTCTTTCCCTGCTCATAGAGACAGAGCCCTGAAATCCCACCATCTATCTGCCCTTTGGTTTGAGATTTTGATACCCTGATAAAACATTCAATACCCAGAGGAGGGATGACTCCCTATACTATAATCAGGCTTTGGTACCCCAGGGTAAATAAGCAGTCTGGTAGTAAGTGAGAGACTTTGCCTGTGAGGACACTGGTGGGGCACTTGGGGACAGACAGCAGATGTGCCACTGGCATGGGGGACAGCATGCCACACTGACTGAAAAGACTGCAGTTCTACAGGGCACCGAAAGCCTTTCTGCTATGAGTTTGCAGAGTGATAACAAAAGATGGTTAAAGCGAAACAGGGTCCTTCTGATGAAGACAATGGGTCACCCTTTGTCTTTGCCCTGTTTTTCTCTGTCTGGTTCCTTAAGCCTATTCCTCAGATGCTTGCTGAGTGTTTTCATCTGAATTATCCGTGAAAACATCAGAAATGCCCACCATCGAGTCAGCTCGATGAACTGTCCAGTTTACGGTCACCACCAGAGAGCATGAGGAGGCCCATGGGGGGGCAGCATTTGTGGCCACCTCAGAAGCCCATAGGCCCTTGTGCCCATTTTCTCAGCTTCCTTCTGAAACATCTGTAGATGTGCGTGCAAACTGCAAGTCACTTAACCTTTCTTATATTCACTTAGAAAAAGAAACTTGTCTATATAAATATGAACAGCGTGCTTCATCTTTAACAAAACAAATAAAAGTTGTTCTAGACAAAATTCCAATATAAACTGCTTCCAAAATAGGAGCGCCTGGATGGCTCAGTCGGTTGAGCAATCGACTCTTGATTTCGGCTCAGGTCATGATCTCAGGATTCTGGGATTGAACCCCGATTTGGGCTCTGCACTCAGCAGGGAGTCTCCTTGGGATTCTCTCTCTTCCTCTCCCTCTGCCCCTCCCCCTGCACTTTCTCTCTCTCTCTCAAATAAATAAATCTTAAGGAAATGTTTAAAAACAATAAAAAATAGGGGGGGCAAGATGGTGGCAGAGTAGAAGACACCATTTCAACCAGTCCCCTGAATTTACCTGATTATCTACCAAACCATTCTGAACAACCATGAAATCAGCCCGAGATATAAAAAGATGTATCTGGATTTCTATAAGCAGAAATTCTCAACCCGTCCCAAGGTAGGAAGGGCAGAGTTGTGATTCTGTAGGCAGATATCAGAAGATAAACAGAAGAGGGAGGGGGCTGCCATAAGCTGGCCCCTGGAAAGTGATAAAACACCAGACTGCAAAAGCATCCTGGGCCAGGGACCAGCGACATCTTGCAGAGCCCTGGTGGTCGCTGTTATCAAGCCACTCAAACAGGATCCAGGAGCTGCGGGAGCAGTCATGCATGAATCTGGGGCCCCCTTGGGCGTTTTAGTAGCACAAAGAGCAGAGACAAGCAGGGATCCTGAGTCTACTGCCCAGACAGTCGCTGGGGATGTGCACCACCCTGGGGAGGCTGTGGTTTTCAGCACTGCTTACAGAAATGGAGACTGTGTGTCCTAGAAGGTTCAGAGAGGAGCAGCCCATGATTTGTCTGCGCTGGGTCAGAGATCTGAGTGTGGACATTTTCCTTTGCTCTGACCCACCAAAAAGGCATGGAAAGCCACCAGAGAACAAAAACTCAAAAACAAAAACAAAAACAAAAAAAAACGGTTTCCACAGAGCCCAGCCCCCCAGGGCAACTCTGCCCAAGCAGGGTTCTCTAAGAAACAGCAGGACAGGTCCCTCCCCCAGAAGATGAGCTGGAAGAACAAGAGGAAGACAACCTGAGGGTCCCCATAAAACTGTAAAACCCCAGCACCAGGGGAAAATAGTATACTGAGCTCCAAGTGTTGCCTCACAGCTAGTGTATTTTTCAGATACAACCTTTTTTTTTTCTTTTTTTCTCTTTTTATTCTTTATCATGTTCCTTCTCTGTTTTTTCCTTTCACCTTTTTCTCATTTCAACTAGATGTTTAATATAACATACTTCATAGTAGCTTTTTAACTTGCATTTTTCCACAACTCTATTTTTCTTATATAGATATAAGCTTCAATGTTATCCTTTTTTCCCCATTCAATATTGCCTTTTTATATATTCCAGTTTTATTTTCCCTGTAGCTCTGGGAAGTAGTGTCTTCTAATAAACAGAACAGAATACAGCCAGAAAGAACTGAAACACCCTATCTTGCCCACACTGAGGGATTATGCCCCCCACCTTTTTAAATTTTTAATTTCTTTTTAATGTTTTAATTTCATAAATTTTATTCTTGGGTTTTATTTTGCCTTTGTTTTCTTGGTGATGACTTCTGACCCCTCCAGATTTTCCCAGGGTGCATTGTTCCTGGATTGTGGTTGATATTTTTGACTCTGTACATTCCCTTAACCACCCTTCAACAGAATAAATAGGAGGAGGAAACCCCAACAAAGAAAAGAACCAGAGACCTCCCCTGCAGACCTAATTGATATGGATATAAGCAAGATGTCAGAGACATAATTCAGGATAACAGTTATGAAGTCAATAGCTAGGCATGAGAAGATGATTAGTGGCAATATAGAATCTCAAAGGGCAGAAATGAGAACTAATCAGGCCAAACTTAAAAACGCTATGAATGAGATGCAGTTGAAATTGGATACTCTAACAGCTAGGGTAAATGAGGCAGAAGAATGACTCAGTGATCTAGAAGATAAACTGATAGAGAAGAAGGAACAGGAGAAGGCTGGAACAAACAGCTTAAAATCCATGAGAACAGACTTAGAGAGATTAACGATGCCATGAAACGTTCCAAAGTCAGAATTATTGGGATCCCTGAAAGGGTGGGGGTGAGGGAGACTAGAAGGTATATTTGAGCAAATCATAGCTGAGAACTTCCCTAATCTGGGGAAGGAAACAAGCATTCTTTTCCAAGAGGGAGAGAGAATTGCTCACAAGATCAAGGAGAACAGACCTGGCAGTAAGCAGCCAGGAGGAGGAGATTTCTTATGTACAGAGGGAGGAACATCAGAATAACATCAGACCTGTTCACAGAGACCTGGCAAGCCAGAAAGGGCTGGCAAGATATATTTAGGGTACTAAATGAGAAGAACATGCAGCCAAGAATACTTTATCCAATAAGACTATCATTCAGAACAGATGGAGAGATAAAGAGCTCCCAGGACTGGCAGAAATTGAAAGAATATATGACCGCCAAGCCAACCCTGCAAGAAATACTAAGGGGATTCTATAAAACAAGAAAGACCCCAAGAGTAATATAGACCAGAAGTTTACAGAGATAATCCATAGAAACAGCGACTGTACAGACAATAGGATGGCAGTAAGTACGTATCTTTCAGTAGTTACTCTCAATGGGGAACAGCCCACTTGCTCCCGTGAAATGGCACAGGGTCACAGATTGGATAAAAAGACAGGACCCGTCCATGTGCTGTCTACAAGAGACTCATTTTGAACCTAAAGACACCTCCAGGCTGAAAGTGAGGGGATGGAGAACAATTTTCAAGCCAATGGACCTCAAACGAAAACTGAGGTAGCAATTCATATAACAGACAAATCAGAATTTAAACCAAAGACTGTAATAAGAGATCCAGAGGGACACTATATCATTCTTAAAGGGTCTATCCAATAAGGAAATCTAACAAATATAAATATCCATGCTCCCAACATAGAAGCAGCCAGCTACATAAGCCAGCTGTTAACCAAAATAAGGAATCAGATGGTGATTTTAACACTGCACTTTCAGCATTGGACAGATCATCTAAGCAGAAGATCAACAAAGAAACAAGAACTTTGAATCACATATTAGACCAGATGAACTTCATAGATATATACAGAACATTCCATCCTAAAACAACAGAATATTCATTCTTCTTGAATGCATACAGAACTTTCTCCAAAATAAATCACATGCTGGGTCACAAGTCATGTCTTAGCCAATACCAAAAGACTGAGATTATTCCCTGCATGTTGTCAGACCATGATGTCTTGAAACTGGAAGTCAATCACAAGAAAAAAATTGTAAGGAATTCAAACACTTGGAAGTTAAAGGGCATCCTGCTAAAGGATCATTGGAACAACCAGGAAATTAAAGAAGAACTTCAACAATTTATGGAAACTAAAGAGAATGAAAACATTTCAGTCCAAAATCTATGGAATACTGCAAAGGTGGTGCTAAGAGGGAAATACATAGCCATCCAGCATCTCCCAGAAAATTAGAAAAATCCCAAATGAATAAGCTAACCTTACACCAAAAGGAACTGGAGGAAGAACAACAAATAAAACAAGAGAAATAATAAAGATTAGAGCAGAGATCAATGAAATAGAAACCAGAAAAACAGTAGAACAGATCAACAAAACTAGAAGCTGGTTCTTTGAAAGAATTAATAAGATCAATAAACCACTGGCCAAATTTATCCAAAAGAAAATAGAAAGGACCCAAATTAATAAAATCATTAATGAAAGGGGAGAGATCACAAGTAAAGCCAAGGAAATAGAAACAATTATTAGAAATTATTACCAGCAACTATATGCCAACAAATTAAGCAACCTGGAAGAAATAAATGTCTTCCTGGAAATTTATAAACTACCAAGACTGAAACAGGAAGAAATTGACAATCTGAATAGACCAATAATCATAATGAAATTGAAATAGTACGAAAAACCCTCCCCAAAACAAAAGCCCAGTCGGTTTCTCAGGGGGATTCTACCAAACATTTAAAGAAGAAATAATACCTATTCTACTGAAGCTGTTTCAAAAAATAGAAACAGAAGGAAAACTTCCAAACTTCTTCTATGAGGTCACCAATACCCTCATCCCCAAACCAGGCAAAGACCCCACCAAAAAGGAGGATTTCAGACCAATATTCCTGATGAAGGTGGGTGCCAAAATACTCAACAAAATCCTAGCCAATAGGATCTAACAGTACATTAAAAGGATTATTCACCCACTAACAAGTGGTATTTATTCCTGGGATGCAAGGGTTGATTGAATTGCAAATCAGTGTGATATAGCACATTAATAAAAGAAAAGACAAGAACCATATAATCTTTTCAATTGATGCAGAAAATGCATTTGACAAAATACAACAGCACTTCCTGATTAAAACTCTTCAGAGCATAAGGATAGAGGGAACATTCCTCAATATAATAAAAACCACCTATGAAAAGTCCAGAGCAAATATAATTATCAATGGGAAAAAGCTGAGAGTTTTCCCCTTAAGGGAAATTTCCCTTAAGGTCAGGAACATGACAGGGACTCTCACCACTAATAATATTCAACATAGAGCTAAAAGTCCTAGCCTAAGCAATCAGACAATAAAAAAAAAAATAAAAGCACCGAAATTGGCAAAGAAGTCAAACTCTCTCTCTTTGGAGATGACATGATACTTTATATGGTTTCCCACCATTTGTATCAATGTGGATGGTACTGGAGAGGATTATGCTAGGTGAAGTAAGTCAAGTGGAGAAAGACAATTATCATATGGCTTCACTCATATGTGGAACATAAGCAATAGCATGGGAGACCATAGAAGAAGGGAGGGAAATCTGAAGGGGAAGAAATCAGAGAGGGAGATGAATCATAAGAGACTCTGGACCATGGGAAGGAAACAGAGGGTATCAGAGGGGAGGGGGTGAGTGGGGGTACTAACAAGATGATGAGTATTGAGGAGGACATGTGTTGTGATGTGCACTGGGTGTTATACGTAACTAATGAATTGTTGAACACTACATCAAAAACTAATGGTGTATTATACAGTGGCTAACTGAACATAATTTAAAAAATAATGAAAAAAATAAATCAATTGCTTCCAAAATAGACGCCTAGAGCAGAATCTACCACTTTTGCCCACATATTATTTTCTAGACATTACTAAGAATTTCGCCTTCCTTATTTCATTCAATCCTCATAACAAATCTGTAAAGGAGTAATTATTGTCTGGGTTTCCAGGTGAATAAATTCAGACACAGAGAGGCCATGTAACTTGCTGAATTTATGGCTGTTCCGTGTGTGGCGAGATTTGCATCTAGTCTATCTGGCTCCAAACACTGTACTACAAGTATGATGCTCTACCACTGTCTTTGTGGGTTATCACAGCAACTTTGACCCTTATCATTAATATATGACTGTAAAAGAAAAATCATAGTGGTAACTACTTCCCTATTAAAGTGTAACAATTATGAACCATGACAAAGTAACAAGAGACTAGTGCTTTTATCTATTCTAGTTAGGATAATCAGGAGAAGGGAAGTGAGAAATTATGCTTTACAGAGCAGCTTTGGCAACTTCCTGTATGAGAAGGGCAAAAACCAGGCTGGAGGAAAGAGAGGGTGGTACCTGTCCCCCAACATCAGGCTACTCCAAACCCACTGAGACCAACGTGGCCTTACTCAGTGTCAATTTTCAAAATTGATTTTCAAGAAGATAATAAATGATGAAATCTAATCAAGTCTCTTAGATTATTTTGGAAAGATTTGAGGGGTGCCTGGGTGGTGCGGTTGGTTGCATCCAATTCTTGGTTTTGGCTTAGGTCATGATCTCAGGGTCATCAAGCCCTGCATCAGGTTCCACACTAAGTGCAGAGCCTGCTTGGGATTCTCTCTCCCTCTCCCTCTGCCCCTCCCATTCATCTCTCTCTCTCTTCTTCAAAAAATAAATAAACCTTCAAACAAAACATGATTTGAGAAAATAAAACTTCTCAGGCAGCTCTACTCAATTCACCACCAAAATTTGTTTTTACCTCACTATGACAGAGCCAGCAACACAGGAGGGATTATGTGGGTTCTAGGCCGTATGTTTGGGGGCTGGGGCGGAGGAAGGCTTTAAACAAAACATATGAAGCAATAAATCTACTGGAAATCAGAAGCCCCACTCATGGTGAGGTGATGTTTTGCTGTTGGCAGATGACGGGGTGGTACAACGTGTGCCATGGGGGTGGAGAAGGCCACGAGCCACAGCGAGAACTGTGGGAACAGGGTGCCTGGTAGGAGATAGGCCTCCACAGCTCCACACAGAACAAGCTGGATTCAGGGAACATCCCACCCTGTCAGGTACCTAGATGCTCCAGCAAGCCCAGACTAAAGTCCAGCCTTCCCAGTAAGCAGATGTGGCAGGGGCTGGGGCAAAGCCAGATCACAGCCCAGCTGCTGGTATGGAGGAGCTCCGAGTATCCAGCTGCTACCTGCAGGATGAGCTGTAATCTTCTGAATCAAAACTTCCATGTTGCTTCTAGTGATCCAAACAGCCAACTAACCCATCACCCACTTCCCCAGGAGAGCAGACCTTGTCCTTGGGTTCCCGTCAATATTTTCCCATAGCAGATAAGCCAGACACAGAGAATGTATGACTTACAGTTCCTTGTTCTTTTTTCTTTTTTTTTTTTTTTCCTGATAAGTGAGAGGAGAAATTCTTTCTGGTTAGGGGCAGGTACAAACCATGCCCCCTTGCCCTGACCCCACCCAGACTACTGAAGATCAAGTTGAACCAGATTCCCAGAAAGAATAAATACTCTCCAGGGCACTGTGGGTCTTTGGGGAGAAAGCATGAACCTATTCAGGCCACAATGACGTGCTCTCTTGACACATCACAATTTAGCACCTTCCTGCACGTAAGACATCTTTCTAGGGCTAGAATGATGAGGTGAGCAAGACACACTGGGCCTTTGGTCTCATGTAATCAGATCCAAGGGGCCCTGAAGGAGTTCTGTAGACTTTCAAGGTGCTCAGCTCTTGGGTGGATGCCAATCATATAGCAGTGGAGTCTAGTTCTAAAGAAAGCAGGTTCTGGCCCCGTGATGCTAACCCACAAATCCCAGGTAGGAGTGCGGACTAAATGCAAAGATAAAGACCACATCCAGTGTGGACACTGAGTATCCGCTGAGGCAGATTGAAAGCTCAGACTATTCTGTGAGGTGACTGCTGTCTTGAAGCAAATCAGAGGCTGAAGGAGTCAGGGGTGCTGTCTAGAACAGTGAAGGAGAACCTTCAAATGACCTACCAGGGAGTTGGTCTGTCCATACCTTTTCACTATCCTTGCTTTACTGGAATTATTTTTTATTCCTTGTCCTTCTTTTCCATCTTACTTATCTCCTCCTTCACCATTTCCTCCTTCATACTATGCTTTGTTCTGTGTTTTCACAGGCTAGCTGCTATCTACCCAGTACTGAGCATCTTGCACATCTCTGGACACTCTCTGCATTGAGCCATGCCTGGGACATGCCTGGACATTGAGCCATGCTCAACAAACATTACTTCTTGTTCTCCTCTTCCTGCTCCCTGTCAAGGGCTTCCTGTGGTTTCTCAGGCCTGGTTGTGGGTAACAACAATTATGTCTCATCAACTCTCATGCCTCAGGGGATGGGAAGTCATTGTCACCTGTTTGCCTAAGTTCTCAGAGGACTAAATTCATGGATTTTATTGCAGACTTCTCTCTCCAAAGCAAGGAGGCTCCTAGGCTGACTTAATCAAGTCAATACCACACAGGAAATGAAAAAAATAAATAAATTGGGTGGAAAGTAAGCATCAATCAAACTATTCTCAATGAGTCAAAATTCCAAGTCACTGGGGGACTTTTAACTCAATCATCCAGCCATTCTAGTGCATTTCTGAGAGCCCTAGTTTGGATGTTGCGTATTTCCATTTAAACACATTATCAGCTGAAATCAGCAAAAGTCAGACCCTGCCTGCTGGGTTGCATGGGGTGCCAGATGGGTACCTGGTCATCAAGTTCCTTTTGAGTGAAGAAAAGCAAAGTGTTCAGAAAATAAAAATGTATTTTTGAAACTACAAAAATCAGGGTCTCACTCCCACTAAATCTCTCTTCAGAAGAAATAAACTTCCAAGGGAAAAGCTCATATTCTAGACTGAAACTGTGGTTCAGACTCAATCAAGGACTTGGAGACCATAACTCATGTGTCTCCTACCCTAGCACAGTACCTGGCTTGATCAGTAACCGGGACAAGAGTAACCCCAAATTCTTAAAACAGAGAATTAAAATTGGGCCTTTAAGGGATGTCGTGGATTCATTGCAGTAATGGCTCCAACTTGTTCAAACCTCCCTGCACCCGTGTCATTGGTCGCATCTTCCTACACTGACTCTGGGCCCAAGCCAGTGAACAGTAATGGATGTGGTGGGAACGGACTTGGAAAGTACTTGCACATTGGGGCTTGCTGTCTTTCTGCCCCCAGGATCCGAGTTCCCATGTGAGAAAACCTAGGCTGACCAGGTGGAGGACGAGAGAGCATGCTGAACACAGATGCTGAGCCACCCCAGGAGCTCTCCTATACCACTCTCCAGCAGAGGGCTCAGCCAAGATCAACCAAGACTGGTCACAATCAACAGAACTACCCAGTGAACCCCAGGACGTGTTGCTGACCCACAGAACTGGGAGCTAAACAAACAGCTGCTCAGCCACTAAGTTTGGAGCTTGTCTTATGCAGCAAAAGCTGAGTGATACAAAGGCTAATTTCCTTTAAAAACATGTGATTTCATTTAAAAACAAAAGAAACAAAAAGCTCCTACATCTCTCACATAAAATAATACTTCTATAGTCAATGAGGCCTTTTTCTACAAATACATTCTTATTCATGAGAAATTTTGTGTTCAGATATACCTTTGCTTTTTATGTTGCAATGGTAAAATATATGAAGCAATCTCATTTTCCATCAATAGAGGCCTAGCTATATTCATATGCATTGTTGGTGGGTATGCGAAGTGGTCTGGCTCCTATGGAAGACAATTTGACAATGTCTACCAAATTATAGATTAGTGTACCCTATAACACAGATATCTATCTATCATCTATCTATCTGTCTATCTATCTATCTATCATCGTTTTCCTATTCTCCACTTTGCATACTATGTATATTTCTCTACATCATTCTTTTTTTTTTACTTAACAGGCTACAATGAGCATCTCTATCTATTCTGCAGAACTTCCTCATTCTTGGCTGACATCTGCACAACAGTTCATTGTGGGAGTGCTCTAACCAATCTTCTGTAGACAGGTGCACTGTTTCAGATCTTCTTTGGTTATGACAGTCAATATTGCAGAGAATAACCTTTTTACAGTACACATGTAGGTAGATCTGTAGAGCAATCCTCCAAAGTGAAACAATAGGAAAATAAAATATATAGATACACATATGCTTATATTTGTATAAAAACTCCTGACCTACAGATAAGGAAAAATGAAACTGGTTACCTGGCTGGGGCAAGCGGCTTGGGAGAAATGGCATATGGGGGAGATGGGAAGGAACATTTTTACTGTATATATTTTTACTCCAATCAGGTTTTTGCTCTCATTATTCCACCAAAACTGCATTTGTCAAGGTCAACAGTGACTTCCCCTATGCTAAAATCCAATGTTCTTTTCTCCGTCTTCACCATACTTCATTATCAGGAACATCAAACACACTTGATCCTTTTCTGTTCCTGAAATACTGTCTCTGCTTAGCTTCCAGGACTCCACATACTCTTGGTTTCTCTCTTACCTCACTGGCCCTTCTCATTCTCCTGGCTTCTCTCTAGATCTCTAGATCTTCTCTCTAGCTCTCAGGCACAATCTCTGAGACTCTTTTCTGTCTACACCCACTCATGTGATGATCAAATCCAGCCCCATGGCTTTAAATAGTCCATCTTTTAATTTGGTAGTTCCCAAATCTCCACCATCAGATCTGCTCTTTCCTGAACTTCAAACCCAAGTCTTAGTCATCTCAAATTTAACACATCCAAATCATTTTCTGGTCTTCCTTTCCAAAACCTGCTCTACCTTTGGCATTTCAGTTGAGGGAAATCAAATGATCTGGTTGTTTGGGCTCAAAATCTTACAGTCACCCTTGAGTCCTTTCTTCTCTTACCCAGTGGCCAACCCAACCAGTGCTTCCTACTTCCAATGTTACCACCATGGTCTACCATCATCTCCCCCCTGATTACTGCAACACCTCTTGACTGGTATCCTCACTTCTATTTTGGCCCCTCAGGCCTATTCTCCACCCAACAGCCAGAATGACCCTTGTCTACATCATTTCCTATTACTCTTCTATTTGAATTCCCCCAGGGGTTCCATCTCACAGGAAAGCCAGTACCTTACATTGGCTTACCAGATCCTCACGTCACTCCCAAGATGTCCATATGGCTTATTCCCTCATCTTTGTTCAGATTTCACCCCTGAAGTTTCACCTGCCTGACCACCCTCAACCAGCCTTAAGATCTTCATCTCTGCTTTTTCTCCATGTCCTCCAGTTTACCATCTCACATTCACTTGTTTTGTCTATTGCTGGCTCCCTTCATGAGAAATAAGCTTCTTTGTTCACTGATATATCCCTAGAATCTAGAACAGTGGTACCCAGTGGACACTCAGTAAGTATTTCTTGAACAAATATGAGTGGGTGAATGGACTGAAAATATTCTGAAATATGTGAATGGTTTACATATTTACAAAATTAAAAAGAAACAGAAACAGAGAAAGTATCATGAGGAAAGAAAAAAAAAAGGAAAATGTTGCTTAGCTAAATAAATGCATCTAGGTAAAAAGAATGAGGTAACTCTAGGAATCTCCAAACTAATTTTAAGGAAAAAAGCCAGGTGCATACATTAAAAAAATATACACATTCATATATACTTCTGGAGTAGACCCAAGAAACTGGTTCTAATGTTTGTCCCTAGGGTAGCTAGGGCATGAGAATGAGCTGGAACTTGTTTTTCAAGGAGCACCACTTTGTATTATATTGAATTTTGTACTGTGTGTAAACAATGCCTGCCCCAAAACTAAAATCAAATAATAATAAAAGGTTGTCATTGTGAGTTATACTCCAAAACTACCAATTGATTAGAATTAAGATGTGCAAATTCTCCTTAGAAGAATGGATCCCAAGACTTGAGTGTAAGACATGTCTTAATTATTACAGAAATAAACTTGTTCAGTGCCCACCAGTCACCATGCGGTGGAGAAATCTTGACCAACCCAACCAACTTTGAGTGTTTGGTGCAGTAGGAAACCATAATTGTTCCATCCAAAGGAACATAAAGGATGAAACCTTGTGTGCCCCATCCTCCCACCAGCGAAGTCTTCCTGAGAAGTTTCCCTACTGAGCAAGGATGTTGCAGGACCAAGTAGAGGGTCTGCCCTCCCATAACCCTCACCTCGATATTTGAGTTGCATTTGCCTACAGGCAAGGCCATCCTGACTTTGGAGATGTTACTGCTTGGTTTTTCCATTGTTGAGGTCAGCTCTATTGTCTCTTCATTCAATACTGGTGTTTCCAAAAATCTCATAGCTTGCCTCTGACAAATTTTCACTTGTCCACAGAGAAGTGAGAAAAAACACAGAACAGTCACTTATATAAAAAAAAATCTGTTGACTTTGTGTGGTGTCAAAATGCCTTCCACAGAATTTTAAAGCCCTGGTACCAATGATATTTCCAGGAGTGTTTAATCTAATCAATCTCCCCCCTTCTAATTCCCATATTCATGAACAGGCTTTAGATCGTTGATTCAACTTTTCCCACTTGCCAGGAGTGAATGCACTGGCCAGCCATAACTTCTTAGGATTCTGATTTCTGGATCAGTTGTAACGACTGTAAATAAATAAATGGGCATTTTGGGATTTAGACATCTGTCTCAAGATTGTTTAATGTGGGGCACCTGGGTGGTTCAGTTGGTTAAGCGACTGTCTTCGGCTCAGGACATGATCCTAGAGTCTGGGGATCGAGTCCCACATTGGGCTCCCTGCTCGGCAGGGAGTCTGCTTCTCCCACTGACTTTTCTCTCCTCTCACGCTCTCTCTCTCTTTCTCTCAAATAAATAATAAATAAAATCTTTAAAAAATGATAAAAAATAAAACTTAAAAAAAAGATTGTTTAATGTGAATTTGCTCACAAAAGAAAAATTTGCTCTCAGGATTTACTATCTTAAGACCAAGAGCAGCCCTTAGTTTATGGAAAATTCACAACCCTCTGTCAACTCCTACCACCCTGATCTTCACCCCAATCCCAAAACAGACAGGAACAAATAATAGAAATTCTAACACTTTGCCCAGCAATATAATAAAGTTAAACGTGTTTAAGATATGATACACTGCACACCTGCCAAATCCTTCAGTTGTTCAGACTCTGATTAGGAGCAAAACGTATCACGTTTGAGCAGACCACTGAGTTCTGAAGTGCTTCAGGACACATTGTTAATGGCCATGAAGGCTAAGCTATATGGACTTCAGAGGAATTCTTCTGTTGTCTAAAAAATGTGTATATTCATGTGTGCTTGGTATTTTCATAAAGAAATATTACAAGTTTGTGCTAGAGACTAATCATTGTTAGGGAGGAGAGGATGGGAAAAGGGATAGGAATAATACTTTCTGTGCAAAACCCTTTAAATCATTTTGAGTTCTGCAGCACAGGACTATATTACCCATTCAAATCAAGAAAAAGTGACATCTGTATCTTTGTGTAGCCTTGTACCTCCTGGAAGTTTCGTGCATGAGGCATCAAGTTATGTCACAATTTTGGTTTCCTCTGTGTCCTCCGCAGGGGATAATATCAGATCCCTTTGGAGACCAAAGATTCAGAGGACTCCTAGGGATTAATTTGTGCAATAAGGACATCTTCTAAGTTACTATATTTGATGCTTACACATCTTGGGACCTTGCTCGTGATGGAGGGACTGTCCTTTCCGGGATTAGCCAATTCCTAGAAATAGTGAACAATCTGCCTTGAGCCCACCTTGTATATGCAAACCAACCAGTGCAGAGCCCACACCCCCACTACCTCCTTTATGGGCTCTCATATTTTGGGCCACTGTCCATCTGCCCTAATCACCCTAAGGACAGGTGTCAGACACCCAGTGGGGGAGCCTCGGTGCCCCAGACCTCACTGAAATTATTCAGTCTGGCCAATCCAAAACCTGCTTATCTCTGCCTTGCCTGTTCTTCTCTGTAGGCTCTTGCCCACAGCATCGCCCCCCTGCCTCCTGACCAGCCCTGGTGTTTCCCCACGTGGCCCTGCTGGTGTTGTGTCTCCCTCCTCTTGGGGTCTGTGAGTAACAAACCATGTTCTCAATGGCAGTCCTCTGATCTCTTGGCCTTGCCATGCCCCTATAATCATAAAATCTACATGTGAAAATAGTAATGCACCTAGAGCGGGAAATTGATATGCAGAAAGTACTTTAACCCCTCTGGACATGGGTCAGAAATCTCACCTGCAATAAAAATGCTTGTAATTTGACAGAATGCCCTCTTAAATGAAGACCAAGAATGCATTCGATCCCCAGGAGGAGAAAGAGGCCAAGGTTAGGACACATTGCTCAGGGCAGTTTGGCTGCCAGCACCCTGCATATATTTCTATTAATGAATGTTCTATCTTTGAGGACGGTGTGCTTATTAATGAGCCCCCAGTCTGCTCAATTACCAGGTAGCTCATGCCCGTCTGCTGTCCCACAGCAAGGACGCGGACTGCCCAGCATGTCAATTCTGCAGGCTCATCAGAGGGCAGACCTAGATTGTGTCCTCGTGGTGTACCTTCAAGCAAATCTCATCCGTGAAATACAGTGTCTATTTACAACACAAAGAGCAGATGATCCCTCTGCCTATAAATAACATTTGCTGAAGGTTCCTTTCAAATAGGAAACGCAGGTTTCTTTCATTTAATTTGCCAAAAAATTGTCTTAGCTGCATACCCCTTTGCAGTGGAGTAAACAAGTTTTCCGACACGATTCGGTAACAAAGGGGAGTGTCCAGGCCACTGTTGCCAAGGGCCTCCTGGTTGCCAGGGCAGCATGAGGGACATGTCACAGAGGAAACAGAGAGGCAGGTTGTTGTAAAGAAGTCTCTGGAGAAATGTGTGGGCAAGAGTGCAACCTTCCCACATGAACTTGAACTTGTCTGGTGTTGATTCTCTGAACTGACGGTTTAGAAACCGAAACTTCCTCATTCTTCTACTTGGAAAAGTTTCTTGTCATGGGTGTTTTTTGGTAACTCTTCAAAATTGGGATATTTCAGATAAAAAGTCAGATTTCCAGCTGCTTTTGAAAACCTGGGAGGGCTGGCCACCTTGAGCCCACCCAACCAGCTGGAATGGTCCGCTGAACAGAGTGGTGCTAACTGCTCCCTTTACACAGTGCAAGAGCTCTGTGTTTGCTCCAGTCCCCACCACCCCACACTGGCCTTCCCACAGGGATGCTGAGCACTAGTGACCAATCACCACTGCACGTAAAGAAACAGTTACCTGTACTTCAGATTCTTTCAAATGTCAGAATGAGAATGAGCCTACCTTGTGTTTTTCCAGGGGGTGTGGGGAAGGAAGCCAGAGAATGCTCTGATGTGCTTCCTAGGAAAACAAATATCCAAACACCCGACCCCTAGTTGAGAAGTCTCACGGTGTACTGATTGGAAATAGTGAAGAAGCTTGCAGAGCCAACCTTGGGCCCCAGTGGGGAAACACAGTCCAACGTAAGCAGAGAGAGGAGCTTGGCCAGCGGCTGCGCAGAGAGAGAGAAGCAGGTCTGGGGAATAGGGATCCTGAGGATCAACTGTTGAAACGTAGATGGTGATTAACTAAACGTGGTGATTGATTCTAATCTTAAGTGCTAGGTGAGCAGCCCTATCCTTGTAAGGAACTGAATTCACCCCGCAAGAAAAGAAAGGCAACTCGCCAACCCCCAACAGTCATCCAAGAGCCTATTTGAAAGCAGGATGCGTTCAGCCGAACACAGCTGGGAGGCAGAAGGGAAACACAGATCCCATGGAAATCCCATGCTAGGCTGTCAGGTCACAGAGGAGGGTTCCTGGGGCTGCCAAGAGGAACATGGAGAAGCGGGGGGCAACCCCAAGTCAGAAAAACAAAAATCAAAAAAAAAACACAAGCTGTTTGTTCACTTTTCGGTTTAGACAGATTATTCCCCAGGGTGAGAACAGAACACATTTTCTAAATAACAATGAGGCCAGAATGCTTGGGGCCAGCCCTGAGGCGGCCTGGAATAGAAAGAGCTGTACCTTTAGACACCAGACATCTTAAATCCTGGAGTAGAGTAATACACTTTATTTAATTAAAATAGATTAAAAAACAGACTGTGTAAAAGAATTAGGATTCTCAATAATTTACTATTATTTACATTAGCAAATGTTGGTCATTAGTAGACACCATGAGGAGATCAGCACACAGAACGCAGACCCGCCTTCCCCCCCGCCCCAAGGGGCAAAGGGGGACTCGGCGCTTTCCTGTTGATCCCCCCCCTTGCAGGTGAATATGGCAATGACATCACTGAGAGCTTGGTAAACAGCAGGAGAGGTGAACCTGGGGTGCTTACAGGCACGGCTACCCCACGCTGAGGGGCGTTAGAGATGCTGGCAGGCCAGGCAGGAACTCTGTTCTCTGGAGGGGAATCAGTACTTCTCAGTCCTCGCTCACGGGGACCTGATGGGCAGTGATTTCCCCATCTCTGTAGCCAACACTCACCATTCCCAAAAGAACCTTCTATAAGGAGCCCCGTTGGCTGACACCAGACCCACAGTTTCCACAAAGAAGATGAAAAAGGAAAATGAAAGCCACACCTCCTGGTTCCCAGGGAAATCCTGGATTATTTAACACTCCCTGCCCATGTCGTCCAGACTGTGGTGACTCCTCACCACCTCACAGGCCATGTTGTGCCCCTGTCACGTGAGGGAATGGTGGGGAGAGAGCGGTGGCCAGGCAGCCATGGGGAGCACCGCACCAGGGCACAGGCTCCTCCCCAGGAAGCAGTCACAGCGAAATGAGGGAACTGCCAGGCCCTGTGTGTCCGCCCTGGTGTCCACATGTCCTGCAGGCACTTGTGGCTCTCCCACACACGGATGGGGAGCGAGTCCCAGGCAGGTGGAGACAGGCTGGTGGTGCTGAGCGGAGAAGCAGCAGGCTACGCGGGGCTCCGGAGACCTGGCTCCTGCTTGTGGGAGACCTTGGGGATGGCCCTCTGGAAAACCCTGCTGCTCCATGGGCCCAGGCCTCCCAGGCACTGTCACCGTAGAGACACCCCCTGACCCAGGCCTGGGGCAGCAATGGGGCCCCTGCAGCCGGGACAGAACCACCAGTCAAGGGTGGGGGGAGGTGGGCCTCACCAGAGACTCAGTCCAGAATGTCCGTCTCGAAGGGGACCAGGTGGTAATAGGACAGGTTGGTGACATAAGCTGCTGGGTCATCGCCATCTTCCAGCTCTGAGGTAAATTCACCACCATTCTCAAACCTAAAAAGGAAAGTTCAGAGGTGAGGGCTGGGGCTGGTTCATTGGCCCCCACCCCCACGCCCACTGAAGTGGAGAAAGAAAGGGCGGAAGGTCATTGGCAGGAGGAGGCTTAGGGGTCAGTACCAAACACCAGGGAAGGGCTTTCCCTAAGGCTCCTCATGAGGCATGGGCTCATCGGACCATGGGGCACGGCCTTCTCAATGCAGGTTAGGAATAGCGACAAGGACCATGGTGACAAATTAATGAGGCGAAATGGACCCTTCTCTAAAGTCCCTGACAGCTCTGGTGGTTACTGGCTTAGACACTGCTATCTGCATTCATGAACCAGTGTTTACTAAGACATTCATTCACTCACTCATTCACAGAGTGATTCTTTTTCTCTGTCCAGGGTTTGCTCTGTGTCAGGCTCTGGGGACATGGCAGGAAGCAAGGCAGGGAGCCAGTCTGTGAGAACGGGAGCCCACCCCGTGCGGGGCCCCACAGACAAACAGCACAGATGAGTGGGAAAAGCCACTGCGGTCAGAAGCTCACAACCTAACCACATCCGAGTGACATGGTGCTGCTGTCTCAGAGGTGCGAGATCAGCGGCCCAGAGAGGATCTGGGTGGGGGCCTGGGGGAGGTCGAGGAGGGAGGGCTCCTTCTAGAGGGGCGGTGTATGCAGTGTGGGGTTTACATGCGGGGAGGGCAGGCAGGAAGAGCCGGGGAAGAATATGTACTCCGCACATAAGGTGACTAATGCCTTCCGGTTAAGGATTCCCCCATGAGTTGAAACCATTTCCACTCCCTGTCTAACCCAGACACCGCCTCCTAAGCTGGGGGGCGGGGAGGGAGGGGGGAACAACCTCCAGATTTTTCAAACAGAGAAACAGCTCCCTGAAGGACATTCTCCGCAGGAAGGACCACAGAGCTGCTGCTTGTGCTTTTTCCATTTTCCTCAACAAAGAGGGGGCAGGGCAGAGGTGGGCGGAGGCGCGCTCCCTCCCTGCTCTCCCAGGGCTCTCCCAGGAGCAAGCGGCCTGCGAAGGAACCCACAGGGTACAGTGTGTCCCCGCGCTGATTCCTGGCACTGGAAGGCGTCACTAGCGAGTACCGTTGGAGGAGCTCTACTCTGCCTGGAAGGGTTGGGCGGGACCGGGAAGAACACGAACTGAGCCCAGGACACGGGAGCCGCACAGGGGGCAGTGGAAAGGCCCAGCCCCTGCCCGCAGAGCGCCCCTCCCAGCATCCTCCTAATTCAGAATGGGGCTTATTTCCTCTCAGTCCAAGCTTTAAGTTAAAAGTGGAGGAGGATGGGCGCCTGGGTGGCTCAGTGGGTTAAAGCCTCTGCCTTCGGCTCAGGTCACGATCTCAGGGTTCTGGGATCCAGCCCCACATCGGGCTCTCTGCTCAGCGGGGAGCCTGCTTCCTCCTCTCTCTCTCTCTGCCTCTCTGCCTACTTGTGATCTCTGTCAAATAAATAACTAAATAAAATCTTTAAAAAAAAAAAAAGTGGAGGAGGAGGCTTTGAATCCGTGAGGAAAGGCATCCGCCACCCCAGTGAGGGGTGTTGTGTGGAGATGTGCGGGGCCTCCCCGCATCCGCTGCAGGGACAGGGCAGGGCTCAGGGCCAGCTCCTCCTCCCCGCACTGCCTGCCTGGGTAGCTTGTGGCTGCTGAGAAAGAGATCGAGGCTCCGACACAAGTGTGCGCAGCCTCCGGGCCGGCAAGTCTCATGGAGGTAAGACCAGCTCTCCGACTTTTTTCCAGGATGTGGTGTCTTCCCGGAAACCAACAGCGGAATGAATTAAAAGACGACACTTGGATGCAGGGAAAGGCTCAGCTTGGGGAGGAACAGGGCCGGTTTCCTACACCTCCGGCCCTCATCACCTGACCCTAAAAACCCAGGGAGGGAGGGGAAGCCGGGACGCTGGGGAAAATGAGTCACCAGCCCAAGTCCAGCGGCTTCGTCAACCCCAGCGACCCTCAGCAGGCCTGGCAAATATCTCTGCTCCTAACCTGTGAGGACAGAATGGGGGCCTTGCCTCAGCCCTGGCTGGATTTCTAGGAGCCCCGTAACCACTCCAGCCAACCAGGATGACCACCAGAGGTCCCGCTGGCCTGCTGACTCACACCCCCGTTCCCTGAGCACAGGGCGGTCCGTGCCTGGGTTCTGGAACATTCCTTCCCCAGAAGCATGAAGACTGCCCTCTTGGCATCATGGCACAAGTTCTAATGGCAGGCTTGACAGCACTGAATTCAGTGTGGGGGCCAAACGGTCACCCTCAGGTACCACGGAGGATGGCTGTGGCAGGGAGGCAAAGCCTTGTTCTCCAACGACATCAATCTGTGACCTCCTGTCCCCATCGTCAACCCCTATCACCTGCCTGACAGCCCTGTGGAGTGTTAAAACAGATTGCTCCTGAGAGACAGCCAGCGGCCGACTGTCAGCTCAGCGCACTGCCCTACATCAGACACCCAGAGAAAATCCTGGCAAGCCCGTCTCAGGAATTCCCTCTAAATGCTCCCCTGAGCCACTCGGAAGTAGACATTTCTTTGTTAAGCCTTTCTGGGATCACCGAGGCTTTTCTTGCTCGGTTTCCTGCCAGCCAGGCATCCTGGAGCCCAGGGGCCCCATGCTAAGGGCGTGTCATCCCTGTCCATTCAGAGCTGTGGGGTCACGTTACCACCCTTGCTTTCTCTCTGTGAGCTTCCCTCCTTGGCAAAACTATTCATGGTTCAACTTACTTGTCCAATCTTGCCGAGTGCGGGCTGGCCTCTTAGGACTCCCGACGAAAGAAAAGGTCTCCCGGGAGAAACTGTGCTGCCAGAGCTGGGACCCTACTACTGATGAAGGAGGGTCTCCACCTGCCCCTCGTCCACCAAGACAGCCCCTCTGCAGAAGCTCCTCCCATGATGCTCCAGGGCCTCTCCTTCCGGTCACTCACTTCATAGAGAGCAATCTCGTGCCCCCTCGGTGCCAGCACTGTGTGATCATGGAGGACCCCCGCTCATGAACGAATGAGCTATAGACACGCACAGTGGGTATGAAGCCACGTGGTGTCACAGCAAGGCATGCAAAGGGACAAGGACCTGTCAGGGAAAGGCCACCCCCAGCAGACTTACCAGCATAACCTCTTACACAAGCATTTCATGACATCTCCATGGTGAGGTAACCTTGTGCCATTGACCCAGAAGACATGTTTGAAACTGAGGAAGTGGGAGCTGCCGGTTCCATGGGCCTGACATGGCTCCCCCTGTGCTCGGTCACAGAGCAAGGCTCCAGCAGAAGGCTCCGGCCGGCCGCCTGCAGCAGGAGCTCAGGGACACCCAGGGCTCGTGCTCTGCTCTGCTGTCGGCTGGCACAGAGTCTGTCCTAGTGCGTGTTTACTGGCAGCTCAGTGGGTGAGGCCGGATATGAGACTCCAAGGCCCCCGATCCCAGGAGGTGCTGCTCATGGGCCCCCAGGGAGACTCTGAGCACCCAGTGTGGCCTGCGGGGGCTCCGGGGCCAGGGGGTTCCCATTTACCATCTAAGATCTTTACAATGACCCCGGGAGAGCCTCAGGGGCCCCACTCGGAGGAGAAGAGAAGCCAGGAGAGGTTAAATAACTTCCTGAGGCTCACATAACCAGCAGGAGCCGTGGGGTTGGCCTGGACAGTCAACAGAAGCCAAGCTGTGATGTCCCCTAAAGCTGCCTCCTGAAGACTCCCAAGGACATGACCCGGAAGTGCACCAGGGATGAAGGAGGCTGTGCCTCGCAGGGACGCCAGGTGTCGCGCTTTCCCAGTGTGTTTATCACGGTGAAACGTTCTGTTATTAGAGAAGGAGGGACAGGGAAGGCTGTGGTGTCTTTGGCTGTCCTGCCTTCACTAGTCGGACACATCCTCCTTCCCCTCAGAGCAGGCCCAGTGGCGTCAGGTTTCAGCCTGTGAGCTCTACGGAAGCCACCTCAGAGTCTGGAGAATCTCCAGCCCTGTGATGTAACACCATGCAGGGGACACTTCTCCCCATCCCTGGAGACCAGGCCCTTGGAGCAGGGAGGCTTATGGCCGCCATAGTTCCTCAGGGCCCAGCACAGACCAGACTCTGAAGTCCGGCCACTTCTCTTTGATGCCCCCTTTCAGCCAGCCCCTTGGTCAAAGGAACTTTGTTCCTGCAAGGTTTATGAAGCAAGCTCTTACTGTCCTCTAGAAAAGTCAAACACTTCAAAAAAGTGTCCAGATGCAGGCAGGATGGCTCAGTATCTCTGGCCACATCTGCTTCCTCTAGAGCTCTGTATGGGCCGTGAACTCCGGCCTCTGGCACCAGCTGACAGGCTGACAGGTCAGGGATCCCCTCTATAAAACTATATTCAAATCAGTCTACTTACAAGTGCTCTGTCGGGTCCACACCCAGGTGCTGGTCTTTTCCGTTGGGTATACTGTGGTCAATAACAATGGTTTCCGTATTTGCTAAGCAAAATCCATTGGACCTCATGATTTCTGAAAAATGAAAGCAATGAAGTAAATATGCAGGATGGGCCAGATTTAGAAATTTTGGGCTTATACCAATCTCTCTACTTCCCCCTCCATCTACTGCCCTAAATTCTCCCCCACACTCCAAGAGAATCCTCTACACTCCAGAGGCCCATTCTGGAGTCCTACCAACAGATTCAGGAGCTAATGCCAACCTCCACAGAAACCACATCTGAGAACCCTGTATAAGCCAAGAGGCTCCAGGAAGATGCTCTGAATTTTACCAGCACCGTCCCCAAAAGCCCTCCCCATTAGTTTAAAGCTGGCATAGAGAGAGTACTGAGCTCATGTCTATCGGCTTGGGTTTGGGTCTGGGTCCATTACACATTGCCGCCATGAGGCTTTGCACAGGTACCCGATCTTCCCTGTGCCTGAGATGTGGATGACACTCTCCACTGCCCTGGGTCGCTGTGAGGGTCAGCTGAGATCAGTATGCATTTTACACCAAATGGGCAACTTCACCTTTTTACTTTATATAATTCTGTAAACAAATTGATCTTTTTTTTTTAACCTGTATGCACAAATTTTGGTAGTTAAAAAGTCAAACTAAGTAGTCTACATTGGCCTTAGGCAGTGAGCTTCTGAGGATGGAAGTCTAGTGTTTACCCCACACCAGGATAGGAGAGGACAGGCATGCCTGGATGTGTGGCAGGGGACACAGCCCTGGACTGGGAGTCCGGACACCAAAGGTCCACGGTCTTGGGACTCAGTATCCTCAACTGGGGAATTTCAGCATAGTAGCGGATGGTCTCCAAGGATCCCTTCAATTCTAAACTCTCGTGAGTTACCAGATTCCATCACGCCATCTTGTCCATTTAAGTATAAGGAGTCAATGTGTCTTGACTGACTTCTCCTATCTGGTGTAGCTTTTATTTACATTTCCCCAGGGAATGTGTTTCTGTAAAATGCTCCAAGAATTGATCTGGTGGCCATTACTAGTTCTCCTCAGTGCTGGGAGTTCTCCAGCCCTCTGGGAAGCTGCCCCTAACCTTAGCTCTTAGTCAGGGAAGGGCCATGTTCACCGCCCTTGTCTGTCCTCTCAAATCAGGTCCTCTCCTTACCTCATCTTAAAAAAAACTGACTCAATTTCTGGGGCATTCTCAAATCCAAAGGATTATCATCTTCCCATTCAGAGGCTCACACACAGAAACACACAACTTGAAATAGCTCTACTCTCCTACTGGCCCAGCACAGGTAACAAAAACATCCCTCACCTGTCCACAGTCTCCCTAGGCACCTGTCACTACTGTTTGGGAGATTGTTTTCTTTTAATTTTTTCCTTCATCTCATCATAATTTAGACTTTTTTTTATTCCCATGCATGGATTTTCTTTTCTCATAAGTATAATTGTAACTTTCTATATATTTTTACTCTTTCCAGATACCTGGTTCTCAGTTCTTTGACTTTCTTTCCATGTGAAGAGAATTAGGAAAACTACACAAAAACAAAGAAAAAGAGAAGGTTTCCTCCTTAGCCCCACAGGAATAAAACGATGCTTCATCAGTCAGATTTGCCAAGTAATTGTACCATCTCCACTTGACTTTCTGCAGAAGTGAGGGCTCATGGTTCTTTGGTCTTTTGAAACACCAGTCCCATCAGTAACACTCTGGGTGACATCAGCGCATTGCTCTTCCCTGCCCACCCCACCCCTCCAGGTTGAATCGCACCCGCCCTCCCTGCGCAAAGACAAGCTTGCAGAGCCTGAAGTCATGAGAAGGAACACCAAGACCTGATGAAAAGTCAGTGCTTGGAACCTCCGGGATCAATGACATTTCTACGGGCGGGAAGATGTTTACCCAAGTCTGAGTGAACAGACTCTGAAGATGACTGCATTGTAACAAGAAAGATTAAGATGCCCTTGCCTCTCCAATCAAAACATACAGCAGCACAGAACCCCTCTCTTTATTGCTTTTTACTAACTCTGACTCAAATATGTCTGTCTCAGAAGCACACCCAACCTCAGCCAGTTCACAGCCTCCAGCCCATTCCACCACCCCTTTGCTAAGGGAGTTTGGAGGGGAAAATACTACAAGGGAAAACAAATGTCTGTGCAACAAAACATATCTGATGGTAATGAAGAGTTACCTCACAGAGGAACTTTCAAACTTCCTCATCTCTCTTAAACGTGAAATTTGGATCTCTAAGAAATGGAGTCCTTACCAGCCCCCCAAAATAGATTTCTAACAAATCACTCCCTAACTCCCCCTGCAAAGAAACCTCTGTACACAATCATGTGGTTTAATGGTGTGTGCAAGGCAAGCTATGAACTCCAGTTCTGCTACTCATGCGTGGGGAGCAGGTTACTGCTTGCTCACTTCCTTCATCTATAAAATGGGCATACCCATCCCCAAAGCACAGGAGTACATAAAATGAGATGGTATTTGTAAAGAATCTAACAAATATTGCACGCCGGGCAAATGGTAGTGATGACTGTCATTACTGCTAATGTCTTCATAGCTGTTGTGTCATGCAATTAAACCGAACCAGAGAAAAGGTTATGATTACAGAACAGCGCTCACATCTGAATCCTGTCTCCAAATGCACATAGAATGTGAATGTCTTAGAAGTCAGCTTAGTCCCTATAGCAAAAAATCACTGGCCAGTGTCATTACTTTAATCCCATACATGACTGATTCCATGAAACAGTTCCTTTTCAAGCTACTTCTCTGCATTCATTTTTTTTTTCACATGAAGAGTTCTGCTTTGCCATTTCTTAACTTCTATCTTTTGAGCTAATTTTAAATTATAGAAAAGTTACAGAGACAGCATGGCGTTCTCACGTAGCCCTCACCAGTTTCTCCTGATGTTAACGTTTCCCATAGCTATGGTGCAATGATCAGAGCTGGTGGACTTAACCAGACACCTCCCTTACTGGAGTGGACAGGCTTTTCCACCAATGTCCCTTTCTTCTGTTATAGACCCAGCCCTGGATCCTTTGTTGGGGATCCTTGCATTGCTGTTTCCTTGTTTTGTGCAGCCTCTGAAGGTTCTTCTGTCTCTCCTCATCTCCTATGAAAGTAACACTTTGGGAGGGGCTGGTGAGTTATTTTATCAATGGTCCCTCAATTTGTCTGGTGCTTTTGAGCTCTGACTGACGTGGAGTGTTCCCAGCAGGAATCCTGTAGAGTGACCCCATGCTGCCCTCTCCCCCCCGCATCCTGTTAGGGGGTGTGATGTCAACATCAGCATCACTTGCATAAGAAGTTTCTGCCAGGTTCACTCTTTCTCTTTGCAGTCAATATATATCTTGGGGCAATGCACTGATACTTTGCAGAATCTGTTTCTCTCCAACTTTTTCCCATTCATCTTACCAGTGGACCTTTCCTGCGACAATTACAGTTGGCCTTGAACAGCACAGGTTTGAACTGCCTAGGTCCACTCTGTGTGTGTGTGTGTGTGTGTGTGTGTTTTATGTACACTACACTACAGTACCGTACACTACACTACAGTACACTACAGTACCATAAATGTATTTTCTCTTTAGGTTTTCTTAATAACATCTTTTCTCTAGCTTACTTGTGTAAGAATATTTAATACTTATACAAAGTATATATTAATCAACTGTTAATATTATCAGCAAGGCTTGCGGTCAACAGTTTTGGGGGAATCAAAGTTATACATGGATTTTCAACGTGCAAGGGGTCAGAGCCCCTAACCCCTCTGCTGTTCAGGGGTCAACTGTATGACTGTGGTGTGTGTTGGGTCATGATTTTTCTATTTTTTTAGCTGTCGCCATGCTCTCCTCTGCCCCATCCTTCCTTCAGTTCAGTAATTCCTACGTTCTTCTTTTAATGAAGCCATTAGCTCAGTTCCGAAAGCATTCACAGTGTAGCTTCCCTCCATCCAAATCCTCTCTCCCATTATATTTTCAGTGTAGTCCAGCAATCAAACAAAATCCAAAGCATGGCCTTTTTATTAATTCGCCAACTGGATGAACCTCGTACGGTGAAAATTAAGGTTGAGATGGTACAGCTGCCTGGTTAATGAAATACGAAATTAGAATTCATTTCCAACCCACCCCCCGCCCCCAAACCTGAATAATTATATTTTTGTGGCTTACATAGATTGGTCCAAGTAGGCAAATCACAGTGGCGCTTTAGGCTTCCTGCTAAGCACGGACCCAGCCACCATGTAGAAAACTCTATTTGAGTTTTTCTGATTCCATAAACATTTAGATTCACATGGGAGGAAGAATGTTTAAGGATGTACTCGCCCAAAGCATCCCACAGGAGGTCACAGGGTCCCCCACCGCCTTGCAGCGGCCCCAGGATGTGGCTAGCGCCTGGCGCCATCTAGCGGAGCCCTGGCGCTCAGCAGTCTCTGCGGCTGCGCACTCAGAGCCCCTGCGCACGCCTGGAGATAACGAAAAGCCCCCGGGAAGCCTAGGTCAGCGCCTGTCGCCCATGCTGCCATCTCCCTACGTGCCACATCAACAGTAGCAGCAGGCGTTAAGAAATCGGAGAGGAAAGGAGGAGGAAGGGTGGGGTGAGCTGCAGCAGGCAGGGGCATTTTCAGGAGTGAGTGGAATTTAGCAGGACAGGATGGACGGGCGGGGTTTGTGGGAACAGAGGGAAGATGGGAGCCCACAGGACAGCAAAGCCCCACCAAGGGGAGGCCGAGGGTCTGGAGCAAAGGGTTCTATGGTGACAGCATCAAAAAGCTAGTGTGAACCAGACTCTGGCCTGCTGGAATGACTAGGGCACTTGGCCTTTATCATGAGTGTGAGGTTGTGAGAAAATGAATGAGCCCAGGAAGTCAGAGGTCCAGAATGACCAATCTCAGTATTCAGGGTCTGTCCTGGGGCACGGGGGAGGCTGAGAGAGACAGAGAGAGAGAGAAAGAGACCTGTGGATATTCCCGGGCTGGGGGGGAGGTCATGTTGCCCAGAGTGTGAAGCTTCAAGTCGGGGGGAACTCGAGTCCACAAACACCCACATAGGAGAACAAGCTTGAAGAACATGGCTTGCCCATGTGTAGACTAGCTCTTCGAAGGGATACCAGTGCTACTGTAAACAAAGGTTTCATTGAAAAGTATTTTTTAATTTACCATAGTTCATTGCCTTAGTATATTTCTTTCCTCACTCAGTGAGTAATGAAAGTATATCTCACACTCTGGGGGCACACCCCGTTATTGTCTGCATATCTATACACTGATGGTGAGAAGCCCTCCCTCAGACAGAGTGAGGGCCGCCTAGTCCTGGAGCAGAGATGGGGAGGTTGGAATGCTTCCAGGGGAGAAGCCTCGGACTTGGTGCCCAATTGATCAAAGTGGATAAGGAGATTCATGAAGGCCCCAGGAGACGGAATCTTAGCTCTGAAAGGGTGGGAGAGGCCTCTCCCAGCCGCCGACCCTGGGAGGGATGCCTCTGACAGGCTGCCCTGGCCTCTGCAGGGAGCCACGAGGCTCTCAGAACAGACTTGAAATAGATATTTACAGACTCCATTGCTGGACGGAGTTCCCGTTGCTACAAAGTGTTCTGTGCTGAACTCAAATCCCTGTGGTTATTTGTACCCGCAGCAATGTCCCTGGGACCGAAAACCTGTCCCCAGTCCTCACAGAAGACCCAGAGAGTGTAGCTAAAGCCTCACATGGGAAGCTACAATTATCCCTGATAAATTTCACCTCATTATTTCCAGCCCTTTAGGATAAACATGGGGCATGTCATGTGTTTAGCCCTGTCACAAGTAAAAATAGGATGGTAGACAGGGCGCTGGGAGTGTTTCCAGGTGGCTGCACTCCAGAATTAATCAGAAGCAATCAAGTGTCCCGCTCCTGCTACCAGCACAGGGCCTGAAGACTTCTGCTGCTCTTTGCTCTCCTATTGGCTCAAAACAGAAATAAAGCAAAATGGTGACACCCGTGCTGGGACTCTTCTGCTCAGGATGAAAGAACAGAGACTTGTCTGTGCTCTAGTGGCAGCACATAAAACCCACCATGAGTGACAAGCGTCCCGAATCCCTCACTGTGCCCTCCAAGACTGAGGTCCATAGACACCCAACCGGGATAAATGACTGCCATTTCTCCTATGAAGAAGGTTCTGGATACTAAGTGCCAGCTAAGGAGGGATACCCAAACACCCTGCTCTTCTTCCTAACAACACACAGGAAGCCATGTTGGATGGACATCAAAAGCAAGCAGACCCCAGCAAGCCCAGGCCTGCCAGCCATCCCGCATACACAATCACATCCTAATGTGCTTTCCCTTTGGGTCCCCTGAACTTGCCCACCCTCTCCACCCATTCCCCCACACATGGTTAAGGATCTCATCCCTGCTATAGCGCATAGCTCAGTAAGGACACTTTTCCTACTAAAGACACCCACCACCACCATCCCGATTGGTCCTCTGTCTCCCTATCACCGTGAACCCCCAGTGCCTTCTTAGGAGACAGCTCTGGGCTCAGATGCACTTTCATCTCCTGACTGTTCTTCACCAACTTCCGGGGTATCCCTCCCGCCCATGCTTCTTCTGCTCTCCTCCCTCCTCCATTTGGAAATAGAATGCTAAATGCAGAATCCCTCCTTCCCTTCTTCCTACAGACCAGCACCTTCTGCAGGATCTCCCCTTGAGCCAAACTCTATCTCCTCTTGTAGCTGCCTTTCCGCCCTTTCCGCCCTTTCCAACCGCCACACTCCCACACGACCCCAGTCACATGTCCATTGCCTGGGGGAGCTCCATGTCCAGGACTCTGGGACAGAGCTCTTTTCCCCACAAAATGCCCCTCAGCAGCCTTCACCAAAACAGTACTGCAAAAATGAAAGTCTAGTGTTCTAACAACATTTGCAACCCAGATGCAGAAAGCTACCAAACAGGGCTAAGTTCCAGCTCCTCCCCCACCTTTCCATCCACGCCCCCCCAGGTGAGCCGGCCAGCAGCTCCTCCCAGCCAACGTTCGCTTTTACTGCCGCAGACATTGGCCTCTTCGGGGCTAGAAGGTATGGTCCAGTGTCAACGTTAGTGACATCTAAATTGTGCGCTCCCCTTTCTGTCACTGCTATATTGTGTGAACAATCTTACATCAGCTGGCTAGACTCCTGATTGACATCATTCACTTCCCAGTGCCCCATTAATGTGTTCATCATGACCCTGTTTCGTAAGAAAGTTCCCACTGATATACTGAGTTACTCCTTTTGGAAACTGGAGAAGTGTAAACTGCAGGTCGATGGGTGGAAAACACCGTTCCATGAAAATCAGGTAACAGCCTCCACCCACTTTATTCCTCTTTTGGATCATCTTTCTGGATCCCAAGGGTAGAAGGTGTACCCGGTGAACTGGAAAGTCTTCCAGAGAACCATGGCCATCCACGGCAGGACCCGGCCTCCCCATGCCTTCCCTGCAGCTCTTACCTGATATTTTCACTGGACTCTGAAAGCTGGGTTGAATTTTATGTACGTTGTCGTTTTTTAACACCTGGTCCAGAGGAGATCTTTCAAAGAAGGTGAGCACAACTTCTGACCTGGAATACTGGGGATAAGTGCGTTAATGACTAAACTAGAGTCCTCCCTAGAGGTGGCCTCGTGTGAGGCTGATGCCCCTGCACCTTCCAGATGCTTGGCGGGGCGGGCCACACTGATGAGGCTGTAGTCAAGGCCCACCTTTCACTTAAAAATGGCCCCATGTGGCAAAAATGCAAGGCTCCAGGGACAGAGGGAATGGGGTGGATGGAAGCGATGGGGAGATTTTCTGAGCGCTTGGTACGTACCGGATTTCGCACATGTATCCCTCCCCCTTATGATAAACAGTAAGTGTGTTGACTTTCCCCATTCGCAGAGAAGGAAATGGACCCCGTGGGAGTCAAGTGGGTCCCAAGTGCACGAAGCTTGCCCATTTCATTTAAAGGCCATCTGCCAATGTGGATGCTAACACTCTCCTTGGCTCCCATACACCCTCTTCCAAAACACCCTCTGCAAGACCGGTGGGCTTCTGAGTGGAGGCAAGAAAGCAAAGACCATGGGAGTGGAGGGACCATGTCTCTTCCTACTCAGTGCCTCCTTGGCCCTTGACTCTCACTTCTTACCAAGGAGAAAACAACGGAGCTGCACGAGCCCACAAAAGTCTTCCTTTCCCCTGGTTTTGTCCGCCCCTCCCCATGGCCTGAACCGTCCAGGGAGGGAGCAACCAGCTACATGGGTGAGGGCATCGTTGTCTGGAAGCGGGCAGGATGTGTCCCGACCCCCACCCGCCCCCACCAGCCCTGCCGATCGTACTCACTTTGCACGGCATGCTAAGGATGGCCTTCAGCAACTTCTCCACCTCGTTAAGCCTGGTCTCTATATCGCGGGCGTCCTTGATGGCAACCAGGCCTAGAATTGAGACAGACATTCAGACAGAATTAAGACAGAAATGCCTAAAGTCAAAAAACCAAAACCTAAACCAAACCAAACAAAAAAACCCAAAACCCAAAAAAACCAAAACCAAAAACAAAACAGACTGGAAATGTGCTCCTAGATTAAATACAGAACAACAGACAACCCCATGACAAGGAAGCCACTGCCCAGTGTCCCTCTCCACCAAAGACGTCTGGGAATACTTACACAGCCTTACTCTGAAAGCAGTGCTCTCAACCTCATTTTAAGTTTCAATGACCCAATGAATGATTTCCACGTGTGCTGGGGGAGATGATGCCCTTCCCCGAAAGGTGAAGTCTGGCAGGTGGGGGATAGTGGAATGAGTGGGAAACGTAGGTATAAGCCAGGGATCAAATGGGACAGTCAGGGCCAGCCTCATGACAAGACCAAAGCTTGGCTGGGGACCACTCAGCCCCAGGCAGGTGTGGCCTGGGGCCACACCCACTCAGCCACAGGGGGTGTGGCCCAGAACCTGCCTCACCCACGCAGTGGAAGGGCTGGCTCCCCTGGCCTCCGCTGACCTCACCACAGAGCCTGTGGAAATGGAGTCCATATTCAGACAAGTCATTTACATGCTGGAAGGGGAAAAGTCAGATCTTTTCCCAGAAAAAAAAAAGTGGGTATGGTTCACAGCACTTTTTCAGAATCTGAACATCTACCCTCGTTACACGTAACAGGATCCTGAGTGACTTTTGGGAAGTAAAGACTTTAGTCTGTCAACTGTGACGGCAGGCAGCCTGGAGACCTGGGTGTGCTTCCGGCTCCCCACGAGCAGGAAGTAGCCTGAGTCTCCTCGTTTCAGTTTCTACACACCGGACTCCTGGGGACACAGGAATGACATCCCCAAGGACACAGGCCTCTTTGCCATACTTCGTGTGGCCCGGCAGGACGGTCCCTGGGAGCCAAGGCCAGACCAGGTGCTGGGATCATCCCAGAACTGTTACCAGTTGCTGCGTCTACGGTTTTCAGTTCTGGTTTGGTTTGGTTTTGCAGGAGAAAGGCTTGGTCTTCAGGCAATTCGTCAACGGGAACTACAAGTCATCAAGTTAATTTCCTAAACTAAATGATTAAACATACAGTCCACGGAACCAGGGACGGCCCCGAACATAGGGCAAGGACATGTCTGAACGCCTACGCTGTCGCAGGGGGAGTCCTTCAAGCAGCCTGAGTCACGGCCAACTTCTAAGCAAGGTTCCCTCAACGTCCTAAAGCACAGGCCACCGCGGGTGTCAGAGGGGCTGTCTGGGCCTGCCCACCCCCTCAGCCCTGCAGGCCCAGGGGCCAGTCAGCAGCTGCTCAGGTGGCTGGAGCCCAAGGGGGCTGGCTGGGCTGTGGCTCGCTGGCTGAGCCACCTGCGGCCTCTGTCCACAGGGCCCAGGCACACACCCCAGCAGTCACCAGAGAACGGGACTGGGCCTTCTCTACCTTCTCCCCTTTTCCTCAGGTTACCAGGCCCCACCACGCCCCCTGCACGTTCTGGGAAGCAGAAAGAAAAAAGAAAATAGTACCAGAATCTCAGGATGCTTCTTCCTCAGCCCTGAATTCCTTGCTTGGCAACACACACACACACACACACACACACACGTTGTTTTGCTCTTTGCACCAAAATGCTTTCATCTTCTGCTTGCTACCGGGAGTCTGCCCAGGGAAAAAGGCCCAATGCAAAATCCTCTGGAAAATTGTTTTTAAGAGAGGACAATTAAATTAATCATCCCCACCAAATGCTTCTTCATTCTAGGATGAACAAAACTATTATTATTAAAGTTCAACTTTCGTTACCTCTAGAATACGAGTTTTAAATCACTCACGTTTATGACACAGTAGTTTTATTATTTTATATTCTGTACGTGCATTTGTACGAAGGTTAGCCTCTCAGATGGTCAATGCACGCAATGTACGTATACCCAAATCACAGGATACACATCACGACTTAACAATCTTAAGGTAGTATAAAGGTTTATAATTCGTGCATTTTTGCCTCAATGACACATTTTGGGTTACATCTTTGATTTAATTAATGTTCAGCCCACGGTTGAGTTCATAGCTGCAAAGTTATATATATAGTAGGATAAATACATTCTGCTCTATAGTGATCTTCTTTTTTTAGAATGGCCTGATTTAGCAAATAAAACAAAGAACACCTAGTTAAATATGAATTTCAGATAAACAGTGAATAATGCAGTAGTATGGACAGATTACACTAAAAAAAATTATTTGCTGTTTATCTGAAATTCAAACTCAACTTGGTGTTCTGTATTTTATCCAGCAGCCCTATCTTCCTGGTAGGGTATTGTTTTCCAGAATGAAGTAGAAAAAAGCAAGAAGTACCTTCCCCAATCGACCCCAGCCTACCTTACCAGCTCTGTGCCTTGCAACTCCCCATACTCTCCTGCCAATCTCAAAGGTCCACACTACCCAAACACAATCCCCCTGAACTCCCCCCACCCCCAGGCTCACAGGTAGGAATGTCCCACCCATCCTTTAAGGTGTGGGCGCACACCATCTATTCTGAGAAGCCTTCCCCACATCTGAAGACGGAACCCGAGCTGCCTCTGGGCTCCCAGAGAACTTTCCTGACCTCTGCAGTATTCACCACTCAGCACTGTGACTGCTCCTGGACCTATGGGTCTCCCCAAGATCCCGGTGCGCAAAGCTGAGGGGAGCAGGTGCCTCTTCCTCTCACTGTTATCATCACAGGGCCTGACACACGAAGGGGACTCGATGCTTACTGGCTGTTGGTCGACTGAAGTTACAGAAGAGAGCACAGAAGTCAAGCGTCAATGATCTTCTGTGGGTGTGCTCCATCTTGCCCCATAGGATCATCACCCTAATTCATGCTTCTTAGCACCACACTCAGTCAGCACCACACCAGAACCTGCTGCCAGCTAGCTTGAGGTCGCAGGCCTGACAGTCGAGTGGCATCACATATGAGTCATGAGCCTGCCGGCCTGATTTTATCTGTGGACGTGTGCAGAGCCAGACTGCTTCCTCTGACCTGTCTTTATGATCCTCAACAGCAGCCAGATAGTTCTCCTTGGAAATGTAAACATGCCTCCAAACAAAAGGAGGCTCTGGAAACTTAACCGGGCAAAGGAAGATGCTGGAATCCCTCGCTCCAAGAACATTAATGACGGGTGGCTGCCCCTTAGCTGGGGGCACACTTTGTCATTTGCTTCTCCATCCTGGCTTTCCGGGTGACCCCAGCAGAGGTCTCAGCTTATCAAAGGCAGAGGGATTCAGGAAACGATGGATCCAGCTGAACACCATGAAACCTGCTTAACAGCAGCTACCACCACCAACCAAAGCTCAGAGCATAGCAAGTCCCCCAACACCCCAAATACAGGCATGGCATGAAGGAGTCACCACTCTCCAAGCCCCTCCCTGCAGCCCAGACTTTCCCTTCCCTCCGGGGCCCTGGACATCACCCTTCTCAGTTGTTTTAAAAGTGCTTCCCATCAAATGATGGCTACCTTAAATATGTTAGGAAAATATTTCTAAGAAAGACAAGCCCAAAACGGCCACAGTGCAAATATGAACTAAATCATCATTTTAGAATTTCATACACACAGGGGTTCCTTTCTTCAGACTTTCCGGTTTCATGATGGGTGGGAAATTTAGACACCTACTGTGAGACTCGAAATTATTATAAATTCTCAAAATGTGACAGGGCTAAAAGGTGAAGTTGTGGAACACTGCATTACTTTCACGGGCAGGTGGCAAGAATAGAGCCCACAAAGGACTGCTACCCCAAACAGATTATATGCACTGGAGTTTCCTTCTAGCCTATATGCTGTATTTTTCCTTTTGACCCAACAGCTTTGGTTTTTAATGGCTGATAAAGCTTCTCCGAATAGAAACTGTTTACAGCAAATAGCAATTTTAAAACTTATTTTTAAAAATAGGCTTAAACACAGTAATCTAAATACTTCTGGATTTTATGTTCCAAATATTGTGGATGGAACAAGAATTTTGTGGGGATCTTGTCTGACTCCGTTTTCCTATCTGTGATGGTAATAACAAAAACTGTAGGCGGGCAAATGGTTGAGATTTTGCACAGTTGGACAGAAAAACTTGGTAAGCATCTACCGGTTACAAGACTGTCACCCTAGAAGTAGCCAGCAGGGGGTGCTAGCACTCTGTGGAACCAACCAGGTTTCGCCTGGTAAGAACCGAAGGCAGGAGGATCCACCAGCACTTTAATTGTTAGAAGTAGACTCGCAGACTTCACAGACCCTGGAAATCTTTTTAATTTCCGATAAAGCACAGTCACTCATATAATCTCCATTTGTAAAATTTCACTGTACCCAGTTTGTAATGTGTAAATTTGATGAGCCTCAAAACAAGTAAAGATTTGAATCTGAAAGACTGATAATGTGATTATATATAAATTACAGTCTGTTAACTTAAATGTATTTGGAGGCCAAAAACCAGCCTAGAGCAGCCAGTTTGTCCTTTCTTTCTAAACTAGTTTAGCACTGAAAACTGAGAACCCAAAATGTGATTCTGTCATTTTTCAGAATTAGCTTTTTTTTTTTTTTTTTTAAGATTATTTATCTATCCTCTGGGCTCTTTTCTCAGCAGGGAACCTGCTTCTCCCTCTGTCTCTGCCTCTCCCCCTACTTGTGATCTCTCCCTTACTCTCTGATAAATAGATGAAATCTTAAAAAATTATAAGATTATTTATTTATTTATTTGTCAGAGAGAGAGAGAGAGAGGGAGAGCACAAGAAGCGGGGGCAGCAGGCAGAAGGAGAGGGAGAAACAGGCTCCCTGCTGAAAAAGGACCCCAATGTAGGGCTCCCTCCCAGGACCCCGGGATCATGACCTGAGCCAAAGGCAGACGCTTAACCGACTGAGCCACCCAGGAGCCCCTAGGATTAGCTTCTTTATGCAAACATAAACACCTGACTTATTCTTGGAATCCAAAATGAACATTCTGGAGTCAGCAAAAAAGACTTATCAGGGAGAGCAAACATAAACAAAGCAGTTTCCTAACCTCAGAAACCCTGAGTCCAAAGTCCCACATTTTCAGTTAGTGGAGGCTTTGGGATGAACACCCCTGGTAACTGCGGGGCTTCCTCCGTGGCTAGACTCTGGGGCTTTCTCCCATCATTCCAGAAATAAAGACAAGGTGCCTCTTAGATCAACTGCTAAGGAAGAACGTCCTTTTCAAAGCACATTAAGAAGTGCCCATTACCCCAAGAACACGGCAGAGCCCTAGGGAAATTTTCTGTAAAGCACACTTTCAAATTGAGTCAGATAATAAATTAGGTTTAAAGATTTCCTTCTCCATTTAATAAAATGTGTCCATCAACACACCGTACAGCAAGGCAGACGGCTCGGGTCATCTCGCATGCGAGAGAGAGAGGTATTCCTCAAAGGTGGTGTGTAATAACCATTTTAGAAGCAAAATAGTTGAAATCTTCCAGGGAAGTTTTCAATGCTGATTTCCTAGGTACCTGTTTTCTAAATAGGCAGCCGACATTTGAGAAGCGGAGAGTTAGAAATGACCTGTTTGACAGCATAAGGGAGCTGGTTCTGTGCACACTTAAGCACCCGAGAAGGGGCCCTCACTCCCGAGGAGCCCGTGCTTACTCTACTCTATGTAGAGTTCTGTGCATGGGGTGTCGTGCAGCATTTCTGGAAGGACAGAAACCCTGTTTCCCCCTCCCTCCTGGTGCGGTTCACCCTCCCACCCTCCTTCCATGAGGCTACCCACTTTGGTGATGCTCACACCGAGCTTTAAGAGGTGAGAGCCGCTGGGCACGCATTTCTCTTCTGCATCTTTGCAAGAACGAAAAGCAGGGCAGAGAAAGCATCAGAGGACACCAAAGAGGCCGAGAAGAAACAGCACCTCCCTGAGGATCCAAGAAGAGGCTGAGAGGAGATTCTCCCTTCTCTGCTTCTTCCTGCTCCTGGGAGGTGCCCTCTTGAATGATGTGTTTTTATAAGTAGGAGAGAACGACTGCTGGACTCCACGGTACTGACCTTGACTATGCCCTTCCCCAGTCCCTCGCTCCCTGGCCCTCTTCATTATCCTCTCCCAATAAAAGCACAATTCTTTTACTGAACTTCCCACTTACTGCATTTTAGAAGCCACTCCCTCAGGGAGTCTGTCTTTGGATCAAAGGTATTTAGGACACCCCATCCTTTGCTGGGTTCCCCAAACAGGAAGCACTCATTCAGCCACTCCTCCTAAACTATCCGTGCCAGGCACCCTATCACATTGGTTGGGGGGGGGGGGGTACCGTAGCTGGAAAGACAGACGGGCTCCGGGCTCCCCAGAGCTTTCCTGCTAGTCAGGACAATGGGCATGTGGCAAACATCAGCCACAAAAAGCAGGGTGTCCCCTGGGGGGGACAGGAGTACTCCCAAGCTGGGACACCCTCACCAGGGTCGGAGGCCTGCAGGGTGAGCCGACACAGGGGGCCCGGGGAGGGAGGAGAGGAACGCTGAGTGGGGTCAAGAAGTGCAGAGGCCCTAAGGAGGCCAGAGGGGGTGAGGACTAAAACAAGCAGGGCCCGACAAAGGGCATTAAGGGTAAACCCCACAGTGGGCACTGGGGAGCCATGGCTTCCCATGTAGGCTCTGCTCACAAGAACCCTACCCACTTGGCGGCTGCATTTCTTAGAGTGATACACACACCCGCCCTAGGTTCCCACAGTCATCTCTGCCTGGTGAAATCGCCCCTTGGAGCACAGTCCCCAAGCCTGACCCCCTCCAAGCGCCAAATTCTAGTTTCTGGATCGGCAAAGCGACAGACCTGGTCTGCAGGGCTCTCACTGAGGTACGTAAGGGCGGTGACCCCCTTTGTGGGCTCTCTCTTTAGCCTGGGCTGGGGCTTGCACCATCCGTGCCTCCTAGGAGCCGCGGCCCGGGGAAGCGGATGCCGTCAGGAGCGGCAGGGGGGGCCCTGACCCACCCCTGCTCATCTGGACCACCCCGGGGAAGATGCTGCGTGTCCAGAAGCAGACGGCGGAAGCTCCAGGGACCTGTGCTCCTGAGTCCACACCCGGCAGGTCTCGGGTCTCAGGCGTCCTGCCGGTTCTGGGTACTCCGTGGCTGTCGGGCCCTCCGGCAGCCCTGCCTGGGATACCATCATGCCATTTCATCAATCAGGCATCCAGGGCTTGGGTAACTAAGCGACTGCCTAAAGTCATGGCGGAGGAGCAGGGGACAGAGCCGGCCTCTGATTCCTCACCTGTGGGCTTCCAAAGCCCCCACCTTCCACTGCACAGCCTGAGTCTCTCCCACAGAGACCCTGCGATACCCCCAAGGGAGTCATTATGACCCCGACCCCTCCCACCTGGATCCTGTGTCCCCAGGGGGTCCCCACTCTTTTGGGGCCAGGGTGGGGAATTTTCTCCCTCAGGAAGCATGATGGGCTCCTGCTGGGATTCAGATGCTCTAGGTAGAAGTTTTCACCACATGGGATTCCTTCCCACCTCCCTCTACTCTCTGTCCAATTACTGCTCATCAGAGTTTTCCTGCTGATTCCAAGTTACATATCAGCGAAGGGTGATTAAGATGTTTTGGTCTCAAAACAAATAAGAAAGCTTGCCAGTATAAATTAGCCACGGACCAAAGTGGCTCCGTTCACGGTCATGACTCAATTTAGGGGGTGGGGTGAGGAGGGCAGACTGGAGGTGTCTGTTTGGAGAATTACATCATCCTGCATGTGGGTCTGTGCTGGGGCATGACACACCCGTGCCCCCATCACTGACAGAAGCCCAGTCTGGCCAGCAGAGAATGGTGCACAGGCCCTCGCCCCACCCCTCAAGGAGAGGGTGCACACCAAGCAGCCCCAGGGAGCTTCTCAGGCCTGTTCCCGGATATGGGGACCATTGTTTAGTGATCACAACCGAAAGCATCCAGCAGATGCCTAGGGTCATCCAAGAAAGTAAAAATGAAAACAAATACCAAGAAAAAGCGATTTGAGAGTATCAGCAACACCAGCCACCATTCTGGACGCATTCCCTCCCCAGGAAGGCAGAGGGGGGCCACGGTGGGTCTGCTAGAGAGGGCAAATGCATGTGGGGCTCATTCTCACTACCGGCCTGCCTGAATCCCACCTTACTCCAGGCTGAGCTTCACTGCAAAGGGACAAACTCATCCAATCCCCATTATTTCACTTCCACGGGCATTCCAGTCTCCCCTTTCCTTGACTCTTCACCACGCAGGAACATCTTTCAGCTTCTGGAAAAGTGTTTGTAGAGACAGACCACAGAGACACATGAGGCCCAGACTTTAGAAGGGAAGGGGACCGGTGTCCCCTCAGGAAGCAGGCCAAGTTTCTCCTCGGGAATTCGGCGGAAAGTAACTGTGACCTAGAAGCCAGCCACCTAACCCCATGTGTAAGTTTCTGGCTGGCTCCTTCTCTAGCTGAGAGGTGAGGTCAGGTCACCTGGGGCCCCCGACACCGTCCGAGATCTGATGGGATGAGATCATAGGACCAAGAACCAATTCAGCCACTTGCAGAGAAACGAGAGGGCCCTAGAGTGCGGGAAAGGAAATTGCAACGAAGCTCGGGTGCACATTTGAAGAAGAGAGAGAAAACAGAAGGCAGAGAGAGGAGAGCAGGCTACATGGGGGCGGACACACTGGTGCTGGACTGGGACGGCGTGCTGCCCTGGGGCCTGGGAAAAGCTCACATACCACCGATCTAGAAGAGCTTCAAAAAATACATCTGTGAATCAAAAAGAATACCCCCAAACCCCCGTGAGAAGTGAAAGCTGCCCCTGTCCGAAGGGGCAGGATGCCCTAAAGTGAAGTGACACAAGGGCTGTGGGGTGGGGAGCAGTGTTGAGGCAAAGGGCAGAGCCACACTCAGCCAGCACCAGGCTACAAGGGCCCTGTGAGGCCAGGCAGAGCTGGGTTTGCTGCCTCTGGTCTGCTGCCCGGGCCCCATGTGGCATCTGATCTCTTTCCTGCCACCTCCACTAGGCAAGTAAGCTTGGTGGCTCTACAGTTTCTCCTCTGCATCAGCCGGTATTGGAACAGAGCTTCTCCCCTGTAGTCCATGTGAGAATGAGTGGGCAGGCTCAGGGCCTGGGAGCATGGTCTGGACTGTGGGAGCTCGGCAAATATATCTGCACCCAGCCTTTTCTGGTTCTCTCCTGGGTGCCCTAACTCCAGTCCTCAGAATCTCAAATCTAAGACCAGACTATCTATGCTTATGCAGGTAAACCAGTCCTATGCTGGCCTCAGGGCCTTTGCACTTGCTCCTGCCTCTGCCTGGAATGCTTGCTTCCCCAAGTATTGACCAAGAGGCTTGACCCCTCCCTTCCTTCAGGCCTAGACTCAAAGGTCACTTCCTTTGAGACTATCTGGAGAACTTTATCTGAGAGTTAACTCCTCCCTCTAGAAGTCACAGCCGCTTTCCTTACCTACTTGCTTCCTTCTGAATATTTATCACTATCTACCAGATTATTTATTTATCTTTGTTTATTGTTGGATTTCTCCCAACTACAATATGACAATCAAGAGGGCAAGGATTCTTTTTCTGGGTCTTCTTTTGATCACTGCTGTGTCTCCACCCCCTAGAATGATGCCTGGCACACAGCAGGCATTCAGCAAATACTCACTGCATGAATGAATATGAAACCAAAATGTTGGATTTCATGGTCATCAAGAATCAAAGGTCACCTAACTACTTGGGAAATAGAATCTCTTGCTGGAGTGGTGACCAGGATGGCTCAGACTTCACCAGGCCTGAAATCGGTGTTATTAAAAAAAAAAAAAATCAAAATGGGCAAAGAGCACCAAACAGCCAACCAGAGATTCTGCATGTTTATGTTTTAACGTGTAAACCTTCTCAGTTGTAAGAGATGGAACAGGTAGGAGACCCTGACGACGTCAGGAAACCCGGAACCACATAAGTATCACACAGAGGGAATTCAGGTTCAAGACTCAGCCCCACTGGTGAGGGGTTTAGAAAAACCAAAAGGAACCCCTTGTCACCCAGAGATAATATCCAGAGGAAACAGCTGTCTCCATCTCCTTGGGCCGGGGCACCAGAAAGGATGGGTGGGTACCTCAGACCCAGAGGAAGAAGAGGGTGAGGTGGGAAGCCAAGATTCTAAGAACAAAAGGACAGAGGACAGATGCAGGACAGTTCCTGAGGTCAGCCCTGCCCAAGAGAAGGCCAGGAAGGTAAGTGAGTGAGCGAGGTCCCTCCACGTGTGCAGGGCCTGCAGTATCTTTACACAACATGTGCCAGAGTGAAACATTCAAGGCCATGGACAGTCCCCGAGCCTAACACCACAATGTGTGTGCCAAAGGGAAAGAAAAGCCCATTCTCTCCACACAAACACTCTCCCCCATAGCACGACTTGAGGGGCGAAGGAAAAGGGCTCAGCATCCCTTTAGCTGCATGCAGACTCAAAAATGCAAGTGGGGGGCAAGGCTTTCACGCCCCATGATGGGGTTCAGTCAGACATTCCCAAGAAGAGCTACCTGCCTGCTCCCAGCATGAGCTCTGAAACCCAGATCTGCTCGCAAGGCTCGCTAATAGAAGTCGAGAGCACAAATCTAATCTGGCCCAGAAGCATTTCAATAAATTTCAGTGAGGGAATCTGGTGGGGAATGATACTGAGGAAACCTGACATTTCCCATAGAACACACACATCCGGTTGCCTTCTGTACTTACAGTTTGTATATCCAGACAATGTTTTTATGCAAATAACAAATCTGCATGGAAATCAGGTAGAATCTTCTCTTAATACATTACTATTATGTACTTGATTCAGTGAACAATTTCCCTGGACTTAAAAGACTCTAAGAAAAGAAAGGGGCTTCCCCTGGGATTGCACAACGGAAACTCAAAGGGGTGCCCCAGAGCAGTAGCAGCGTGCCTCATGCAGAGAATCAAGGACCACCAGGACAAAGAATTAAGGTCACCCCATCTCTTCCCCTCCAGGGGGTGCTGGCCCAGCCCTCAGAGGGGTCTCCCCTGAACAAAGGGGCCAGCAGTTCCAGTAGAAAGCCTTTCCACCCAATCACTGGTCCCCATCCTAAGCACCTGCCCCACCCCCCCCCCCCCCAGCAGCAGGGCTAACACCCAAAACTAATTTCTCCCTCCTTCAGACACTTAAGCAGCTCTCCTATCCTTCTAGATCTTCCTTTCCCCCTGGTAATCCCCCTCTTCCTAAACCTGTCTCACTCTCACTTCAGACACACACTCTGTGTCTACATCTCAGGAACCCAGAACTGACCCAGCACTGTTAGCACAAGGACAGATGGGTCAGAGCCAGGGTGCGTGCAAAGCAGGTCCAGTGGCTCACACCCACCTCCCTTCTGCTCCTGGCAAGTCCTTTTCACTACCAGATCCCAGGGCTTCCCCACTGGCTACAACTCTTGCCAGGAGCAGCTGATGCTGTGGGTAACAATAATAACCAGCATGTATGGAGGGCTTACTATTATGAGACACTACACTATGCATTTTAATCCTGAACCCCCCCCCCCCACAAAAAGTAGGACTGGTTCTGTGTTACAGGGGAGGAGCCCAGTTCCAGCCTGACTGCCTGCCTGGGGTCCCAGCTGAGCTGTCCCACCGGCCCAGAGCGAGACCTGGCAAGGACAGGGGAGGGCATGTGCACTGGCCGGCTCTCAGGGGCTCTAATTTGTTAACGGCTCGCCTTGTTCCACCAAAGATGTAAGTCACTGAAGAAACCATCGTTCCTTCATGCAAGCTTTCCTGATTTGAACATGCTTTTGTTTAAAAAAAAAAACAATATACACACCCAAATAGCAAATCCAAGGAAAACTGTTGCCATGCTTGAAATAACGCTCAGCCATCTCCAGAATGGCAATAAATGTCAGACTCTGGGGAGCAAAGAGAAGCGTGAAAGGCAGGCCATCTCACTCAGGGCCTTCGAACTTGCTGGCTTTGGGAGCCCTTCCAAACGATGTGTCATGAGAACTGAGTTAATTATCCATATAATTCACACATTGGGGCGGGGGCTCCGCAGGGGAAAATAGAGGTTATCTTAAGACCTCAGGCAGTCCAACAGCTAAGGAGGCTTGTTGGGGTCCCTCAGCTTCAGGAAGTGCCCCCTACAGGTGCCACCAGGTCTGCTTGGAAGATTGTGGAAAGGAAGGCCTCTCCGTGAAGTGTGACTAGTCTCAGAGCTGCAGGTGGTCACAAGCGGTGAGGGGGTGGGGGCGGGGGTAAGGACTATTCAGTGCTCCACAGTCTTCCCAGGCCGCTTCTCCCCGGGCCTTCTGAACCCGCCCACCCCCGCCCCTCCTTCTCGGCTCAACTGCAGCCTCTCTCATGCGCTTCCTTCCCTCTTCCAGCCGCCTCTCCTCCTGGCCTCCAAACTGCAGCCGGTGGGATGGGCGTCAGCCAGGGCGTAGGAAAGGGGAAGCCACACGAGTTTTCTGAGAACTCGAATCCCCAGGAGCCAGGGCAGTCACAAGGCCGGGGAGGAGGCAGGCCGCAGTTAATAAACCCGAATGCGGTCCCACCCCTGGGGTGGGGACCTGGGCTCTCCCCTAAAGTCGGCCGCAGGGAGGCCCCTCCGGACGAGTGACAGAAGGCTGCGTGGCACCTCGTACTCGGGCTCCTCTGTCACGGGAGAAGATCAGAGGCACAGCCCTTTCCAGGGGAACACTCCGAGGGGGGGATGGCTGCCAGACACGACGCGACCCCAATCGGACACTGTTGTTAACTCTTCCCAAACATTTCCCCAGCCCCCGGGGGGGGGGGGCTTTCTGGGCGGGGTGGGGGTCACAGCCGGCCCACCCGAGGGTGAGGAGGGAGGGAGGCCGCCACTCCGGAGTCGGGCTGGAGCTCACCCCGACCCTGGCCCACACTGGCCGCTGTACTGGCACTGGTCACTGACTCGTCCTTGGGGAAAGTCGGGACGCCCGTCTTGCTGATTTCCGCCCGGAGGGCCTCAGGGCTCTATAAGCTGGCTTTCGTCCTCCTACCACTGCTGCCCTGCGCGCCCTTCATTTGGGGGCGCAGGATCTAAGCGTCCCCCGTCCCGTGCCAGGGACAGAGGAGAGAGCCGCAATCTCGGCTTCAGTAACTTCCCCGCCTACCTTCACTGCACTGTGAAACGACCTCGCAACCACATCTCCCCCTAAGACTCCATCCGATGCGCCCTCCACACCCCACCCCGGTGCCCGCAGCCCCCGAACCTTGCCGCAGGGGCGCGCGCGCTAGCTCGGGCCGGTCCTCGGGGAAGGCGTCGCGGAGGCGCTGCCACAGGCGGCCGAGGTCCGCGAAGCTGCGGTGCAGGTAGAGCACGCTGCGGTCCGACCACTCCGTGCGGATCTCGAAGAACTCCTCCTCGTCGCCGCGCCGGCTGACGATGAGCCTGCGGATGCCGTTCACCCAGCAGCCGCGCACGAACATGTTCACGAGCGAGGTGCCCTCAAACACCGCCGAGGCCATGCCGCGGGTCGCGCATGCCCCCGCCTCCGGGGGCGCCCTCGGCCCCCGCCCGCCCGCCCGCCAGCGGGGCCGGGGTCTGCCTGAGATCTGCCCGGAGCCGGGATCCGCCCGGGAACTCTCCCGGGCCGGGGTGTGTCCAAGGTCTCCGGGGCCGGAATCGGTCCGCCGCCGTGTGCCTGCGGTCTGCCCGGGACCGGGGTCTCTCCGGGGTCAGGGTCCGTCCGAGGTCTTTCGGGACCCGGGAGCCGGCTGGGGGTCTGCGGCGTCTGCCCGGAGCCGAGATCCAGCCGGAGTCCGCTGGGAGCCGGCGTCCGTTCCAGGTCTGTCCGGGGCCGGGGTCCGTGGGCCGCTGTCCTTCGTAACCTGGGTCTGTCCGGGGTCCGCCCCCCACCTCCGCGTACACTCACGGGGAAGCGCGGCGACTAGTCGGTCGGGGCCGGCCGAGCTGCGTCTTTATAAGGCACTTCCCATCGCGGGCGGCGCGGTCGTCGACGTCGAGGTCGCCGCCGCCGCCTTCCTCCCTCCTCCGGGTGAGCCGACGCCGGGCGGGCTGCGAGCCGAGGGGGTGGCCTGGCCCGCCGCTCCCCGCGCCGCCCACGCGAAGCCGGAGCTGCTGGGGCCGCCGGCACCCCCCGGCAGCCGGGAGCCGGGCCGAAACCCGAGCGCTGGGCCCCGCCTCCGCGCCCCCCGCCCGGACCCAGACCGCCCCCGCCCCCGCCGCTTCCTTCCCCTCCCGGCCCCAGAGCCGCCGGCCGGTGACTGGACGAGGAGCGGGGAGTGGAGGGTGGGGCGGGCCTGCGCTCCCGGGGCTCTCGGTGCACACTTTCTTCTCTTCCGTTTCTCGCTTCTCTGCAACTCTAGGCTGGGGGCTGCGCGCCCTGCCCGGCCGGCGACGGGGAAGGGACGTGCACGTGGGTCGGGGCGGGGGACCAGGGCTTGGCGGAGCGCGAGGGAGGCTGCGGTGCCGGGGGTCCGGACGCAGTCGGGACTGTTGACCTCGCCCTAGTCTCCGCGCCGTCGCCCACCCACGCCGGGCTGGGCCGGGGGTCGGGGCTGGGGACCGAGGCCCGATCTCCCCACCTTTAGCCCTGCGCTCAGCGTCCCGGCTCCGCCCGGTGTCCGCTCCCCTCCCCGCGTCCCCCCGCGCATTCCAGTCGTGCCAGAGCCCGGACACGCACCGCAGACAGACCGGGAAGCAGAGGGACAGACAGGGAACGGGAGTCCCTTAGGACCTTGGCCCCCTAGCCAAGCGGTCGCCCTCCAACAGGAGAGGGGATCCCCCCCACCGTCTCCCCCACTGCTAAGAAGTGGGACAGACTGGTGGTGGAAAGGAGTCTCAGAAAGAGCCCCTCGAAGTGAGCTGGTCGCCCTTTGTGAGTCTGGGATTTCGGAAGTCGATCTAGGGAAACTGCCCATATTGAAAACTGGGATTTACAGCAGCCGTGATTCACAGCCCATTTTTTAGCCTGTTCCTAATCGGAAAATAATTTCAAGCGATAGTTTAAGAATTGGAAGTTGGTTCCAGAAGTGTCTCCTGTGACCTCACATCGCCCGAGGCAGTGGTGGGAGAGACAGGGCTAGGCCCCCTTCAGCGCTTTGCAGAATTCCAGAAAGCGCAGAGAGCCAATCTAGGGCACAGAAACATTAGAGGCTGAGGGCAGGTTGCTGGTCACTTGACTCAGTCTAGCCTGAGATGTGTCCCCCCGCACCCCATCCCCCTGACTCCCGCCTTCCTTCACCGCCACCGGGGTTTATTCAGACTGCTCCAGTGACTTGAGGTGTTCTATCTTTGGGGCTCACCATCTAGGTTTATCTTTTCCTCTCTGTGCTGGCCTTGGTCTCTGTTTGCTGTGTGAACTGGGAGAAGGAGTTTTCAGCAGTCTGGTGTGCCCTGCTCCCACTGTGGCTGCAGTCAGTAAGTGGGGTGTGTGACTGATAGGCTGACCACTGGGAGTCTGCCCTGTGGACCAATGGGCCTGAGGACAGAGGCTCAAGGAGCTGAGCAGGGCTGCATCCCATCTTCCTCAACAAAGCCTCAGTGAGGCCTCCCTCACAACCAAGCCACCCAGGACACACACCCTTTTTCTCTAGCTGCCCCTGGGCTGAACAGCCCTCGCTAGGATGTTCAAGGCCAGAATTAAGGTGCTTTTATGCATTCTGTAAAATCTTGCCTAGGAACAATCAGATCTGCGGTCCCCCGTTGCCAAGGAGGCCTAACTTCGTGAAGCTGTCCCTCCGTCTGTGCCAGGCATTCCTGGTCACCAAAGAGAAGAAAGTATTTTCCTATCAGGGATGTTTGTTTGAAGAGACCCAGAGGGAGAGAAAACTATATGCCCAAGTAGAAATAGCAACTGCCCCAAAGCCGCGAATAATTACAGAAATTCAGATTAAAACACAATGAACTATTTTTCACCCATTGCATTGATCCAGATTTCTAAAAATCCATTAAGAAGAATTATCCCAAATCTGGAAAGAAGGCAAAGAGGACGGTCACCTCCCAATGTATGTCCTTTCAAAGTTACTGGGCATTGTTTTAAAGCCCAAGGATTGCCTAATTTTCTAGGAGAATGTACCATTGTTTGATGTTGCTGTTTACTATTAATGAAAGGCTAAGACTCTGCAGGGTTATATATTAACTTGCAGATTTGTGCTTGATAGAGATGCAAACAATTTTTGCCCCAGAGAAAAGATAACTTCACAGGTTATCTTTTATTGCCCTGTAGGACATTAACCATTTTTATATTTAGTCTAACAATCTTATTTTAATATATTTTAAGGACAGTATAAACCTGTTTCTCCAAATGGTCTTTGAGTCAGCTTTTTCATCTTACAAATTTTCTCATTAATTAATGAGGGGAATAAAACTTCTGACACATGTGCATGCCATATTTGTAGAAACATTTGACAGTCCTATTTAACTTTTGGAAAATTATACTTGGGCAAGTCTGACAACAACAAGAATTTTCACAGAACTATGGACAGACACGTACCCTCATACACTGATTTTGGGTGCAGGAGTTGGAGCAGGCTCTTTGAAAGACAGGTTAGCAGGTTAATTATTAAAATTCAAAATGTGGATGACTTGTCACCCAGCAGCCCCTAGGATTCAATTTTAGAGAAGCATTTCCACATAAGCACTGAGAGAAAGGTACCGAGACACTCATTGTTGCAGTGTTGGTCACAGTAAGACACTGGGCAGAACTTCAATGTTAATCAGAAGTGGGATGAATGAATTAGTGACACATGATGGAATACTGTATAGCTATGAAAAATGGATCAGTTAGAGAAGTATGGAGAGATCTCAGAATGACTGATGGGTATAGCATAGGAATGAAGATATATAGAACAAAACAGTACTACATTTGGAAAGATACCTGCCAAATTCATAAAGGTAAGTTTGGGGTGGTGAATGAGTCTGGATAGGAGGGTGTCAAGAACATTTACCTATAATGTTCTTATATACATTTCTGAATTACATGAATGCACACACCATGCAATTTTTTAAAAGGACAAGGGCGCTGTGGGAGGCTAAAAGTCCATAGCCAGAGTGCCCCTACTGCTCCTCAGTGTTCGCTTTGGGGAGGCGGGAATAATCGCTAATGAGACTTCCTTCCTCTTTTTTTTTTTTCCCCAAAGATTTTATTCATTTATTTGAGATAGAGAGAGCATGAGCAGGGGGAGGGACAGAGAGAGGGAAGGAACAGACTCCCTGCTGAGCAGGGAGCCTGATTCGGGGCCCGATTCCAGGACCCTGAGATCATGACCTGAGCCAAAGATAGATGCTTAACCAACTGAGCCACTCAGGCGCCCCGAGATTTCCTTCTTAGTATCTTTCTGTCCTTTAAATATTATCTGATGATGCTGATGAAAAAAATCTCTGAAATAAGTACCAGAACTTCTGACTCCTGGTCCTGCCCTGCCCCTGCCGGACCCCAGCTGTTCAATCTCAAACTGCTCACTTGAACTTTCTTGGCCTGGGTTTTCCTTCCTGTGAATTACTAATTGTAAACAAGAATTTCGAAAAGCCCATGGCTGCCACAGGGACAAATATCGTGGCAAATGGCAGGAAAGGTTCTGTGGACACCTCTGAGGGCCTATGGGATATAATTGTGAGGACAAGATACAAAGGCAGAGGAGTGGTTTCGGGTTGTAAATCAAGCCGGGTTGCCCGCTCAGGGCCTGTGCAGACCTAATAGAACGTGAAAGGGAGAACAAAGAGGAGCTCTCTGGGTCACCTGTGCATCTTTCCAGCCTGGTGCCGGGTTACACAGGTGCAACGGAGGGAGAGCCATGGTGTAGGTGAGAGCTTTGGAAACCAGACACTTCCATCTGATTAGTAAGAGTCACTGAAATCCAAGGCCTTTACTTTTGAAGGGATGTTTGTTTTTCTGTTTTGTTTTTTTTTTTTCTCAAGATTTTATTTATTTGAGAGAGAGAGAGGGTGCGAGCACACACAAGCAGGGGGAGGGGCAGAGGGAGAGGGAGAAGCAGAATCCCTGCTTAGCAAAGAGCCTGACCTGGGACTCGATCCCAGGACGCTGGGATCAGGACCTGAACTGAAGGTAGATGTTTAACCTACTGAGCCACCTAGGGACCTCTCTGTTTCTCTCCTGCCATTGTTTGTTTCGGGTTCTTGTTGTTGTTGTTGTTTTGTTTTAGGTTCTATCCTTTCTAGCTCTCACCGATAACACAAAAACTGTGCAGAGTAAGTAGTCACTTCTCCGGGTGGCCCTCTGTGTCCCACTCCTGCATCCCACAACACCATAGGAAGCTGGGGGCTAATGCCAGGAGGTGAGATGGGGATGGGAAAGGCAGTCCCGGCCCCAGAGCAGCCCTAATCCCACAGGTTCCACCATTTCATTCACCCTCTCCCCCTTCCTAACACTCTACCTTCACCAATATCCAAAACCACAACTAAAGAGTCTTTTTTCATTACTGCTGCTTGGGATATGTTTGATAAATTGCTCATATCAGCACCAGGATTTACTTTTGAGTTTCACCTCCCCAGTTCCAGACACAGTAAGGAAGTTCAGTGAGCATCCAGCCGACCATAGCTCTTCTCTGTTTCTCTTCAAAAGAAAAGCTGTGGGAGGGCCTGCTGCTGTGAACATTTGCAGTACATTAACTGATCTGATCCTCCCAACAGCCCCCGGAGATGGGGGTGGGGTGGGGTTGGTAGGAGGATAATGGTCCCTTGGCCCATGAAGAAACTTAAGGTTCTAAGAGGATCTAAAGTGGTCCCAACCCATAACTAGCCCCAAACTGAGGGCCTCCCTTGCTCATCCTGCCAGCCTCGTCTGGCTTTGGTCCATCTGCATTGGCCTGTCTCCACCATCTCCAAGTGCTAGGTGCCTCCACCCAGCACCCACTCCCGGGCCTGCCAGGCCTTCCCCATGCCCCTCCACCACCTGCCTTGGCCTACTGTTTCCCACTCACCCTTTAGACCAGTGCTTCTCAAATCCTAATGTCCCTATAGATCCCCGGGAAGCTTGTTGAAAAGCAGATCCTGATTCATTAGATCTGGATGGGCCTGAGAGTCTGCAACTCAGACAACTGCCCAGAAGAAGCCAGCGCTCACCGTCTGCCGGTCCCTCTGGGTAGCAAGGCTAATCCTAGCGTAAACCAGACATAGTGAGTCTGGGAAATGTCAGGAGACACCGTTGTACAATCTCATAATGCCCGCATTCATTCCTAATCATAACTAAATGTTAATCATGTTTTCCTGGAGAGAATATATGGTAAATGAGAATATATGGTATGGAGAGAATATAGTAAAAGAGGACAGGGGATGACCTCTAACTGTCTCCGTGGGGAGAGGGACAACCTCTAACTGTCTCATTCATATGTGCATACCCAGTGCCCAGCCCTGGGCCTGACACCTGATGAATCCTCACTCAGTATCTATCGAATGACTGAATGAGACAGAGAGCCAACACCAAAATGTTATCCCTTGGTTTCTGATGATTAGACATTTGGCAAGTGTCATAATGTGTCATCAAACCCCAGGCATCGAACCATTTTAAAAAGGAACAGACCAGGGGTGCCTGGGTGGCTCAGTGGGTTAAAGCCTCTGCCTTTGGCTCAGGTCATGATTCCGGGGTCCTGGGATCGAGACCCGCATCAGGCTCTCTGCTCAGCAGGGAGCCTGCTCCCCCCCCCCCACTCTCTGCCTGTCTCTCTGCCTAATTGTGATCTCTGTCTGTCAAATAAATAAATACATCTTAAAAAAAAAAAAAGGGACAGACCGAATTGTTCATGATGCCAATCTCTCAGGAATGGGATTTTATTTCCTTCTGTGCATTTTTATGTTTTCCAAACCTCATGCAACAATCAGGCATAATTTCAGTAAATTGAAGTTCATTCATTTAGAAGTTCAAGTTCATGTAAGCAGACTCTGTCTTGTTCTGTGTACGTGGTCACTTCTCCTTTGTCACTGCAGACTCTCAGCTAACTGTGTCCATGCTGTCTCCCTTTCCTGATGACAGAGGAAGGGCAGACTGCAGGTAAGTACTGAGACTTGTCCAGACATCAACTCTCTCTGAATCTGTCTTTTTATCCATGTATTCCCTCTTACCCTTGTTTCCCCCAAGACTTCCCAAGGGAGTCTAATCTTATTTGTAGAGTGGTGAAGGAAAAAAAACTCTCCCTCTGTCTTTTGAGGTCTTCCAGCTGGACTAAGAATTAAATTTACATGAGACAAACAAGCAGCAGAAAAACCCCTGAAGTTTAATTAAATGGCCATGGAGGCCCAGTAAAAAAATGGAGACCTAGAGAAATGACCAATCAGGCAGTTTTTGTATTTTTTCAACAAAAAAGATAATAAATCTGTGAGGAATTGACAGGACAAAGAAAACTTAACTTTGGGCGCTTTGATTAGTAAGAAATTTTTTTTAAGATTTTATTTATTTGAGTGAGAGAGAGAGAGAGCGTGAGAGCACGGAGGCGGGGAGGGGCAGAGGGAGAAAGAGAGGGAGAGGCAGACTCCCTGCTGAACGCAAAGCCTGAGCTCCAAACCAGGACTCCAGGATCATGACCTGAACCGAAGTCGGATGCTTAACCGACTGAGCCACCCAGGCACCCCACAGTCAATCAACAAGACATTCTAAACAGAAGTTGGGCTGGGCAGTGAATCAGTAAAAAGTAACAAGTATTGTTTATACAGCCTTCTCGCCCCGGAATTCCCTCTCTGGAGGTAAGGATTTCTCTTCACCTTTTGGTATAAGGAGGGTACTTCTCCCTTGGGAGATCTATTTCCTGCTTACGGGGAGAGAGAGGAGGGTCTGAAAGTCCTTGCGCAGGATGTCTGCTAAGTAACCTTTACTTAAAATCACCAGTAGGCCGAAGTGGCACATTTTGGGGTGGACTGCCCTCCGCCCCGAGGCTGCCGACCTTGGCTTTGCCTGTTCTGCCAAACTGAATATTGTGTCACACTCCCCCTTTTCTGAGGATGGAATTTCTTTATTTAAGATCTAGATAACAGACCTCACTCATTGCTGCTGTCAAGGTGCATGCCCAAAGTCACCATTTTTGAGCGGGGCACCCTGAAAAATCAGTGAAAATGCAAAACTGTTTAAGATTATCAGTGTTTAGGGTGCCTGGGTGGCTCAGCCGGTGAAGAGTCTGCCTTCAGCTTAGGTCACGGCCTCGGGGTCCTGGGATCCGGCCCTGCATCAGACTCCATCAGGCTCCCTGCTCAGCGGGGAGCCTGCTTGTCTGCTTGTCCCTCTCCTTCTCCCTCTCTGCCCTCTCCCCACCACCTCCAGCTCCTGCACGCTCAATCTCTCTCTCTCTCATTCTCAAATAAATAAAATCTTGGAAAAAAAAAAAAGAGCTCTCAACATTAGTCACAGCACTGAATAATCCCATTAGGAAAGGCTGATGGCGTCCGCACGTTTTAGTTACGGGAATTCAGTAAATGTTCTTAGATGTAGAACCTGTGCAAGGTGATTCAGCAAACAGCCTGTGGATAGGCCAAATATTTGTGCCTCTTCCCCCGACCTGCTCCATTTCCTCCAATGGTACACATGCATGAATATATGAGATGAATGAACATGATTTTCTGATTTGAAGATAAGTGCTGTTTTCACATTTATTAGCTCGTTGAAACATGCACTCGAGCTGTTTTCTGTAGGCTGCCATGAGCAGAGTTAGTAAGCCAGTTTGTGGAAACAATACAGGAAAAATAAGGAAAGTTTCAAGATCAAAGTTGAAATACTAAGGGATTGACAGTGTAGTCTGAGACACAGTGATTTCCCATAATATTTATATGAGGCATATCTATTATATTAGGACAGATATCAGGCCTCTTTGAATGGCTAAGTTAATTTGAGGACCATGGTTACTACTAGGATTCTGAATCTCCTTATTCTGAAGAGAAATAAAATTTCCATGCCTGAACTTTGTTCTTACCGTTTGGAGCCAACATCGCTGCTCATATTAACCAGAAAAGTGTTAGCCCCAAACAGGTAATATAATTTTAAAATCTTTGCTGTTTAGGTAGATAGATATAGAGATATAAATATGTATTGTTTAAGTTCACGAACAATTGAAGATGACTTGCCAAATTATATATACAGTAAAAAATGCATAAATTACAACTGAAAGCCTAAAAAAAATTGGTAGAAGAGAAAAAGGAATAAAGGCATTTGCTACACAGATAACGCAGACCATAGAACCTTATTTGGTTACCAAATGTGGATCGTCAATGGCTTCCTATCTCAGATTTAAACTCCGAAATGCAGCCTGTCCTCCCAACTCTTCTATAGGACCTGCTTCATCAGCCTGTCCCCTCAGCCCCTCAGCCCCCAGCCCTGCAGCTTATCCCCTACCATTCTGCCCTCCCTCAGTCTGCTCCCCCATAGATAAGCCAGCAGACCACTGCAGCCCTTCAGTGACTGCTACCTGGGCATGAAGCTGCCTGTGTCCGCCCAGATGGCTCCCTCCCTCCCTGGTCTCTACCCAAATCCACCCCTTATCCGAGTGCCCCTCCCCCCATCCACCCTACTGGAAGAGCAGAGTACTTCTGCCCATCACTAGCCCCTTCCGGTATTTTCTTTTTCTTCAGAGCACAGGGCATGATCTGCCCCCTCCCTGGCAGGTAAAATTTGTGAGAACCTTGAAGGGCTGAGGTTCTGACTCTGGCAGGGACAGAGCACAGGCATTTTTTTTTTTTGACATGAAATAAGGTCCTTCCTGCTATCTGAATGCTCAGTTGGTTTTATGTTTTTGTTTTTGTTTTTTATTGGGGATATACTCTCAATCAACAAGACAGATTTCTTGTGTGGATCGATTAATCCTCATAATTACGATGTCTGAGGAGCCACAAGCTCTACATGGTTGTAGGACAAGGAGGATCTGCTGCTAAAATTGCCCATTACCCAGAAGCTGCTATACTGCGTGAGCAAAAGAATAGTTAAGACCCCGGGTTTGTCCACCCTCTGGATGGGCTGTGGTGATTTGGGTCTGGGAAAATTTCAAAGCAATGTGTAGTAGTTGCTGCTTGTCTGTACATAGAGACAGATAACCAAAATGGATTATTGGTGATCCCACCAGGCTGACTTCATTGTCAGATAACATATGCCTTCAAGTAAATGAGTTTAGAGCACATTCACCACAATTAAGAATTTGGGTATTAGAACAGTCTCATAAGCCATGCTTTCTGCCAACAGCGTGAACAGAGTGTGGGTAAGGTCAGCTCTGGTACATCAAAATAAATCTAGCTAATGAGCATAAATAATAAATTTTAGACCATTGGGGAAAAACACTATGTGTGGAAATATTAAATGGTATTCCAGAACTTTTGTTTATTTTCATAAGTACAATAATGGTATTTTATAATGAAAATGTCCTTGTTTTTAGGCTCTGCATGCCATGGTCCTTAGCAATGATGTGCCATAATGTTAAAAATTAGCTTTCAATTAGCTCCACAATAAATACTAAATAGATGGATAGATGAAGTGAATGTAGAAAAATATTAATAATTATTGAATCCAAGTAAAGGATTGCAGTCTTTTATTACACTATTTTATTCTTCCAACTTTTTTGAATCTTTGAAAATTTTCACAAGAAAAAAATGGAGGGAGAATATATTTTTATTTCTACTCCTTTATAGTATCCAGATAATCTGAATATGATTTCAAATCAGTCAGTCCTAAATTAACAAGAAGAGAGGGGAAAAGTCCTGTTTTCTTGCCTTGAGAAACCATTTATTTCTATTGATAGTCTCAAAGTGATATTCAGGCTCAGATTGTGAATAAGCAGCAGTGGGCAAGGATTTTTATCAAGCATATTAGAATTAGCCCCAGAGTACCTCCTAGTCACTGAGTTAAAAGACAAGGAAAAAGATCAATGAATAAAGAAGTTGTAGTTCATATATACAATGGAATATTACTCAGCCATCAGAAGATGAATACCTACCATTTGCATCAACGCGGATGGAACTGGAGGACATTATGCTAAGTGAAATATGTCAAGCAGAGAAAGACAATTATCATAAGGTTTCACTCATATGTGGAACATAAGGAATAGTGTGGAGGACCACAGAGGAAGGGAGGGAAATCTGAATGGGAAGAACTCAGGGAGGGAGACAAACCATGAAAGACTATGGACTCTGGGAAACAAATGGAAGGTTACAGAAGGGAGGGGGTGGGAGGATGGGGTAACTGGGTGAGGGGTATTAAGGAGGGCACGTGTTGTTATGAGCACTGACTGTTAAACCCAACTACTAAATCACTGAATACTACATCAAAAACTAATGATATACTGTACGTTGCCTATCTGAACATAACTTAAAAAAAAAAAAGCAAAAGCAAACAATCTGGCATCTTGCGTGTAACTTATAGTTATGCATGAGGTGATGAAGAGAGTGGGGACAGCCATATTTCAAGGGTTCTTCATCCTGAAACACCCAGGCTTTTGGCACACCATCATCACCATAGGACACAAGAATCCTCCCCAAATTAAGTCCAGGATATTGCATTTTATACCCAAGTTAGATATTCAATGAAACTTTAATAGAATCATTTCACCTGCTAGCTAATGGGGACTTCAATGATCATTTCACTGTAGTGAATGTTGGTTGTACAATTATTAATGTTCCTGAGGCTAGTGATATTACCCTGATTTACCCTGATTGCACCTGCATTCGTTGAATGACATAATAGAGAGACTCTAGATTGGTACTGGGTAAACATTTTCTTCTATGAGGGAATGAAAAGGAGATTGGAGCACTTCCAGCTCATTCAGGAAATTATGGGGAAAGATTTGGGTCAAGGTTATTCCATTTGATATCTGCTCATATCTATCTAACATCTTGCCCATCTAGTGCCTTTTCAATCTAACACATCAGCCATCAGCCATGTAGGTGAGATGAGCAAGGGCCCCTAGTCGAGAAGACTCTTATGGAGTAGAGATGCTTCTGAAAAGATTGGATTGACTCAATATCCATAAATTTGATTAGAATGAGCAGGTATTTGTGATAGGGGTGCTATTTTCCACTCAACCTCACCCACATCCAGGGCCTTGGATTTGTCCCCAAGAGCATGGCTGAGTAGCAAAGACCTATTCTATTTTGGGGGTAATTATATGGGTTCAGGCCATTCAAGGGAGGAAAGATGAGGCAATTCTGGGGCTCTGTAGGTGCCTGCAGATGTTTAGTGAGATGGGCATGCTGTCCATTGGCAGTGGGTCTGTAGGTGTCCATGAGGGTCTGGCCCAATGAGGACAGGTAGAACACAACTTGCCACTCCCAATCTGCAGGTTTGACTTGGTTTTCAGGCAGTAGCCTGTGCTGCCAGCCAGGTGGTCCTCTCCACTCCCAATTTTTTCTCCCACCATGGCCAATAGCACTCCTGCCGCCATGGTCCCGGCCATATGCCCTAAGCAACTTACATTCTTCTTTTCCTCCCCTTCTAGGGCATAATCTCTTGTTTCCTGCCCTTCTGTGGCCTTCCTTTTGGAATTGCAAGAGTATCCTTCTGGGTTGGGAAACCCTTGTTTATTTCTCTTTACCTTCTCAACACAACAGTTCTAGCTTCTTGAGGGTTAGTCTAAGAAATGAAGGAAAATTTACGTCAAGATAACGTTTGAAGACATCTTACTGCAAATCAAAAGAACTTCAGAGAGTCTCAGGTGACCTTCCTTTCTAAAGCAAATAATCACATGCTGATTTTTCCTTTTGGTTTTTGTGAGTATTCATGTTTTCACCCCCAGATTTGTTCAATGCAGGTATGGCCATACTGATGAAAGCCCCTGCCTTTACCATTCTCTCCTTCTCTCCAGCTGGCCTGAATATGCGCTTTCAAGTAGCAGCCCAAATTACTTAATTGTCTGCCCACTCCAAGTATTTCCGCTAATTGTCAAATTTCTCTCAGACGTTAACTCATGACTGTGAAGACCTCACCACCAGGGCTTAAATTCTGCCCAGGCATAAAAGGCTCAGTGAACTGAAATCAGAAAAATGCTCAGGGCAACTGAACAAATGTCGGTATCTTGGTTCAAGGAGTTGACTTTTATAGAAGTAAGTACATTTGTATTAGTTGTTATGATGGATTGTTCTGACACTCACCCAGACAGGAAAATAATGGAAGTTTCTTTTCTCAAGGGCTCTTTAACCCAAATATTCAAAATGAATGTTTGCCCAGAGCAAAAGTCATAACCCTGAAAAAACAAGTAAATTTTTAAAGAGATGGACAGAACACTGCTTTCCAAAAAGCCTCCAATTCAGGTCAATGATTGAAAAGGAGCTAAGAATAGCTCCTGGAATGTTTGCTTCCTCCTTACTTAAATTTTTGTGAAGTTGTTATAACACTTACATTAAACTTTTAAGTGAGAAGAGCATATATGTATGGGAAGTTTATGCTGGAGGGTCTACCCACCACCAGACCTCCAAATTACACACATTCCAAAGAACCAAGGTGAGCCCTGATGACCAATTTTGGGCTACAACTATAGTTTAGAAATGAAGCAATTGCAGACTACGCTGGTAGGTTTTGCTTCCTGTTAATAACCTATTTTAAAGTTCAGCAGACTGGCATCTCCTTTGATTCTGATTATACTCCTAAATCTCCAAGTTCAGTGTCAGCAGATAACAGTGTGATAGTAAGTGAGATTGTTTTTTGGTTTGTTGGTGCACCAGCTGGCCTCCCGGGCGGCTGTGTGGGCATGCTTGGGGCAAACAGCCAAGGGTTACATGTTAGCCACAGATTTCACACCCATAACCCATAACCACACCCTCCTGAAAAGTACGCACAGTCTAGTCTTCAGAGGCCTTTCTATAATTTTATATTCAATGATAATGGCTCTTGGTGATTAATTTGGCTGCTTTTGGTCACTTCCAGGAAACTACATGTAGTCAGTGTTTTTCGATTTGAGAGAAAATGGAGCCGAAGAGAGTGTTTTCAGATTAATTCCAATGATTTTAAGTCCTATGTTGAAGCAATGTAATTATTCCTTGAATGCAGCCATACACTTACTGTTCAATTATTTATTATGACTATTTCATTCCAAAAAGGGTTCAAAGTGGCTTCCAACACCATGCATAAAATAATGATATTAATAGCTAAGAATATGAGATCCAAACGGAGCATATCCGAATTATTTCACTTCCCTATTTCTCTGGCCGTTCATTTCGGTTCTTGAGTGATTGTTCAGGGAAAAAATGACTCGAATCTGGGAACACCCTGTTCCAATGAGAGGCTTCAGGAAGGCAAATAAGATTAAGTATTATTATTCAGGCCATTTTTTTTTTACACCATTTAACTGTCACATAAAAATACAGAACTAAAAGCATTTTAGTAAGGTGAGTAAAAATATTTATGCATATTCCAAATTATCCCACAATCGATGCTCCAATGTATAGGAAGCTTGCCCCATCTTCTTACAAGCTTGGACACCTCCTGCCTGGAAGGTTTATTCATTAATAGCTGGACTTCTCTTCTGAACTTCCAGGAACGCTGTATCAAAGTAAGGACTAATACAGAATTCTTTTAGCAGGGGGACGTGAGCAGGGGAGAGGCAAAAATGAGAGCGTCCTCTTGATCCAGTACGTGGTGGTCTCCCAGGTTCTTCCGTAGAACAACAAAATGGCGGAAAATCCTTAAGGATAAGTTTCTATGTGGTTGTGGTATGAAGGAGCACACTTCCTCAGGAAATGAAACTTCTAAGTGCCTCTGTCACTCTACTGGTGATCTTAAGAGGAGGTTTTTTTGTTTGCTTGTTTGTTTTTCAATTTGTTGGTTACAAATCCAGGTTCAAAACCCTATGATAATTTTCCCAATTAACCAGTTTTTTTTCTTTTTACGTGTATAATTTTTTTTTCACTCCTCCAATTTCATTTCTTAAAATATATTCACTCAACCCTTTCCTCTCCCTATGACAGTCCCTCTTGGCCCACATTCCTATCCTTTTACCATTCATTCATCCCTTCATTCCACAGATTTTTTTGATTGCCAGGTGGTAAGCAAGTGAGAAGAGCACCAATCCAGGCATGTGGAATTCTGTATCTTTGGCTGTTTCTTTATGAAAGATCAACCATCCCTTTGTGCCCTTAGGAGTCAGTTACCAGGTGGTCAGGGTTTTCAGTTAAATTTTCTTCAGTTGACATTTGTTAGCCTAAGAGATCATGAATTACCGGCTCCTGGGGACTGAGAAAAAGGAAAGTTGATTTTTTAGAAGCTGATCATCTGGTACCTCTAATAAGTTCACATATCAATTTTTAATTCCATCATTGTTTCATTTTCAAGAAAATATCTCTGCCCTAATGTGAGTTTTGCCTGCCTCCTCCCTCACTGTGATCCCTGTGAGCTCTTTAGAACGCTATTTCAAATTTCGTAGATAGTTCTGCTCTCTCTGCCTTCTATAGACTTTTACCTGGAAAACAAGGGTTAGGATTTTTAAATTTTTTTCTACACTCCCCAGCCATCAGACCATTTACTTCTGCACCAGTTTTCTCACTCATTTTAAGGGACACATTCACTATGGTAACAAGCTCACGTGCAGACTGAGTTTATATTTTGAGAGGCCCCTGTGTTGGACCTCTCTAGTAAATTTAAAACAGCATGTTAGATTTGTCATAGCAAATTTTCTCATGTTCTCTTTATCACATTCACATACATATTTCTTGTCCTGAATTTCCTTAGCCTATGGATTAGGGGAAAAGCACATCAACGAGAGAAGCTATGGATATGTAACTTAATGAATAGCAATGTCCCAAGTTTCCCATTTCATTCTTTTGATGAAAAGAATTATCACCATGTGGCATACTTCTGCTGTAAGAATTTTTGATGAAATATGCTAATAATTTTTAACCGTTAAGAATGTTTCGTCTGAAAGGAAGGGAGAGATATGAACGTACAATGAATTCTAACAATGGATTAAGAGTAGCCATGCCCAACTTCAAGGGATAAAGATGAAAATAATCACTTCATTCTTTCTCCTGCCTTTATTTTTTTAAAGATTTTATTTATTTATTTATTTGAGAGAGATAGGGAGCACAAGCGGTCGGGGGAGGACAGAGGGAGTAGAAGAAACAGAATTCCTGCTGAGCAGTGGGGGGGACTCGATCCCAGCACCCTAAGTTCATAACCTGAGCCAAAGGCAGCCGCTGAACCTATTGAGCCACCCAGGTTGTCCTCTACTAATATTCCCTTTAAGAACCTACCAAAGTCAGTCATTGTCTAGGTTTTACTGTCAGGAACCATATGATATCCTTTGCTTCTTTCCCTGTCAGTATCCAATCCCTCATCCATCTTAAATAGTTACAAAAACTATTTTTTAAAAAGTTGACAAAAGTTTACACAAAAAGTGCAAAACAAAGTTAATAAACGCAAGGGTAAGAAAAATTAAGCAGTGAAAAAGGCAACACGTGGAAAGTAATCCCTCTCTCTTCCCTGATCTCCAGGTCCCTAACTTTCTCCCACCTTAAGGAGCCATTATCATTTGAATTGAGCTGCCTTCCAGAATATGCTATACCTACACATCCACATTCTTTTTTTCTTAAATTTTTATTTATTTATTTTATTTAAACTCAGTCAGCCAGCATATAGTACATCACTAGTTTCTGATGTAGTGTTCAATGATTCATCAGCTGTGTTTACCACTCAGTGCTCATCACATCACGTGCCCTCTTTAATGCCCATCATCCATTACCCCATCCCCCACCCACCTTCCATTGGTTTTTCACTGTACTGCTGCAGGTCCTGTGCCTGTCAGCAGCCAGGTGGGGCTTCACCTGCCTGTGACTTCCCAGAGCTACATCCATGCTCTGCAGAGCCAGCCAGGGCCCAGAGATCGGCATCCTCTCAGGGGGCCAGTTCTGAACCCACCACAGATTTGCTTTAAGGAAAAGAAAGTTCTCAAGACGACTTTCTATTTTTCATTACTTCCCAGACTAATACAGACACACTGTAGTTTGCATAACATATTTTTGGTCCGCTCCGGGACCCCATCTCCAGCTTCCTGAATATGTATTTTAGTCTGTGTAACGTCTGAGAGCTGAGTCTCTAATCTCATTACCAGCCTGGATGCTTCCAGTGAGTTAGTCCACAGGCTTTAGAATAGGACGGCCAATTTGTAAGCCTAGCTAACAACTACATTTTCGTCTCTGAAAGATGTTAAATAAAAGAATGCTTTGTGTTGAGAGTTATATCAAACATCTCAGCATCCGCGGCCACCACCTCCCAGCCTGGCTACTTTGCTTGTTTGGTGGAGGTGGGCGTTGTTAAATTCCCTTTCCAGAACCTTCATCTTCACCCGGAGAAGCTTACAGAAACTACTTTCCAAAACACAGCGCTGTTCAACCTCCTTCAGCAAGATGCTCTAACTCGATTGCCCTGAAGAATTTTCAGGCTTGGAGACGGTGTTTAACTACTGAGGTGCCTTCCGGATGAAATGGCGTGGGGTCCCAGATTGATTAGGGAATAGATTGTCCACCCCTAAAGGAATAGGACAACGGAACAAGTTACAGTTTCAAAAAAATATGGTAATAATTTTGCTGAGACAGGTCAAAGACAGAGTCAAAATCATTCCTCAAAGTCATTTCCCAGTCTCTCTTTGGGCTCTCTTCTTAGGTTGGGGCTGCTTTGGGGCCCAATTCCCTGTCAGGATCACAATCCTAGGAGGCGTTTTTTGTTTCTGTTTTTTTTAATCTTCATCATCCAGATGAGGAACCTGAGGCGAGTGACTTTCCTGAGGTCCCACAGTAAGAGAAGTTCGGAGACAAGTAATTGGATCGCCCGTTTGCAATAACCTGCAGCTTTAATCCTCCGCGAATCCTGGCTCTACCCCTTCGGTGTCTTCCTGCCTTCCCTCCAGCTTTCTCAGATCTCCCAGGGCAGGACCACGTGCAGATCTGGCCGCCTTCTGCCAACTGTGCTCTTCTGCCGGCTGATGCATTGCTTCTCTGGCTTCTTTTGGCCTCGAGAAACTGCTTTCTGACAAAATGGGTGTTTCCCATACCAGGCTCTTCATCAGAATCATCTGGGATGTGTATAAAATAGAGGGGCCCCAGGATCTCTTGGAAGTTGATTTGTGGGCCTGGGGGGTGGGGACCAGAAGTCTCTTTATTCAATGAACTCCTCGGATGATGTTGATCATCGAGTTGGGGGGAAGATGCTATTTCCCCCAAGTTTTTGACTCACGCATTTCCTTTCTTTTCTTTTTTTGGGGGGAGGGGAGGAGAGAAAGAGGTCAGGAGGGTCAGAAGAAGAGAAAGAATCTTAAGCAGGAGCCAGAGGTGGGGGTCTTGATCCCACGATCCCGCAGGGTGTGTATATCAGGGTGTGTATATCTCCTCATGACCTGAGGAGAGATCAAGAGTCAGACACTTAACTGACTCAGCCACCCAGGCATCCCACACCTCTTTCTCTTTCTTCTGTAATCTGAAGATCTCTTCCAAAAATAAGAAAAATCATTTTATTATTTTTGCATGACTTTGACCAAAAGCTATTCTCATTTTAGTATCTTATTTTAGATCCATCGGATATCAAATGATATCATAAAGTGTTTCTAATGTAATAGTAATGCTCACAATTTGTAAAGTGCATTTTATTTTTTCTTGCTTAATGAGTAGCTTGTGCTATTTAACATGCTTTAATTTTATATGAGAAAGCACAATTTGTTGACAAACATATTTTCTTGTTTTGTTTTGTTTTTACAGAGAGAGAGAGAGAGTGTGTGTGTGTATAAGCAGGGTAGAGGAGCAGAGGGGGGAGAGAGAGAATCTGAAGCAGACTCCATGCTCAGCATGAAGCCCAATGTGGGGCTCCATCTCACAACCCTGAGATCACGACCTGAGCAGAAATTGAGTTGGATGCCCAACCAACTGAGCCACCCTGAGAAACTGGTTTTTAAAATAACCTGTTATTTTAAAGGTTCAGACAAACAACAAATATTAAAATGCAGCTTGGAAGTTAGTCATGGTAGGGGCATCAAAAATAGACCGTAAACTTTTTCTTTTATCATCTTCATATTTTGTTTCAAAATGAGAAGGTAAGGGAAAAGATACTTCTTTTGTTAAATTTTCTTTTCAGTATATGGAAAAGCAACTGAGTAAAATAGTTCCTCTATTTTCTCTGTGGGACAATGGTTTTGAGATACTGGAGACTGATGACGCTTGAGAATTTTGATTCAATAACTGTGACTGGTAGAATTTTAGAGGCTTATTCAAGGAATGATTATGTTCTTTTCTTCATATGCTTGTATTTAAAAGTCAGTATTTCAAATGCTTTATGTAACCGGTGGCCCAATATGGGCATGAATTTAACAATGTCAAACAAAGATGAAGAATAATGTAAAATCTGGTGATGGTCACAAGTACCAGCATCGCTAGCCGTCCTCAGCAAACAGACTGACAAAAGCTGGGTACAGCTTCCATCCCTCACCATGTGGGCTCACTCCCTGAAGACTTCGAAGAGCAAGTTATTAGGTAGGAAGGAAAAATCTCAAATAATTGCTTTACTTACTATTTTTTTTAAAAGACTTGAGTTATTTCTTTAGGTAGAGAGAGCATGAACAGGGGGAGGAGCAGAGGGAGGGAGAATCTCAAGCAGACACCATGCTCGGTGTGGAGCCTTATGTGGGGCTCCATCTCAGGACCCTGAACCAAAATCGAGAGCCAGTTGCTCAACCATGTGAACCACAAAGGTGCCCCTCATGGATTGGTTTAAAATGAAAATAGAAGCAGGTGCCGTTAGCACCTTCTACAGTAGGAACCCTCTTGGAACACTGCACTAACACTGGTCGGGAGCTGAGAAACAAAGCTCTGTGGATCCTGGTAGGTTAGCAAGTTCTCCATCCCACTCGCCCACCCCAGACCATGAACCAGACCCTTTGGTGAAAGTGTCCAGTGTCAGGACTGAGCGCCTCAGGAGACTCAACTGTGTAGCCGGGGTTGAGAACCGTAGTTGCAACGCTAAGGGATGAGTCAGACACTACAGCAAGCTTAGTAGGGAAAAATATTTGGGGGCAAGTAGGTCTCTCTTGGATGTGAAATGCCATTATAGGATCCTAGCCATCTCCCCCAGTCCTGCCCCTTCCTCAGTGTAGTCAAAGGGTCCTTGGTGGCGTGGGTTGGCTTAAGGAAACCACACAGCCCCCCCCCCCCAAAAAAAAACATTTTGCCAAAAGGATTTTGGAAACCTACCATTTAAAGGTCACAAATTTGCAAATGCAGGCTCATGGAGGCTCACACCCACGTCCCTGAGCACTACCCTTGCCATGCTCCCTGCAAGCCCAGTATGGAAATGCCCTCCAGATCCTCTTTCATTATAGGAGATCACAGGGGGTCCCCGTTGGCTTGGGCTGTGTTGAGCACTGAGAACACACTGATGAAGAAGATACACCCTCCCCCTCTCCCTCCCCTCCTAGTCCGAGGAATCCCCATCCACCTGGGGACAGATACGCAAATATGGGATTACAGCTGGCTGTGGTAAGAGATGTTGATGGGCACCAGCAGTGAACTGGTGGGTCAGCAACTGAATCCTATAAAACCACACCATTGCCTCGAATCCAAAACTCACAACAACAAAGACCAGCATTTGGACAATTTCTCTGTCTTCAAAGACACATATGTATTACATATTATATAGCATATATTATATTTTGCATGTCTATATATGTGTATATAGGCAGAAGTGTATCTGCGTATTTAACCTTTGTTGCTGTCTACAGAACAGATAAACACCACAAAATAGCCCATAAAAAATTATTTCCACTGCAAGTGATGAGCTTATTCCAAATTGTCCCTAAATGTGTCCTCTCTGGAGCAGGGGGCCAATGGGAGAAAAGCTAGATAAGTAGGTGGGGGTTAACTGTAGGAGGCTCTGCAAGCCAGGCTGGATATTTCACTCTGGATATTTTGAAGAGCTGACAGGAGTTTGTTTAAGTGTGTGCATCTGTGTGTTTGTGTTAAGTGTATGTGTGTTGGGTGTGCGTGTTATTTCTGTGTTTTGAGTTTAGTGGGGTTCTTGGTGTGTGCATGTATTGGGTAGGTATTTTGGATGAATGTGTTGGAAGTGTGTGTGTTAGGTGGGGTGCTGGGTGAGTGTGTTGGGTGAGTGTTGGGTATGCGTGTTCCGAGTGTGTGTGTTAGGTGAACGTGTTGTGTATGTGCTCGGTATGAGTGTGTTGGATGTATGTGTGTTGAGTAAGTGTTGAGTATGTGTGTTCAGGGTGTGTATATTAGTTGAGTGTGTTGGGTATGAATATGTTAGATATATATGTATTGGGTGAATATGTTGGATGTGTTTGTTGGGTGTGTGGATATGCTGGTGTGTGTGGTGTAGGGGTGTGTGTGTGTGTGTGTGTGTGTGCGCGCAAGCATATGTGATTGGAGTAGATTTATCCTGGTGGATTCCTGGTCTTAGAGTGTATGAGGCATTGTTAGCAGACAGTTGTTAGTGGCTTGTAAGTGGCATTGTCAAGGACAGTCTCTGGCTGGGTGCAAGGAAAGCTGTTGTTGACTCAGAAAGTCCCCAAGGAAACAGGAGAAAGGGACTAGGATAGGAAATATGGAAAAGGGATTGGTGACAGAACTTGAGACTAACTAGATGTGGGGCCCCGGGAATGGATAACATGGCTGTGAGCTGTGCTCCCCACCCTGAGGGGACCTCTAAGGGAGGTGGGGAGCACAGGAAGGAACTGGAGAGGAGCCTTGAGCTCATGTGTGTCTTATTGCTCAAGGGACCACAAAACTCAAGATGTTAGTTAAAATATTGTCAAAGAGAGAGCAACGGCAGGAGGAAATGTTTGACCACGGGCCAGAGGGGTATTAGATGAGGTGACAGACCTGGGAAGAATGGCTAGCTGTTCGAGCAGCGTGTCCCCAAGCTCTCAGGCTCAACGTCTGGCCAGCTCTGTGTCCCAGGCAAGCACACTGTGGACGGAGATAGTAGTCAGGACTTTGAAATGGCCGGGAAACTCTAAGGGGAAAACCAAAAGTTGCCCAGGGGTCTTTGAGAACCAGCAAGAACAATCCCAAGTTGCGTGTTGAACAGCCTCTCCCAGCCTCGCCCAGCCTGGGGTCCCTATCACAGGGGCCTTCTGTGCAGTCCATACACACCATCAGGGAGAGAGCATCGAGCCCATGGAACAACACTGCACAGGGCTCTTTCCTTCTCGGTGTGCCTCTGCCTTCTGGGTGTGAAGCGGCCGGTGGTGAAGCTTCTGGTCAAGGGTATGCGGGGTGGTCAGTGGGAGGGGGAGGGAATGCCCGGGGCCCCTCCTCTTGACCGCATTCCTCTTCTCACCATGTGCTCTGCTGTTCAACAGCAGGATTCAGGAGGGAGCCTTTTTAAGTCAGTGCTTCTCTCCTCCAAATACATAGATCAGTAAGTGACGATTGCCAGCGAGGGAGGAAGAGAGAGTTTTCAGACATGCATCGGAACCCCCTCCACTACTGAAAGCTAGGCAAGAAAACGGTTTTTTTTTTTTTTTTTTGGTTCATTTCTCTTTCCCACCACTAACATGTCATTTTCATGCAGCAGCTTGAAGTTCCTTCTAAGAAAACAAAATGGGATGAAATCAGCAAGGATGTGTGGCTACACGCACGGCTACATGCTGATAGACTGTCCGCGTGCCAAAGCCTTAAGCTCAGCTCATCTGACGCCGCCTGCTCGAGATGAAAATACAGCCCCTTCTTCACCCAGAAAAGCAGTATGTGTTTAAGGGAACCCAGTCCAGCCTACAGTAAGCAATTTCCACTTTCATTCCCTCGCTCATAACTGAGATCCATGTCTACGTCTCAACCGGTCTCACATTACTCACAAACTCACATTAATTTGTTATTTTTATATGACATCAAGGTATGAACCTCTCAAAGTCTGTGTGTGTGTGTGTGTGTGTGTGTGTGTGTGTGGCTTGTTCTTCATTCATCCAAGGATACGTTCTCTCAAACTTTCCACAGCTATGGACACCTCAGTGCTGCTCTTGTGAACGACCCGAGGGCTGGATAATCCTTAGAAGACCTGGGAGTACGTCCTCCCATGGGCTGCGGGGTGGATTGCTGGGTACGCTTGTCGTTCTGCTCCAGCCAGCAATGGCTCCCAGCCTCCCTCAACCCCCTTGGCTGTGTAGCAGTTAGCATGAAGGGCCATATCGCAGCACCTGAAAAATGGCAATGATTCCCTCCCTAATTAATCCTGAAATCTTTACTGTTCTCTGCTTCAAATCCTGCGTGTCCAAACCAGCCTGAAGTTACTCAGGGTGTCTGCATTTGAAGGTAAACAGCGATGATCTCCTTCTTAAAATGCTAAGTATGCATCGTTTCTGGGTTGCTAAGAAATAAAGAAAGAAAGAAAGAAAGGGAGGGAGGAAAGAGGGAGGGAGGGAGGGAGGGAGGGAGGAAGGAAGGAAGGAAGAAAGAAAGAAAGAAGAAAGAAAGAAAGAAAGAAAGAAAGAAAGAAAGAAAGAAAGAAAGAAAGGAAGAAAGGAAGAAAGGAAGAAAGAAAGAAAACTTCCACTTGGATCTTACCTGAAAAAATGTTGCATGTGTTCTAGGTGGATTCTGCACAGGGTCAGCTCAGACGGGACACCAGTCTGCCTTCTGGCCGGGCTGGGGAGCTTCTCCCAACACTCTGATTCCAGACGGTACGTGTCAGAGCTGTCCCAGGTGGGCGCTTGGCAGAGATCTTCCCAGAGCCGTGTGTGATTCATTCCCCGTGATCTTAGATCCAAGAGCACTTCTGTGCCCAGGAGGCTGCCGCCCACCTTTGCTTCTTGCCAGGGCTGTCTTACCCTTCTCGTAGGAGTGCGTGAGCTCCTAAGACTCATCTGCTAACCCCCCAGGGCCAAAATGCCGTGAAAGGGCCCCGAGAGGCTCAGGCCAGAGTGCTCTGGACCTGCGGTGTCCTGGCAGTCATTATCTTCTCTTCTCTTGTTTGTTCTTACCTGAAGCTGTCAACACCAAGGGAATTTTTACCATGAAGTAGATAATCACACTCAAGGTATGGGCACCCAAGGATCAGCTGGGCCCTTCTTGAGGACAGTTTCCAGAGGATTTCTGCTGTGTCAGGAGTTATCCATTAGATGTTGGCTCTTGGGGAGATCGAGGGGTGCTGGGGGAGGGGCCAGGGAGGCCAGAGCTCAGAAGGGGTCTCTGGGGGTGGGGTTCTAGAGCTGATTACCAACCAGTCCAAAAACACTGCAGTGTTTTAACAAAAGCCCTGTGGCCTTACTGGAACGTGGTGGGACATTTGAGGCCTGACGGCTCACCAAGCCTTCACTTCTGACCCACTTCCATTAGCAAGGTGTTTCCTGATCCAGGGGCTGTGCACAGCAATGGGAGATGAAGGAATTTGCCTTTTCCTCCCCGCGCAGGCACTGGGTGGGGCACTCCTCGCTCCCACCACAGGCGCTGAGTGCCGAGCAGAGGCCATGCTCACTAGGGTCGTGGCTGACCCTGGAATGACTGCAGGCAATCGGAAGAGAGACTGCACCGCTCTGAGCAGTGGGAGCCCAGGGCTGGGTGATGGCAGTAGAAGCTTCCTCGAGGGAGAGCCTTGGTAGAAGCCCTGGAGCGTGGGTAGGACCAACTGGTGAGAAATGGAGGTGGAGCGTTTCCAGGAGGCTGAATTTTCCCCGAGTGGCCAAAGGGGCTTGTCGCAGAACAGCTTAGAAAGCCGTAAACTTGGAGTGTGAGGTCGGTGGGTAGGGTGGGAACAACGCCGAGGACTTGGGCTGGAGACAATCCAGGAATGGGTTGTGAGCATATAAGAAACTTTGTTTTCCATTTTTTTATTCTGGTAAAATACATACAACACAAAATCCTCCACCTTAGCCATTTTTTTTTTTTTTTTAAGAGGGCAGAGTGGGGAGAAGGGGAAGAGGGAAAGGGAGAGGGAGACTCTCAAGCAGACTTCCTGCTGAGCGTGGAGCCGGACACGGGGCTTGATCTCATGACCCTGAGATGGTGACCTGAGCTGAAACCAAGGGTTGGGTGGCTCCCAGCGCTGCCCCCCCATACTACCTTAACCATTTTTAAGTGTATAGTTTGATAGCGTTACATATATTCATGTCACTAGCAGCCCTCACCATACCCACACCCAGAACGCTTTGCATCTTGTCAGACTGAGACTCTGACCCCGGTGGACTCGGACTCCCTGTCCCCCTCCCCCAGCCCCTGGCAGCCTCCCTTCTACTTTCTGTCTTTATGAATCTGATGGCTTAGACCTTCCTTTCTAAGGCGGAGTAATAGTCCATGGTATCTGGACCACATTCTGTTCCCCCTCCCATTGGGCTTTGTGCACAGTGCTGCTGTGAACGTGGGGATACACATGTCTGCTCCAGACCCTGCTCCCCGTTCTTTCGGATGTATGCTCAGAAGTGGAGTTACTGGATCGGACGATAATTCTACGCTTAACTTTTTGAACCATGTAACTATGTCCCCCAGTGGCTGCAGCATCTCACGTTCCCACCAACAGCTCAAGGGTTCCATTCTCCCCATGTCCTCACCAACATGTGTTTCCTGGTTTGGGGTCGTGGCCATTCTAACCGGTGGGAGGTGGTGTCTCATTTCAGTGTTGATCTGCATTTCCTTCATGATTAGTGTAGAGGCTTTTGAACTCCTCCCTATTCTATTAATGACAAAAACACAGGAGAGTTGAAAGAGTAGCAGGGATATGGGATCCAGTGATTACTGGTATACTGAGGGTAAGCTATAACCTCTCTGATACCTCCCCCCTGAATACTTCAGCACGTGTCGTTCTAGAGAATTTGAACCTTGGTTCCTTTGTGATGGAGTAATTGTCAAATGTTCTTCACTATTGCAGACAGAGGGTAAAAAATAATGCAGTGCGGAGGTATTTGCCATGGGGAAAGCAGGGAAGAGGCCACGGAGATAGGCTGGGCCGGAAATGCTGGGGGCTGCTGAAGGTCAGGTGCAGATTTGTCCTGAGATAGGATTCATGAGCAAGAGACCTACTGAAGGGGCAATCTTGGGGAGATCTCTGAGGGGTGGGAGAAGCAGGACAGGGACAGAGGCAGGCCTCCCACTGTAGAAGGAAGCCTCACACCCCCTCCCCCCACGACTGTAGGGTAGATAGGTTTGGGTTTAAGACATTCACAATCTCAGCCTCAGACGATGGAGCGAGGCATTCCAACTCTGGCATGGCAGTCCAGCTTGAAGGTCCTGAAGCTCGGGGGCGGACGGGGTCCTCATGTGGTTCAGTACTAAGACCTCAGTTAGGCAGGGACTGTGGGGGAAGTGGAGTCTCTGCTCCACTTTTTTTTTTTAACCATACAACAAAACTTTTATTAACATTTTGAACCGCTATTGAGAAAATCAGTGACTCAGTTACGACTGAAACTGATAATTTCTAAACTTCAATTGGGGCAAAATGGCTAGAGTGCAGAGCAGTGCCATCATTGGGCACTATGAATTCAAAACTGAAGAATTAGCAGCCACCGCTCAGATGGAGAACCAGGTGGGGAGTCGACTCCTTCTGGATGTTGTAATCATCCAGATTGTTGTAATCTCCCTGTGCCGGGAGATCCCGGGAGACGTGATGCCTCCTGCTGAGGGCAAAGAACGGGAAGAGGTGGAGCGACGTTCAGGTTTCCTGCCAGGTGATGAGAATTGAGGGGCGCCATTCTCTGATGGAGACCAAAGGGAGAAGAAGCAGGCTAGGGAGGAAAGATGATGATTGCAGTCTGGCGTATGTTGATTTTGACGTATTGGAGGACATTTGGGGGAAGTTTGGAGGCAGGGAACTGGAGGCCAGTCTGTAACTGAGGAGGGACATAGAGCCCTGAGTCCCACACGGGACCCATTGGAGAGGACACCGGTGAATTCTTGCTCCTCTGGGCAGGCAGAGGTTAGGTGGTTGGAGAACAGACAGCAGGGAGACAGGGGCAGGTCACGAGCCTTAGGGGGCTTTCTTCAGAAGAAAGAATTAAATGATACAGCAGTAACAGCTGGCACTTACCAAGCCCTTACAGGGCACTTTGCACAGTGCTAGCGAGTTGAGCGCATGTTATCTTATCTTGTCTCCAAGAGATGCATGCACTATTTTTATTTTAACTTTACAGAAGAGAAAACTGAGGCTTAGTTAGATCGGCATTGCCATCAAGGTCATAAAGCCAGTGATGGATACAACTTCAGCTTTGACTCCTGGTTTTAAAAACGTTTCTTTGAAGAAGCATTCTCTAGCTGTTTCGTTGTACCACTGGCTTTTTAATGCTGGTCACCCTTCTCCTGCTCACAAATGTCTCCTATCTCCTGTTGTCCAGAGAGCTGAGCTAGCCTCCCTGCGTGAAGCAGAGTCTTTAAAAAGTCATTCATGGGGCACATATGTGGTTCAGTCAGTTGGGCATCCAGTTCTTGATTTCAGCTCAGGTCACGATCTCAGGGTCCTGGGATTGAGCTCCGAGGCAGGCTCCACACTCAGCCTGGAGACTGCTAAAGATTTGCCCTCTCTCTCTCCCCCTGCTCTTTCCCTTGGCCGCTTGCTCTCTCTCAAATAAATAAATACATATTTTCTTTAAAAAGTCATCTCTGAGGGCATTTTCTCAGCCCTTCAGACAATGTGAGGTGATCTGGGCCACCGTGTCTTGTAAACTCTGAGAAGGGGCATTTTCACACATCTGAGTGGGTAAGAGGTACAACCATGTCAGAGGACAAAGCCTGCCCCGGGGTCTTATGTTGTAAATCGTTTCCTGAGCTGTACAGGAGAAGTGCTGGCTCATCCCCCGGAGGCGGCTGCTTGTTATTGCTGTGAGCTCAAGGCAAAGCTCAATCGCACAGCAGGTGTGTCGAAAGAAGAGTGTAGTGGCCAGTAGGAGAAATGCACACGTCATGAAGGTCTCAGGGGTGCCGTGTGCATGTTGTCCTGACCAAACAAAGGCATGTTCTAATTTTGTTATCCGGCTAAAGGACATAGGTGATGTGGCAGCAGGAAGTGACCATACGTCTGGTGTGTCCAGATCAGCCCCAGTGTACGCCAGTTGTCCCAACTTGGAAAATACAACATGTTTTTTTCCTCCCTTTTTGCTCTGTATTAGGTTTCCCATGCTAACTGATTTCTGAGGAGGGACAGACTTCCTGTCCAAAGCCTCCAAGCCACCCTCTTCCCAGACTTGGAAAGGAGTGCGCCAGGTCAGTCTCCCAAGATGAGAACACCCATGGCCTTCACTTTGGGCTAACAATGAGACTGTGACCACAATTGTAGGTAGTCAGTCTATGCACATGTAAGAGAACAAAGTCAACTCCCCAAAAATAAATAAGGTCAAGTCTGTGGACGTGACTTTGTGGCCAAGAAAGCTTTATAGAGACGTAATAATCTGATTGCTGGGATGTCTGTGCTGGAGAAGACCTCAGAGATGAGACCATCTTCAAATGAGGGAGGAGCTGGTCCATGAAGGGGGCTGCGTGCTATTGCCAGGCCAGTGGGTGGCGGATTCAAGTCCCCGTTTCCTTGCCATGACACTCTGTGGGAAGTATTCTCCTGGGCTGTGCCGGCTGCTGGAATCACGACAAACAGCTCTGATGATCTTTGGAAGAGAAGACAGGAACGATAGCTGCCCCACCAAAAACGACAGGTGTGTGCCTGCCGGCCACCTCATATCCCATCTCCTCTCAGAAGACCCTGCCCTCTCCCCACCCCCCGGAGGTCAACCACGCATTCCGTTTGCACTCCTGCATGGTACTTTTTGGGGATCGGGATGCAGATGCAAGGTTTGAGGGAAGGAACAGAGAGTCCTGATTCCGACCCCACCTAAGCCTCCCAAAAATCCATTCGCAGGTTCCACGGGAGCCAGTTTGGCTGCCACGACCACATAGCACGGTAGCAGGTCTTCAGCTCCAGTCAGACCTTCCGCACAATTAGCATCCTATTTTCTAGTAAATTAGATGCCTCGCCTTTGGTGGTCCCCCAGCCACAGATGTGACTGCCGCAGCATATGCTTCAATGCCTTCCCCTCCCCCGGCCCTCCCAGGAAATTTCAAAAGGATTCCATCTGGTATTCAGCATCTTTATGTTTGTTCTTTTTATAAATATGTTCTGTGATGAAATTAAGGGTTAGGCTTGCTGGTCATGTGATCCTTCCTACTTCCACAGTCATCCATCCTTTCTGGATTCATGCCTGTTAAGTATTGCCATGTTTTCCAGCAACACCATGGTGGCGCCTGGATTCTTGCTCTGTGTGTGGCTGCGCCCAGCTCCCAGCACTCGCTCTGCCCTATGACCGGGTCTGTGCAAGCCACACAGGGACTGGTTTGAGATAACATGGATCAGCAGGTGGCAGCTTCCCTTTTGGGTAGGAGTCCTGATGGGTGTCACCCACAAGGTTAGGGGTGCAGGCTTGCTTCCCGGCAAGGTGGAAACAAATGAGCACAGCCTCCCTCCCAGTAGCTGAGCCAGGGTTGCATATGTTTTATTCACCTTTCCGATGGGCAGTGTTCTCTCTTCCCGAGTCGCGATTAGAGGCTCAGATGACCACGTCTATAGATTTGTAATCCTGACCTCACAATAGAATCACCTGGCAATTTCTAAAAATCCCTGTGCCTGGACTCTACCCCATACAAAATAAATCACAATCTCTGAGCATCAGTACTTAAAAAAAAAAACCAAACTCCCCAGATGCTTGAGAATCTATTTTTATGACAACATTTCTCAAACTTGAATGTGTAGGCAAATCATCAGGGCATCTAACTAAAATGTAGATTCTGAATTAGTAGGTCTGGGCAGGGGCCTGGGATTCTGCATTTCTGACTTACTCTCAGATAGTCTGGATGCTGCTGGTCCAGGGACCAAGCTTTGAGTAGCAAGGGTCTGTAACGGGGATTGGTAAACCATGGCTCCCAGGCCAGATGCCTACTTTTGTAAACAGAATCTTATTGGGGGACAGTCTTGCCCAGCTAGGTAGTTACAACAGACTGTACCCAAAAGAAAACCTGAAATATTTATTATCTGGCCCTTTATCGAAAAAGTGTGCTAACCTCTGGTTCATCACGAGTTAATGCTGGCGTATTTGTCATGAATGGGAGGACCCAGGTCAGAATAGCATGCTCATTAACAGATGATAGAGAATCCAAGGGTCTCATAGGAAGGTCATGGTGAATTCTGAAGTCCCAGCAATTGTTAGTTCTTCTGACCTCCTTTTGAAGCTTTCAAATTTGGCTTACCATTTTGGTAGTGAAAATCGTTTGTGTGTACCCCAGAAAAGAAGGATAATCTGTACTCTTCTGAATGTTGTTTGACTAATGTCTTAAACTGTACAATCTATTACCTGTAAAATTCTAATGGATTATGCCATGTGTAAGAGTTTTTTACATTTAAAAATTATACAAGGGGTGCCTGGGTGGCTCAGTGGATTAAGCTGCTGCCTTCGGCTCAGGTCCTGAGATCTCAGGGTCCTGAGATCAAGCCCCACATTGGGCTCTCTTCTCAGCGGGGAGCCTGCTTTCCCCTCTCTGCCTGACTCTCTTCCTACTTGTGATCTCGCTCTCTGTCAAATAAATAAAATCTTAAAAAATTATACAAGTACTATGTTTGTTGAGAAAACGTATACACATATATACACACATGAGAAAACATAGACACACACTTATACATATATATGTATATACACACATGTATATGGTCTTTATAGTCTGAAAATCCAGAAGTGACCACTAGGATGTTATAGCAGATAACTTTTCAGGTCATTTCTATATATATATATATATACACACATACCACATGCCACAGGGTAAATTGAGGCTGTAGCATCAGTTTTCTCATCTTTAACATGGGGAGAACAATGGTTCCTGTGTGAAATAGGAGAACGTATTGATTGCTCTATGTCCGCAGCTCCTGAAGCAAGGCTCCTAAAACCCTTGTCATTTCCTAAGTGATAAGAACACTAAGGGTGGGGCACCTGGGTGGCTCAGTGGGTTAAGCATCTGACTTCAGCTCAGGTCATGATCCCAGGGTCCTGGGACTGAGCCCCACATCTGGCTCCCTGCTTAATGGGGAGCCTGCTTCTCTCTCCCACTCCCCCTGCTTCTGTTCCCTCTCTCGCTGTCTCTGTCAAATAAATAAGTAAAATCTTAAAAAAAAAACAAAACACTAGGGGCATCTCTATACTGATACTGACTCTTTGACCTCATCCCTGACACAGGGCTCCTAACCGCTGGTATATTCCTAAATGGTAAGAGCACTAGGGACAACTTTTGTTCTAGCGAGGCTACTCTGGGTGGGCTTCTGGATGGGAGCTGTTCACCAGAAAGAAACCCTGGTAGGATGCTTGGGATTTTCAGCCTCTCTGTCTGATTCTCTTGAGAAGGGAGAGGAATTAAAAATGGAGTTAATGGTCAATGATGTTTACCTGAGAAATCTTCCATAGGAACCCAAGAGTGCAGAGTTTGGACAGTTTCCAGGTGGAACCCACGGACATCCTGGGAGAGCGGTGCCTGCCCCATCCCAACTACCTTACCCTACACATGCCTTCCCTCTGGATGTTCCTCTGTACATTTAAAATACTGTTTAACAAACTGGGAAATGTGTTTCCCTGAGTTCTTTGAGCTGTTGAGCAAATTAATCAAACTCAAGAAGGGAGGTCACGGAATCTCTGATTGATGGCCCAGTAGCCACCTGGGCTTATTGGCATTCTGGGTTGGAGGGAGACATGAGAACTCAGTCTGCAGCTGGTTGGTCAGAAGCATCAGTGGTTACCTGGGCTTGCGACTGGCAGCTGAATGTGAGGGGACAGTCCTGTAGGATCGACTGAACACTTAACCTGTGGGATCTGACACTGTCTCTGGGTGGGTAGTGTCAGAATGGAATTAAATTGTAGGACACCCAGCTGGTGTGACAGAGAATTGGCTTGGTGTGGGGAAGACCCTCCCAACATGTTGGGTGACCAGAAGGGTCAGAGGTGTGAGTGTTCTGTGTGAGCGTGGTAGTCATGTAAAAGTGATGGGAACACATAGGAAAAGCCCAGGACAGAAAGGCACAGTAGAAGAAACCGGGGTTTTCCCTACATAGGAAGGAAAAAACAGGTTTTTCTTAAAACCTGCTTCATGGGGTTGTTGGTAGGATTAAATGACATCATGTCTAGCAAGAGCTGAGCTCATGTTAATAGTTCAATATATGTTAAATTTCGGGAATGGGGTTTTACTGGTGTATAAACTACTCTGGGGAGATTGGGGACCATTAGAGTTGGCACATTTCATTTCCATGTCACTCTGCAGGAGAGAATCTGGTTGAAGACCATACCCACCTTGGAGGGGTGCTAAGAAGTGAGTGTGGCTGGGCTGACCAACCCAACACAAAGCCAGGACTACGAGGGCATGGGGAGGGGTGGAGAGTGTAATTTGGTGGACAGCTAATGTCTGCCACAATATATTTTACCCATTTTCCTGTGGGACTGTATCTTTCACTTTTCAATATGTGTGAGGAGATTATAAATTAACGATAGTAACCTTTTGACTCATGTATACTACAAAATTTTTCTTTGGCATCCTTTTCATGTTTCACTTTGTGGAATTTTCTCTCTTTAATCTAACTTTTGTTAATATGTACACATATACATATTGTAGAAAAACTTGAAAATAACAAAAAGGATGAACTGGAAAATTAAGATTTCTTAGAACCCGACCATTACACAGAACAAGTCACTTAGATGTAACGTACGTGTGTGTGTGTGTGTGTTCACACAAGATTGAGTTTTTACTCTGTATTTGGCATATAATTTTTTATCTTGATTTTTTACTTAAAATTCTATTTTCCTGGGCCCCTGGAATTTATTTAAAAACTAATTTTAATGACTGCTTAGTATTCTATAATAGAGATGAGTTCAATATTTTATTTAATAGTTTTCTTCCGATAGTTTCACTATGACGTGTAATGTCTAAGGAAATGTCTTTCTCCACAAAGCCTTGGCACTCCACACTCACGGTAACGTGCGTTGGGCACTAGCTACGTGCCAGGCACTGCGCTGGGGTTAGGAAGCCATTCTAAAAAGCAGACGTCATCACTCTTGTCCTGGGGCACACAGTTTCACACTGTTTTCTTAGCATGAGTTTCTAGAAGTGGAATTGCTTCTGTCAAAGAGAGAGAGAGAAGCTGAGTCAGAGGAAGTAGCCGAGCTCTGCGAAGAGAGGAGCACCGAACAGGGACCTGCCAAGTCCTGCTCCAGAGGGGATGACGTAACCATCCCCAAAGGCTCCGATGACTCTGGAGAGGCTCCTGGTGAGCTGACTCTGATGTCTGGTGGTCTAGTCCAGCTCCAGGCTGTTATTCCCTCAAGGTCTGGTTCAAACTTCCCTTAAAACGTGAATATAATAAGGAAGCCACATACATGTGCTTCTTGGGGAAAGAGTGAACTTTAGTGTCCAACAGGATAGCATGTGGGAGGGCAGTTGAGGAAAGAAAGTATGATCATTCTAGAGGGCATCTCTGGTCCTGATATTTGCGGGGTCTCAGGCAAGTGTACAAACAGAGGCCACATCAGAAGACATGAACAGACACTTCTGCAAAGAAGACATCCAGATGGCCAACAGACACATGAAAAAGTGCTCCATATCACTCAGCATCAGGGAAATACAAATCAAAACCACAATGAGCTATCACCTCACACCAGTCAGAATGGCTAAAATTAACAAGTCAGGAAATGACAGATGCTGGCGAGGATGCGGAGAAAGGGGAACCCTCCTACACTGTTGGTGGGAATGCAAGCTGGTGCAACCACTCTGGAAAACAGCATGGAGGTTCCTCAAAATGTTGAAAATAGAACGACCCTATGACCCAGCAATTGCACAGCTGGGTATTTACCCTAAAGATACAAACGTAGTGATCTGAAGGGGCACGTGCACACGAATGTTTATAGCAGCAATGTCTACAATAGCCAAACTATGGAAAAAACCTAGATGTCCATCAACAGACAAATGGATAAAGAAGATGTGGTATATATACACAATGGAATACTATGCAGCCATCAAAAGAAATGAAATCTTGCCATTTGCGATGACGTGGATGGAACTAGAGGGTATCATGCTTAGCGAAATAAGTCAATCGGAGAAAGACAACTATCATATGATCTCCCTGATATGAGAGAGAGGAGATGCAACATGGCGGTTAAGGGGGTAGGAGAAGAGTAAATGAAACAAGATGGGATTGGGAGGGAGACAAACCATATGTGACTCTTAATCTCACAAAACAAACTGAGGGTTGATGGGGGGAGGGGGGCTGGGGGGGTGGGGTTATGGACATTGGGGAGGGTATGTGCTATGGTGAGTGCTGTGAAGTGTGTAAACCTGGCGATTCACAGACCTGTACCCCTGGGGATAAAAATATATTATATGTTTATAAAAAAAAAACAGAGGCCACATACCATCCATCTAACTGTTGAACAAAATACATTCTATTCTCCTGCCTTTACAAATATACCCTCATAACTACCCAAAGACCAGGTCCAAGTTCAGAGTTTCTGGGCCCTTGGAGGCTATATACAGCCGTGCAAGACAAGCCCACTCTAGGCCTGTGGCCTCTCCCCTCCTTCTCTTCTCATCCCCAACACCTGAGGGGCCTGTAAGCTCCAACCACACCCCATCATCCACAGCTCCCATTTATTGAGCTATGCTCTGTGAAGGATCCTGTTCTCCATGATTTCTGTGTGTTGTTACTTTCAAATCACAGAGTGGTCAAGGTGCGTGTTCAGCTCACAGGGAGTAATGACCCAGCCAGGATTCCATTCCAACAATCTGAACGCAGAATCCACACTCTTAACAGGAGTAGGTTACTGCTTCTCATAAAAGGCTGGGAAGCTCTGGATCAGAGGATCTCGAGACCCACTTCCTTCCCTGTGATGTGATTCAGCTTGGCCAAGAGGGCAGCTCCTCGTCTGGCCAGCTCTGTATGAGGGGAGGCCCCAAGAGCTTGAGAGGGGCTACATCTAGTATCCTGTGACTCCATGAGTTCACACCCCCTCCCTCCTGCAGGCAGTATCAAGACATACTTTCTAGTACTGCATGTTCTGAATTTGCACTTTGTTGATCATTTATGAAAATAGGCTATAATCTCTTCTCTGAATTTTCTCAAGATTATCTCCCCAAGGGGGATGTTTAAATGCTTCCTTCTGGATGGACCTTTCCCTCATCATCATGGAAATTCCATGGTTCTCTCCTGCTTCTAGCAAATCACACTGTGAGGAAATACATTTCCTTGGAAATGCTCTTAAGTCTACGTTTTACCAAAATAAAAGTATTTATCAAAATAATTATCAGACTCTGGAAACTTTTTTTCTGAAATTCACCATCTTGGGTCTATAGATAATGTTTTGGCCAGGGCTGTGGTCTTGTTTAATCCCATTCCTTCATGGTGGGTTTGGAACTGTAATGGGATCATTAGACAGTCCTTCATGGCCCCCTCCAAGCAGGCCAGCTTCAGAGTTTTGGTGAAGGACCTTAGGAAAAAACCAGCCCCCGAGGCCCTCATTCCCCCAGCAGTGTTCTCAGTAGTACCCTAACTGGCATGTGGAATGAATATTACCCCTAAATTAAATCTATAAAATATTTCTTACCTCCCATATTACTTCCTCTTTGAATGGGCAAAGGAATAAGAACAATCAATGTAGAATTCTGGCCACTCTGATAACTCCCTAGCACAGTTCTGGAAAATGTAAAAGTGGAGAGAAGTTCTATATAATTGTCCAAGTGGGAGTGATTTCGACAAGTGCATGGTTTTTCCCAGGGGCAGTGGCAGGGCGGTTCTTCTGTGTTTGATTGTCCTCATGTATCCAGTGGTGAAAGAGTTTGTTTCATTCTTGTGCTTGTTAACATCTGGCTCCCTATAGCAACTGCCCTCTGGGTCCACTTAGAGAGCCTGTGGGATGAGAAGGGCTGCGTGCTCCTCCTCCATCTGTGTTCATGACTTACAGACCTGCTGGGGCAGTGTCTAAGTCTCAGGTTCAGTTTCTCTCCTCCTTAGACTACTATTCGATGACAGTTTGGAACCTTCTGCCAGTATGTCTTTAGGACACTGATCTTATTATTCCGTGTCCCAAGTTGTCAGTTCTAGTCCTGGCTGTGCTGCTTCGGAAGCTGACATGGATATCCACCTTTGTGTGTCTTGTTTCACTGATGGTCCGTGGAGACAGAAGGACCTGCCTTGCCTTCCTGGAAAGCAGGGCAGGCATCTAACCTAGGATTATTCCAACAGACTTGGGGGCATTAATGAAGGAGAGAGAAAGGTAAGCAAGACATGGACACGGTCCCTGCTGTCAATGGAAACCAACATGTAAATGACTAACTTGGGCACGTGGGTGAAAGAACTTTGAAACTTAGCAGTGTTTTGTGTTTTGAGTTATTGCTGTTGAGCATTTGTGCAGTGACTGTAGCTAGGGAGGCAGTGCCGGTCTGGGAATGTTAGGAGCTGACTTAATCCAGGTTATCAGTCCCACTAGAAAACATTTGCACTAGGCACCAAGAACAAGTTCATGGTTCATTTGATGGTTGTTTCTGGAATTGTAGACAAGGTGCCTAGGTAGAAATGGCTTCTAAGGACTGACCTCATGAAAGATGAATCCATTTAGTCACAGTTTTCCCAAACTGTGTTCAGTACTCACTTTGGAAGTGTTAATAAGTGTGGTAAAAACAAACAAAACAACATATTGTGGGCTCAAATAAGTTTGTGAGATGTTGTATACTATCTGTCCCTTGACAATGAGTAATACAGGTTAGAAGATTAAAGACCCCTCAACTGAAAAGTTTTGCATTAAATAAATCTGTTAATTTTGTTTACCTTAAATATATGCATCTTAGACTTTTTAGGGTCCCGTTTTATAATTCCTAGTTGACAAGTATTCTTCAAGGCACCAGTTTGGGAAATGCTGGGTGGTTAAAGGTATGGCAAACATAGCAGCTGACTGCAGGAGGAACAAGATGAGAGCCTACAGATACATTGGTCCAAATCTCTTTCCAGGAGTAGAAAACAAAAACAACCCAAAACATATGATCTATAGACGGAACCAGTAAATCAAAACACTGCTATTTGTGCTCACTGTGTTATTATTTATGGTTTATGTAGGGATGCGAACGTGCCAATTCATCAAGCATTTTGCCTTTCTCATTAACTCACCTGAATATTTCTTGTTTAAAACTACTGTGCTATTTTAGATCTAGATTGGAGTCTTGACTATTACTTTTACAAATTTGGGTGAGGGGGAGTCTGGGTGGCTCAATCGCTAAGCAACTGCCTTTGGTTCAGGTCATGGTCCCAGGGTCCTGGGATCAAGCCCTCCATTGGGCTCTCTGCTCAGCTGGGGGCCTGCTTCTCTCACTCCCACTTCTCCCTGCTTGTGTTCCCTCTCTCACTGTCTCTCTCTCTGTGTCAAATTAATAAACAAATAAAATCTTAAAAAAAAATTGGGGTGAGTCTTGTGATGCCTCATTTACCACGAATGAAGATAAAACCAAGCTGACAGGGCTGTTGAGAATAGGGGAATAATTGCTTTGTGTTTGGTGTACAGTAGATACTCTGTAGATGGTTGTGTCCTCTGCCCTACAAACTATTACTAAAAACACCCATAGCAGCTCTCCATGAAGGCTGCATGTTTTGAAATCCAGCTATTGATCAGTGCCCAAGGCCATTATAGAATTGAGGAAAAATGGTTTTCCTGCTTATTCATCTTGTAGAGTCAGAAAAGAAATACCTGAAATAGATTTCTTGAATTCTGGTGCCACTTCCTTCTAAACCCCAAGACAGGAGATGGTGGGCATGCGTGTGAATTCATTACAGAAAGCTGAAGTGGCACTGGTGTCACCATAACTGTGGCCAGCCCAGGAGCCTGGGGATAGTCCCTCCTCTGGCTGTGGCTGACTGTGGCCAGAACTGATGTCACCCAAGAAGTTACTTCCTTTGCCCAATTTTTCTTCTTCTTATGTGTGTGTCATTTGAGAGGGAAAGTTTCTGCCAAAAAACCCAGAGGGAAGTGGCACTTATTTTTGTACCCCTGGTGTCTTAAAGCCTGGAAGTCTCCTTTCTACAGTATTTTCACTTTGAAGAAGTTGAGAGTATCCATCCATCCACAACATCCAACGTCAGCATTGACTAAACACCACTGTGTACCCACTGATAAGGAACCTGCCTTCATGGAACATAAGACCAGGAGGGAATGACATTAGGGTGTAAATCACCCACATAAGCCACACATAGCTGTGTGTAGGCTGTCACCGGGGATAACATTCTAGGTCACCAGCAGTCTGGCATGAGACATAGTCATGAGGCATAGGGTAGCTGTCATTTGAAATTTCAGGATCCACTTTCAAGAGAAGAAATGAATAAATATTGAGTTCCTGTTAACCATTAGTGAACACTTAGCCCCTTTGTTTTTATTCACCAGGCAGTACTGGGTTTGAGACCCATTGACACTAACACAGCCATCTTTGCTTCTAAATAGGTGAAACTGTTGGCTGAGACTTGCTTTTACTGTTTGACATGAGGAAACAGAGACCTAATATGATTCATCTCTGTTTTATAAGACCCAAAGCCTTTATGGATACAGATGCTACAAAACAGTGCAAGTAGCAGGGCCTCTGATGCAATCCCTTTGGAAAAACCAATGAACACTTCTCTAAAATATTCTCTAATTAAAACATAGGAAGGACAGACCTAAAGAAACTAGAAAAATAAGGTAGGTAGGTGGAACAAGCAAAGGAAGTGTGACTATGAGAGTGAGGTCCTAAAGACAGAGTTCATGCACACATCACAATTAATTTTCAATAAATCCTATAAAAGAGTTTCTTTTCCCATAGTAAGTGATAAAGAAGGAAAGAAACATATAAAGATTTCATCCAGACCAAAAGCCTTAGAAGCTATGGCCTTTCCTCTCCCCTCTCAGGAGCTCTCCAAGGGAAGCTGAGATATGTTGCTGATATCAGAGGAAGTAAACAATCAAAGACTTCCTATTTCTATCCTAAAAGCAGTGACCCTCCTATCATTTGATAGCAGGAGACATTGGGTTACAGCACCTGAAGATAATGAATAAGAACATTAAGGAATTTGGCACGTTCACAGTTGGATGGAAAAAATATCTCTAATCCTAACACAATCCTGACCCTAAACGTAATCCTAACCCTAACCCTAATCCAAAACCCTATCCCTAAAACCTAACCCTAACCCTAATGATAACCCTACCCTAATCTAAACCCTGACCAGACCTAACCCTAAGGCTAACCCTAACCATAACCCCTAACCATCACACTAACTTTAATCCCTAACAACTAAACCCTAACTTGAACCCTTAAACCTAACCCTAACACTATCAGATGAACCACTGGCAATCATCATGAGATATCAGCTTCCTCAGTCCCAAAATGGGAATAACAATAATGCTTAAGACGGAAATAGTAACAGGAGGGGTCCAAACTTCAGTTTTAGAATGAGACAGGTATTTGAATCCAGGTTCTACCATTTACAAGTTGTGTGACCTTGGGGGAAGTTACTTAAATTCCTTGGGCTTCAATTTCCTTATCTGACACCAAAGAAAAACAGTAGTACTTCCTTCAGAGTATTTTTGCAAGGATTAAAATGATGAATAAATATATGCAAGTAAACACTGAGCATAGTGATTAGAAGGCTGTTAAGGATTCAATCAAAGTTAACCACTGTGATGACCCACACTGACTAATTCACACTGTTGTCACTCTTGAAACTTAAAAGCAGTAACAAGTATACAGAGATGTTTTGTCAACTGTAAAGTTTACCCCATCATGTTATGTATCATTAAGAGTGGTAATAGTTGTGGTTGCAGTGTGCTTATTATTAATACTTTTCTTTGCAGTTATGCCCTAAGAAAGACCAAATGAATCCACCACTCCTTGCTTTGGACTACAGAGATGTCAACCAAGTTTCTCTGGATACCAGAAGCAAAAATTACACAGCACAAGGTAAGAGCCAGTTCACCTGGAGTAGCCACTACAGGTGAAACGAACATTGAAGAAGGAGACTTTGGATCTAATCCATAACACAGTCCATCTTCTCCCCCAGTCAGTACTGGCACCACCCAGCATTCATTCCTCCAACAAGGCTTCATGCCAATCATTTCAGCTGGAGAAGCGTGCCAAAGAACAACATGGACATGGAGAAGAGAACAATCCAGCATGGTGGTGTATGTGAGAGACATCACAGAAGCTCCGGGTCCATGGCTGTCCCCACTGGAACAACATCAGCAGGGCCAGCTCTCCAAAAGCTAGTTCCAATCCTTTGCAAGGAGATCAAACTGGTTGACACATTTCCAGAACAGGTATGGCAAATTTCTGCCAGTGTGCTGACACTCCCTCCTCTCACTCCCATGGCAGACCTCCCTAATTGATGGTCTCGCTCTTTCCTGCTAAGCCCAGACAGAAATTCAGAATTCCTCTCAGCAGAGCACAACAAACGTATGGTGTTGAAAGACTGTGGTTTCCATAGAGGGTGAAATCCAATGGTAATCCCACTTCATAATATCAGCCTACAAGTCATCCAACAATTCTGAGGCTGGTGGCAATAGCAGACCCTGCTGGTTGTCTACCTGACAGCTATTCCCCTATTCTTTCTCTTTCTTAGCTGAGTTACATTGCATCATGGAGGCTGAAAAAAGTCAGGTATTTCCTAGGCGCCTGTGTGGCGAGGACATCGGTGTTTGTCCCAATCCTGGCCAAAGGGACACATTGTGTATATCATTGATGGTAAAAGTTCCCTCCATGACAAAAGAAATAAGCAGAGAGAAACATTCTTTCTGCTTGGGCTTTGCTTGTGTGGAGATGTAATATCACGGGCTGTCTGCATGGTCTTGTAATCATAAAGGGCCAAACATAAAAATGAAAACCAATGTTCTGTAGATTGTGGAGCAGAGAGATGCAAAGCACCTGGGTCTTTACTAGCTTTCTTTGTGGCTACATTTCACTTTTACTTGGATGTGCTCATTCTGTCACCAAAAGCATCCTCTACCTTAAAAGGTAGAGCACCTGTCCCAGTATAAATGCTGAGCATGTCAATTGCTCACATTCTCAGCTTATTGCACTGTTCAGAATGGACATGTTATTTAGGCCCCACCAATCATAGGCGCCCATGCTGAACCTAGAGTGGGAAGCTAGTGATGTAAAGAAATAGAGACAGCACAGAATCCATGGTAGTGAAGGAGGCAGGAGCTATGTCCACTGTCCACAGGCAGCAGTGGCAGTGGCCTTGGCTGTGGCAGGCAGCATCTGGGGTCCAGTGATGTCCTATGTCAGGAGTGCCCCAGGTGCAGCAGCAGTGCCATTGGTTGGAGTGGGTGGGGGAAGGGAGTGCCAGGCTTCATAGCTTCCGAACCTGGCTCTCCATCCTTCCATGTTTTTGAGCTTCTCCATATCTATTAATCAATTTGCATTTTTCTTACAATGGCAAAATTGATTTCTGTTACTTACAACTAAAATGCCAACTGATACAATAAACCACATCCAGTGTTAAGTGTGGATGATACTATCTCAAAGAAGTCCATCGTTAGCAAAATACCCACTCGCCATCTCCTTTGAGCATATAAACAGATACATCTCTACGTCTTAGTGAGTAAAAAAACAAGAACATGCTTCCTTTTATATGTTTGGATTTCCATGGTGAGGGGAGATATAAAATTCAATTAATTTTTAAAATAATCCTCCCCAAACAGACATGAAATAATATTTTCTACTTCCTGGAAGGAAACAAGAGCTCAGCTCGTCTCTCCTTTGTGGTTGCTTGGAATGTCCACAGTGACCCAGTTACCATAGTGAGGGCTTCCTTTTCAAAGCACAGTGGAGAGGCAGCCAGCTCAGAATGTTTTCTGACAGTAATGTGATTCTTTCCTGCTCCCATAGACACCAATTTCATTGTAAGCTCTATGCACTGTTGTCTCCTCCCTTTATACTGACTTTATGCTACAGAGGTTCTTCAGCCCTGGTTTGGGGCCAGCTGAGGTTTTGGAAGCAGTCATTTTTCTCCTGATCCTATTTTGAGTTGTTTGTTAAGTGGGGCTCTGAGGGAAGCCTAAAGTTACCGGCAGGATGATGTGAGAGCCAAGAGCAAAAACCAAGTTTCCCCTTCTTCAGACTCTTACACTAGCTGGGGTTCGGTGGTAGACCAGATGCCTGACAAAAGCCCTTTTGGTCAAGGTAGTGGTTGCTAGGCAGAAACGACCACCACTATAGGCTTACTTGCAGCAAATCCTAATTTCCTACTACTCTCCCTATCTCTGACCTCTTTCTTCTTCAGCTGATTAATGATAATAATAATAGTAGCCACTTTTTAAAAAAATTAAGCACAAACCATCAGCCCTACTATGGGCTAGATGCTTTATATACATTATTTAACTTAATCCTCTGATCTCTGAAAAGTCTTTTTAAAAAGTATTTATTTATTTACTTATTTGAGAGAGAAAGAGAGAGAGTACATGCACAAGGAAGGGGAGGAAGAGGCAGAGATAGAGGGAGAGAGAATCTCAAGCAGACTCCCCGCTGAGCATAGAACCCACTGTGGGGCTTGATCTCATGACCCTGAGATCATGACCTGAGTCGAAATCAAGAGCCAGACACTTAACCAATTGAGCCACTGAGGTGCCTCTCTGCAAGGTATTTTTAACCCTCACTTCACAGACTGGAAAACTGAGATGAAGGGAGGTTAAGAAACACACCAGTTCACTTCTAGAGGTTGACATTATTAGTTTTTTCATATATCTACATTTTTTCTCCCAGACAAACTCCTTAAAGACAGACATCAAGGGCGCCTGGGTGGCTCAGTGGGTTAAGCCGCTGCCTTCGGCTCAGGTCATGATCTCAGGGTCCTGGGATCGAGTCCCGCATCGGGCTCTCTGCTCAGCAGAGAGCCTGCTTCCCTCTCTCTCTCTGCCTGCCTCTCTGTCTACTTGTGATCTCTCTCTGTCAAATAAATAAATAAAATCTTTAAAAAAAAAAAAAAAAAAGACAGACATCAAGTAGTATTGATCTTTCTAGAACCCACAGAGTTAGCAGTAATGCACTTTGGTCAACTGGTCTGTCTTTTAACATCCTAGTATAGGGGCATGAGAAAAATGGACTTTCCAAGAGAGTTGGCCAATGGCCCGTTGGGAAATGTAAAAACACCTGGCCGTTCTAGGGATGAACTTGTATTGTTTGCCTATTTCTTTGGAGCAGACACTCTCACCAGAGCTGATTTCAAGCTGTTAATGAGAAAGCACAGGAAGAGACAAGCACAACTGACCCTCAGGAGGGGATAGAGGCTGGCTATGGCTCTTCCCTGGCTTCTGGAGGGTCACAGGGTGTTGAGCCCCAAACTGCCTTGGACTGTCTGGGTGGCATTTTGTCTCTGTGATCTACTAATAGCTTCTCAAAAACATGGTACCTTAGAAGGGTTTTGGGCTCGTGGATAATTTACCCAAATCTAATGCTGATGCAGACGTTCATTCTGGGTGTAGTGGTGCCCACTAAACCCCAGACATGGGAGCTTCATGCCAGTCCCAGGGAGCGCACACCCACTTAGCATGGAGTTACGTTTAGACAGAGGGAAGCAGTGTAACCCATGGTAACACCTCTTTGTAAAAGCAAACAATCATAGCAAGGCCTTTCTGCAGTGACTTAGGGTAACAAGGTGAAGAATTTCTTTCAAGAATGATTAACCCCAAAGATACGCAAAAAATGTCAAATACAAAGTTTAATGATACCATATTCTTCCTGCTGGCCAGGCAGCAGGTCTTTTAATCATTACCTATGTCTGAGATATTCTTATTTAAACAAGTAACCTCTTCTTTAAGCCCTGATCAAACTTACCACCAGGTGGAACATGTTTTAAAATGCTTATAATCAGAGATGATGTGTTTCTGAGACAACTGTATCTAGGACAATAAAGAAACAGGTAGATGCGTTGTTTAAAGAGAAAGAGGTTTCTAATTCTTAGCCAGTCTAAAAAGAGCTCTAAATCTTTTATCTTTTAGTGGGATTGGAACAATACTTGACAGCTCAGTAGTAGGATGCCATCGTAGGGTGCTTGGACTCGGGGTTCATTCTTTCAATAAACTTCTATTGAACACTTCCTGGGAGCCAGAGAGACACTCGGTAAGGATCTGGGGATGTAAAAAAGAAAACTGGCCACTGACCCCAGAATGAGGTGGTTGAAGAATGCATTCCAGGGTTGTCAAACTACAGCCTGAGGGCCAAACCCAGCCCATGGCCTGGGGGTTCCTGGAGGACAGCCATTTATTGATATCCTGTCTATGGCTTCTTCCATCACAGCAGAAATGAGGAGTTAAGATGGAGATGGTACACCCACAAAGCCTCCAATAGTTACTATCTGGCTCTTTACAGAAAAAGGGCCAATCCCTGGTCTAGGAAGGGATAGTACAGGCCTAGACTAAGACATGGACAATAGACGTAAAGATGAGGACTTAGTCTGGTGAACTTCAGAAGGCAGTATGTGTAGTGCAGAATGGGAGTCAGAGAAGGGGAGACAGACCAGGGATAGCATCCACCTTGCCCCTGGAGCTTGGACAGAGGGATCTTTGCTTCCAGATTGTCTCTTTCCCACCCTGTAGGCCCTGAGGACACACGCCCAGCATTTCCTGGTGCCCAGTAGAGCGAACTGTTCATGTGTTTCTCAAGCACACTTCTATATTAATAGGAATAGCCTTTTGTTCTAGACAGCCTGGGACAATACACCTAAAACAGACACTTCTTTTTCAAGTTAACAGATCACTGAAATATTGTTCACTGCTTGATCGAATGCTACCATAGAAGTCAAAAGGACTTAACTAAATATAAGCCACTTAAATAAAACATAGCAATATTGAATTTGACAAGTTAAAATCTATAAAAGTGTTTTTCATGATCATTACCACGACTGTGCTAATCCAAAATAAAACACTATCAGATAATTTAATCTTTAATTGATCAAACTGTAACAAAGTCGTGGCAAGGTGACTTGATGGTAAATCTTGGCTTTATTTACTTATCTTAATTAGAGAATTAGTGATAGGTTCAAGGCAGATTAAGGAAACTGCTATGGGGGCAAGATCACCTTGAGGAACTCTCAGCTCTCAGCCTCCCTCTTAACCCCTGTGGATCTGTGAGAGCACCTAAATCTTATAAAAGCCCTGATTCATGCCACATTAAGTCCATCAGTGCAAAAATAAACTTATGAATGACTATTCAACTCAACCAACATTACTGGGGCCTACTGGATATAAAGCATGGCCATGCCCTGCTCTGGGGTGGCAGAGTGACCAGGAAGACCAGGTGTTTACCTAAATGAGCTGTGAGTCCAACTGGAAAAGACCGAGGGTCAGTGTGTATTCAAGTAAGGCAAATGTAATGGATTCTTAGTAGAGGTGGAACAGTCTTGTCAGTGGCGGCTTGTGTTTGGAATTCCTATCACATGTCCCTCATTCTCCTGCCAGCAGCACCACCAGCCCCCTGCTCCTGCCCTCCTGTGTCACTTCAGTGGAAGCTGCCACACACAGATCACCCCTGGCCCGGGCCCCAGCCCAATCCAAGGCCTCCTGCTCCTGGCCACAGTGAGGGGCCCCAGGTCCTTCTGGGGGCTTCCTCTACTTGCTGGGAGAGCATAGCCCTGCTTCACTGGGAGGAACACGGCGAGCACAGGCTCCTGCCATGGATGGAGTTTGGGGCACTGATGTTGATGATGCTCCAAGAGAAGCCAGGGGTGCTGTGACCGCAGTCAAATCTCTGCTCCCTGGCATCTCTACTCTTCCCACAGGGGGCCTTTGAACCCAGTAAATTGTCCAGCCTTGTGTAAGTTAATCTGAGTTAAGTTTCTAGCCCTTGCAAAAAAATTCTAATAAAAACTGACCCAGGAAGCAGAGGAAGAGTGGTTGATTCTAGTTGGGGTACCAGAGAGGAGAACCTCCCTCCGAGACCTGGAGACTGAGTCAGATTTCTACAGACAAAGGTGAGGGAACAGCAGGACAGGTAGTAGGTACTAAGCATGCAACAATACAGCAGGCTATGGATGTATGGGAAGCAGGGGCTGTCCGGGGCTGGGGGTGTTTCCTGCAGGAGTAGGACCTGCAGAGAAGATGAGGAGAAGGAGAAACAACTCAAAGGCAGGGTGAGGCCAGTGTATCTGTGATAAGCTTTGAATGCTCAAATGAGATGAGTTCCTAAAATCCCGGGTAAGGAGTGTCATGCTTTTAGCCTGTCCTTAGGTAGAAATTAACTCTCAAGCAAGTGGCAATCTGTAGGCCAGCATTAGAGAGCTGGGTGCCACGTTTGGCTGGTTTATTCCCTCATTACAGACCTCCCATTTCTTGGCCCCTCTGTAATCAGGGCTTGCTTACCTGTGCCTGATTGCCAGTGTCAATGACAAGCTGCTTGGGAGAAATAAGGCATTTAGCATGCACTCTACTCTGAAATATGGTATTTTGGTTGGGTTTTAATTTGCCTGTGGCTGCTGTTAAAGATTAAAAGGAAATATATAGCATGGGTCTGGCTTTAGGAATCTAGAAGTTAACTTGCAAAATACAGTTGCGTGCTGCTCACAAATGAACGTAGTCCTTCACTAAATGTGAAGAGTTGCTGGCTTTTCGCATGAGTTGGTTGTCTTTGTTGAGGCAGGAGATCTTAAGTAAAAAGTAGTGCATAATTCTTGAAGGTGCCAGCCAAGTCTCAGGGTCCTACAAATGACTGCAACAAAAAAATGAAAATAGGGAGCAAACACAGGACCTCTTTGTACTATGTTCCCAACCTCCTGGGAGACTATGATCATTTCAAAAATAAATGTTTATTTATTTATTCATTTTATTTTTAATTTAAATTCAATTAGCCAACATATAGTACATAATAAGTTTCAGATGTAGAGTTCAATAATTCATCAGTTGGGTCTAATAGCCAGTGCTCATCACATTCCATTACCCCATCCCCTCACCCTCCACTCCAGCAACCTTCAGTTTGTTTCCTAGAGTTAACAGTCTTAGGGTTTTTCTCCCTCTCTGATGACTTCATCCATATGTGGAACATAAGAAATAGCACAGAAGATTGTAAGGCAAGGGAGGGAAAACTGAATGGGAAGTCATCAAAATAAATGCTTTTTAAATGCAGCAGGACCTGTGGCTAAATATATTGGGGAAATGCTAAGCCTTGTATCTGTCTGTTGATTTTAAAAAAGCACATGGTTTTCCAAAGGTTCTGAGAAGTCCTGTGAAATAATAAGATTTGCTTGGGGACTGACCTAAGACCTAATCTCACATATAAAAGATACACGCACATGACATGGTTTGAATTGTCTAATTTCTTAAGGGGGTCCAGACCAAAAACAAAATTCGGAGAGGCCATGGGTAGACATTAGAATTCACAAGGGCTCTGAGCCACCTGTGCTGAGAAACATTTTTGAGCCAGCCTCTCCTGCCAGGCAGAGACCGTGCACAGACTCACACATCTTACTCATTACCAGCCCACTCTCTGGGAGGCCTGGAAACCCTGGGGTCTGCTCTAGCCTGTGAGACATGAGTGGAGTGAGCATGGCACATGTATAGGACAGGGAGGGGACCAGAATGGCTAGAGCAGAGAGGACAACACTCTGGAAAAGCAACGGGAACACGAAGACTGGCAAATAATTATGTGCATACAGTGAGGTGTTGTAGGGCAATATGACAGTACTTGGCTTTAAGAAGCCTCATATCTCATTGGCTGGGTATATTAGGGTGAATTAGACCAGGATGCATTTGACTATACTACAAAGAAGAATCATTCTGAATGCCTTATTGGAGCCATAATATACCACAAGGATTCAAAAAATCATGATTGTGTGGGGGCAGAGCTATTGTGAAAGGCACCTTGGAGGAAAATATTTTGAGGATCTCAAAGAATGAGAAGAATTTCAAAATGATGTCCCTTATATCAGTTAAGAGTGGTACCAAATTGCAAGGAATGGTAAAATCTAGCTGACAGCAGCTTAAGGGTTAAAGATGTTTCATTATCTTACATGGGATATGGAGGCTAATGGATGAATCTTAAAAACATGCTAAGAGAAAAAAAAAAACACATCCCAAAGACCACATTCTATATATTTCAATTTATGTGACATTCTAGAAAAGGCAAAATTACAACAGAAAATGGAGCAGTGGTTGCCAGGGGCTGGGTAGGGGTAAGAGGTTGACTACAAAGAGGCATAAGGGAAATTCTGGGGTGACAGAAACGTTCTAAATTTTGACAGTTACACTACTGTCTACATCCATCAAAACTCATAGAACTGCACACTTACAATGGGTTAATTTTTTTGTGTGTATACCTCAGTAAACCTTATTTTAATTACAACAGAATATATGTCCACTGAAGAAAACTTGGAAAATACAAAACACCACAGAAAAACAGAGTCACTCAAGAGTACTGAGGCATATCCTTTTGGTATTTGTTATAATAGAACTGGGATTACACTCTTAGTGTTTTATAGTCTTTTTCTAAAATTTAAATTTTGATACCTGAGGAGTGTTTCATCATCTAGATGCATCAGAAGTCTCACTCATTTTTTTTTTTTTAAAGTAGGCTCCATGCCCCACGTGGAGCCCAAAGTAGGGTCAGAACTCACAACTCTGAGCTCAAGACCTGAGCTGAGATCAAGAGTCAGAATCCCAACAAACTGAATCATCCCGGTGCCCTTCATTCTCTTCTGATCACAAATAATCCTCTGTGATTAATCCTGATACAAACCCATAATTTTCCCTTTGGTATTATCTGGTGAAAAGGTATGAAGTTTTAGCACTCTCTTTTTTTTTTAAGGTTTTTTAAAGATTTTCATTTTGAGAGTGAGAGAGCATGAGCAGGGAGAGGTAGAGAAAGAATCCTTTGGTATATCTGGTGAAAAGGTATGAACAGTTTTAGTACTCTTTTTCTTTTGTTTAAGATTTTCATTTTGAGAGAGAGAGAAAGCAAGCATGAGCAGGGAGAGGGAGAGAGAATCTGAAGCAGGCTCTGCACTGAGCATGGAGCCCAACTCTGGGCTTGATCTCATGTCCAGGAGATCACAACCTGAGCTGAAACCAAGAGTCAGATGCTTAACGACTGAGCCTCCCAGGCACCCCCATTTTTAACACTCCAGACATGCACATAGGGCATATTCTTTTGATTATCCTCAAGGATGACAGATCATCAGTAGATTTTATTTTTAAATAATTGAAACCCACATGGTGCTATGTCTCAGGAATGGGGAGACAGGGAAGCTGAAGAATGTTACATATTATGACCAAACTTTCTGAAAGTTCCATAAATTGCTTCTAAAAGCAGTTTCAGAAGGAGGGGGCTCCAGCAATCAACAGCCTACATGCACAGCCTCACCAGACAACCTTTTAAAGGACATTTCTCCCATAGATAGAGAAATTCCACACATTTGCTCCTTTGCTAATATATCAGTATTATGGGCTTCATACTTACATCTTGGATATGTGTCTCTATAGCTTATGTAGGCTGATTTCTTGGTATGTATATGGGATGCTTATTGACATAACTCCTACAACCACTTGGCATGATGGGGAAGGAAGTGCAGAGTTTTCAGGATTCACTACCACACTCTCACTACAACTCAGTGCTGGGGCATAGAACCCAGGCCTGCAGGAACTGTTCGTCTCAGCCATGAATCATTGGGCCTCTCAAGCTTTGTGCTGTCACTACCTGGGATGAGTCACCTGGGAGTTTTACACTTGCTGAGTGTCAGCCCTCAGGTGAGCTGTTTCAGCACAGGGCTGTCTCCTCCCAGATGTGTGTATTCATTTGGAAGGGCATCATTCATGTTCGACGAGAGGCTCTCCCTACTTCAGGATGACTTCATTTTAATGATACCTGCCAAGACCCTATTTCCAAATAAGTTCACACTCATAGGTACCCAGATTAGGACTTATTTTTGAGGGGGGGACACAATTGAACCCATGATGACTTTGTTTTCTTTGTCCTAGTTAAGCCAACTTTTCACAATTTCTGTGAAAATTTTATTATAAGCACACATCAAGTATCACTCTCCTGATTGATTATCTCATCATTAGTTCTCAACTGGAGGCAGTTTTTCTCCTCAGGGGCTGTTGGCACATCTGGAGACATTTTGGGTCGTCATGAGTGGGGAAGGATCTAGTGGGTGACATCTAGGGTGTGGGGGTCAGGAAGGTTGTCAAATGTCCTAGCAAGCATAGGATAACCCTCAACAACCATGTGTGGAGGCCAGAATGCCTAGTGACAAAGCCAAAAAGCCCTGATCTAAAACATCTTTCCATATTGGTTAGGACTTCAACATACCTTATAGGGACACACGATTCAATGCATAACGTCTCCCACGTAATATCATTTTGGCTTTAACCCCAAGGCTGACATCTGAGTCACTATCACGATGATGGATGGTTTTTCAAACACAAGTCAGGTTTTACTTTGGAAATGGGTAAGAACCAGTTGTAACAGGAAATGAGAAAGGTGTATTTTAATTCGTAGCTATTAATCACAGATATATGTCAACACCTGCACCAAACAACAGCCAACAGCACTGAGAGCAGACGCAAGAGAAATGTACGATATCAGGTCACATAACATTGGAAATGCCACTTTGATTGGAATAATGCCACATTCTGTGAAATTGGGGACTATGTCTGTCTGTCCACCACAGTTTCACCAGCACTCTGAATGGTGACTGGTACATAGTAGGTGTTCAGTAAATATTTGTGTGGTGACATGTAATGTCTCAGGGAGGAGTTTTGAGGAAAATCCTTACCTCAGGCGCCTCACACTTTTTTATTCAAAACACCTTGAAATGACTACAACTCCGTTTCCTGAATGTCCTAGGAATCATGTTGTAAGTATGAATTGCTGTGCGTGCAGATTTATAGAGCAGAAGTGTGTGTGTATGTGTGTGTGTGTGGGGGCGTGTGTGTGTGTGTGTGTGTGTGTGTGTGTGTGAAAAAGTATAAACTTAGTCAGAACCCATCTAAATACATACACATAGTCATGTCGTCCTCAAGTTTGTGAACCTCCAAGGTAACAGTGAAGAGAGAATTAACTACCAATGTGAAGTCTACACTGACACCTAAGGTAGCGCCCAGAGGAAAGCTGTGAAGTAAGAAAGAACAAGCTGTAAAGACAGGACCTGGGTGTGGAGACGGTGGTTAAAGAGGCCCTATAATTGTATGAGGGGATCCCACCTGACTGACCGGGAGTTGGACCAAACAGACAGAGCCAGGGGGCCATGTTCCCAGCCAACACCTTCTGCCTTCCAATCACCCTGCTGGCATTTGGCCCCTCCTCACCCACACCCCCTCTGGGTTCTGGTTCTGGGGGACCATTCTTTCTGCTGGCCGGGAGCTCCACAGAGGGTCCTTTGCCCCATGAGGAAGCCAGCTGGCAATTTCTCTCTTTCCTTGCCTGTCTTCTTAATGCTCTTTAACTCAAAAGACAGCACAGGGAGAAGGTAAGGGCAATACCAGAGACTCAGAGAATCCAAGAGCATTTGCCTTCATTTCCAGTAGTTCTGAACTGGCCTTGGGGAAATTGGTCTGTAGCCAAGTCCACCCCATAGAAAGAACTTTGCCACTGATGTGTGGGACAAGAGCTCTAACCTAAAATCAATATTTTAACAGTGGGGTTTTATAAAGCAGGGATTGGAATCCCCTTGGCAAAATGTGTGGGAAACAGTCCTTGCCTATCACATCCCATTTCAGGGGCCCCTGCTTACCCCCACTTAGCCCAGAATCACCCTTTGCTCACACCAAGCCAACAGCAGTTCTCACATTGCCCTGTTCCCTTCTGCCATGGAGTGCCTTGCTCAAGAGTTTATCCCAATCGCCTGAGGTACTGGTGGAGTCCACCCTGGGGACAAGGCTGACCAATGGCTGTGTGTGGGGTCGCCTTCCGTCTGTCTTGCTGCAGCCTCTTCCAAACCATGAGTTCCAGCCCTCAGCCCTTACCCCTCCAGGGAAATCCCACTGCACTGGGGCTTCTGAGCCCTTCCTTAGACTCAGGAGGGCTCCAGGGACAGAGGACCTGAGGCAAAGTTTTGCTACAAATAATAGTAATAATAAATGTAATTCTAATTATGTGCCAGTCACTGTTCTAAGTGTGTTATCTATAGAAGTCCGTAGAAGTCCATAATCCTCTCAATTACCCTATGAGACAGATGTCCCCATTTCATAGGTGATGAAACTGAGGCAGATAGTAACAATACCCCATGTGGCACAGCCAGTAAGGTTCAGATAGATTACTAGCGCATTTGTGGACTTGCTTGAAAGGGTTAATCCCTCACTAGTGAGACCACTCTCTCCAAACCATTACTTCCTCACAAACCTTTAAGCATGATCGAGCTCAGGACATCCTACCCACATTTTACTATAGAGGTTTTGGGCTCTGTAGGGCCTTGGTAGGGAAGACAATTTCCACCCTCCACATCCCACCCCACAGGTGCTGCTTCCTCCCTTACCTCCTCTATTTTCTCCGCCACACCAGGACACTTTCATAAGAAAGAAAATATTTGAGGGACGCCTCGGTGGCTCAGTCAGTTAAGCGTCCATCTTCAGCTCAGTTCATGATCCCAGCGTCCTGGGATCGAGTCCCGCATCAGGCTCCCTGCTCCTCGGGAAGCCTGCTTCTCCCTCTGCCTGCTGCTCCCCTCTGCTTGTGCGCACTCTCTTTTTCTCTTGGACAAATAAATAAATAAAATCGTAAATTTTTTTTAAGGAAGAAAATACTTGAATGTCTTTCCCATGTAGATCCATTTTTGTGAGAGTAGATCTTTCTTAAAGGAAGAAATTACCATAAAGAATACCCTTAGTCTGCCAAAATTCTGATGAAGTTGGAGTTACTCAATTGTTTTACAACAACAGGAGTCTGGAAATGGCAGCCCTGCCGAGGTCGTGATCAGTAAAAGAGGAGCAGGCAGAATCCTAGGTGGGCAGGGAGGGGAGAGATGGAAGAAAATAGATTGCGGACCGTAGCAAGAGGGGCTGAGAGGAGGGTGTCCAGAGTCTAGGAATTCCTGAAACGGAGAGGTGTTTCACACAGGTGAGTGTAGATTGGCTCAATCAGGTTTTATTAACATGGTCTTTCTGTGTCAAAAAGTAGGATCCCCTGTTTTAAAGGAATGAATAAAATGGCACTTGGCACTAGGGGACCTAGTTTTCTTTATGGTAAAAGGAGGATCCTGGGGCCTTTCAGTCCTAAATTCTGTGGGTCAGAGGACTTTGTCAGTGAGCAGAAACATCAGGATCGAGCTATACGCTTAATGCATTTTAACAGTCTTTCGAGAAGGTACTGATTGCCTGTTAATGCCTGCAAAGTCAAAACACTGTTCCCAAGGAGAGAGAATTTCATACAGTCATGAGAAGAAAGCAAAACCCTTTGCGGGATTGGCGGTGCATTGAGGCGACCTGTCCAGGCTGCTCTGGAATGAGCATCCTCGTGCTGTCTGCACCAGCCAGAAAGTGTTTATGAAATGTTGGTGTGTGTGCACGTGTGCTCATGCTTGCCCCAGGTGCTCACTATAGCACTTGTTTGTTTTTACCAAATCTGTGGCCCGTGGGTCACTTTCCTGAGGAGACCGAGTGGTCTGCAGATCATTTTCCGCATCAGGTCCTGGGGGCTCCAGACATGCCAAGCAGGGGTGCAGGCACGGGTGACTAAGCAGGGAAGCATGTGTGGAGTTGGGCGTGCCTTCCCGGGCAGACGGGAAGTCCGATGCTCTGTCTGCAACATGAGACTGTCCCCAGCCTCCGGAAAAGTGGCTCCCCCTCAGGTCTGCTGAGCTGGGAACCTCTGGCATGGGGGAGAGCTGGGGAGAGCTGGGGAGGAATGTTCTGGAGCATCAAGGAGAGTGCCTTCAGGCTCTTCAAGTTGCACAGCATGGCCACGGGGACACAGGTGTCACCATCACCCAGACCATCTAGCTGGCTTCTGTGCACTGCTGAGTAGCTGTTACGAACTGGATTCCAGAGCACTGCACTGGGCCATGTAGACCTCCCTAAGGCTGAGCATCCCGCCTGCATGTAGCCACAGAGAAGGGGGAGAGCAGGGCCTCCTTTGCCTGATTCTGCAGCCCCTCGTGTCTCTCGGCACCCCCACACTCACAGTTCCTAGGCCCTATTGGTTCTGAGGCTGAGCTCCTGACCTCGGGCTGCAGATTTCAGGAGTCATGGAGCAGGAGCTCAGGGACTCAGGCCCAGGGTTGTCTGCTTCTGCTTCCACTCAGAACCCGGGCTCTGAGTTGAGTGGCCCGATCTTGCCTTGTCTCTTATACCAAAGTTCCCAGTTACACGAACTGAGCCCCGATGAAATTTGCCCCTCCCTGAGATCCCAGCCTGGGAATTTGTTGTCCTGCTTCCTGGGACCAGCTCTGCCCTGCCAGGTTTTCTGCGTCACTTGGTGCCTCCATCTATTCCCTGCGTCCTGCCTGGCCCGGTGTGGACATTACCCACTCACCGTCCCTGGCTATTCTCTTGAATCCTGCCCCAGCTCCCTTCATCATCTGCCCTTCTGGCTTCTGCCGTGCTCCTGGGGGGCCAGACTTGTCACAGACCTAGCTGGTCTGCCAACCCCACCCCACTCATGGCCCTGGACAGGGCTGTCTACACTGCATCCTCCACAGCAGGTCATGCTGTCTACACCATGTGTGCGAGTCCTCAACTCAGATCCTTTCTGGGTTTTCCGGCAGGCCAAACAGGGACCTGAGGATATCTTGCATCTGACACAAGAGATGAAGGGGACAGAGGGGCCACTAACCATTCTTGTGACATGGGCCATAGGTGGGGCAGGCTCCTCCTGGCCTCAGGCTGGGGATGGTTGAGCTGAAGTCCCCCTGCCCAGTCCTGCCTTCAACCAGCCATCCAGTACATCTGCCTCACTAACAGAATGTCTGCCCACTCTCCTGCTTCTGCCCCCGTCCCTCCCCACAGGCGTAGACAGGGCTCTGCCTCACATGGCACTGTGCTCATGACAGACTAAGCTAAGGGCACAGGCTCTGCAGCCCGATGTCCTAGGGCCACAATCCCACGTCTGCTATGCACCTCCAGCCCGAGCTAGCCCTCTGCTTAATTCCCCTCTCCCGCAGCTGGTGGTTGGTTTGGTTGGTTTGGTTTCTTTGTCTTCAAAGTAAGGGTAAGAGCAGCACTTACTTCACAGGGTTATAATGGGAATTAAATGTGTTAATACTTGTTCATCCCAGAGATTCATATTGGTACAAAGTCACCAGCAGGATAATCCCCCTCCAAAAATGCTTCATGAAAACATTTTGTTACAACGAAGCTTAGTTTTCAAGACTTTGCCTTGCTGGTCACAATATCCTACTGTGCCTGCAGCACATGGAGGGTAACATGTCCTTTCACGTCATTCCCTTGCCTTACCAGCCTGACACCCACCCCCTGGGCTCCTCCACAGCTCCACACACCCCGGCAATCCCCACTTTGGGGACTGCAGCTATCTGGAAAACAAAATGCTATTCATGTATTTCAGAAATACTTGCCCCGTTGGATGCAAACTTCCACAGCATGGCTTCAGGCCATTACTGAAGACAGAGCAGCGGTTCCCTTTTGAACAGTACTGCCAACCTTTGGGCTTTGGGTTCTTGATGGAAATCCTTGTTGGTATTTCCATATGGCTTTTGCTCTTCACTTTTCTTCCTTTCCCAGTGAATGCCTCTCCTTAAATCCATCTGCTATGTGGTTATTGAAGTCACAGAGTTTCATTTCTGTTTCCAGAGTTTGGACTCTAAATAGCAGTTTTTCCTGTCTCTTAACCAGGACATCTCAGGCAGAAAGCAAGACACAATTCCAGGGAAGGAATTTCAGAAGACCCGAAAGAAAGAAGGAGCACAGAAGGACCGGGGTTGTGTTTTGTCCTTGACTGTGGCTGCTGCCTGCAAGGTTGGAGAACCCTGAGATGCCTCCTACCCCAGGAGATTTGGGATTTCAAAACGAGCATCAGAGTGGAGTTCAGGGCATGCAGGAATCTCCCCTCACCACCACTTCTTGATTTCTGTCGTCAGTGTCATAGATTTTTACTTGGCATCACAGAGGAATGGTCCAGAATTTAAGGTGGCCACAAGGCAGATTTCCCACAATGGCCGGAGGATCTCTGGGGTGGTGCAGATCTCATGGGTTAGGAGACAGACCAGGATGGAGAACCAGGTTTTACTCTGCCCAGCTGTATCATGTTAATCAACTTACAAAGCCCCCAGGAGCCTCCATTTCCCCATCCGGAAAATGGGGAAAATGATGTTGCATTAGTCTTCTCAGACTGAGTGTTTAAACAACAGAAATTTATTGTCTTACAATTCCCAAGGCTGGAAGTCTAAGGTCAAGGTGTGATCATGGTTGGATTCTGAAGTGAGCTCTTTTCTTGGCTTGCAGACTGCCACCTTCTCACCTTGTCCTCACATTGCTTTCCTCAAGAGAAAGCAAGAGAGAAAATGCCCTCGCTTTCCTCAAGAGAAAGAAAGAGAGAAAATGCTTCCTCTTCTTATAAGAACAGTAATCTCATCATGAGTAGTCCCCTACTCATCTGTGCTTTGGATTTCCATGGCTTCCATGGCTTCACTTACCCACCATCCACCACAGTCCAGAAGCAGATAATCCTTTATCTGACTTGTCATCTGAAGGTCAGTAGTAGCCTAATGCTATGTCACAACACCTGTGTCATTCCCCTCACTTCATCTCCTCATGGAGCTACTTTATCATCTCACGTCACCACTAAAAGGGTGAGTACAGAAGGTATTGTGAGAGAGAGGCCACATTCACATAACTTTTATCACAGTATATTGTTATAATTCTATTTTTTAAAGACATTTATTTCAGAGAGAGAGAGAGAAAGAGAGAACATGAGTAGGGGGAGGGGCAGAGGAAAAGGGAGAAAGAGAATCCGCAAGCAGACTCCCCACTGAACGCTGAGGCTGATGCAGGACTCAATCCCAGGACCCTGAGATCATGACCTAAGCCAAAATCAAGAATCAGATGATTAACTGACTGAGCCACCCAGGCGCCCCAAATTGTTCTATGCTTTATTAGTTATTACTATTAATCTCTTATTGTGCTTACTTTGTAAATTAAACTTTTTCACAGGTATGTACATATAGAAAAAAACATGGTATATATAGGGTATGGTAGTATCTGCAGTTTCAGGCATCTACTGGGGGTCTTGGTATAGATCCCCTGCAGATAGGGGGAACTACTGTCCCTCCCAAAGTCCCCATCTCCAAATACTGTCACACTGGGGCTTAGGACCTCAACATATGCCATTAAGTTTAAAGAGAGAGTCCCTGGCCAAAAGGAGACTTTCCAGTGCTAGCTCCCTTGTTCCATTCATCAGTAAGTGAATAGTGAACATTCAAACTGGGACCCCTGGGTGGCTCAGTCAGTTAAGCATCCACCTTCAGTTCAGGTCATGATCCCAGGGTCTTGGGATCGAGTCCCACATAGGGTTCCTTGCTCAGCTGGGAACCTGCTTCTCCCTCTCCCTCTCCCTCTGCATGCCACTCTCCCTGCTTGCTCTCTCTATCTCTGGCAAATAAATACATAGAATCTCTAAAAAAACATTAATACTTAGCTCTGTTAGAAACAACACAAGTATCCCTCAGGAGGGGACCAGTTAAATAAATAAGCATAAATACAGTGGATACCATGCAGCCATAAAAAGGAATACACAATTCTGGTGTGCACTGACCATGAGCAGCCTTCAGCAGACATCAAGTCAGCAGGCAAAGGTATAGAATGGCGCACATGGTGTGTGTGAGACAAGGACAAAGAAGGACATGCTTGTATTTAGATGGAAGGATAGATCAGTGTCCATGTTACATCTCGTGACAACTTCCAGAACCCAGATGTGTAGGATCGGGAAGACCTATTGAGCAGATCAAACCCCAGGGTTGTGTGACAGCCCTCACCCGTGCAGAATGGGCGAGGCCAGTGCTCTCTCTGTCTTTCCCACTTCCCCAGGAGTTACCTGCCCTCCACTGCCTTACAGGACCCCACAGGTCGCAGGAGCTTCTGCCCCTGGCTCATTTCTTCTGGCAATACCGCAGCAGGGAGAGCTCCTGAAATGGCAGCCCCTGGAGTGAAGAAGCCCTGGGGAGCCCCTGGCTGTCAGAGAAATCACCCTCTGTTGGTACCTCATAGAGAGAGCTCCCAAAATGCGTTTTCGGCTTCCCACTAGTTGGGCACGCTAAAAATTTCCACTGGAAAATGCCTGAGAAGCCCCTGAGATCAGGGCTTCTCAATTTCAAAGAGCACTCGAATGCCCTGGGGACCCTGTTAAAATGCAGATTCCGCTTCAGTAGGTCCAGGATGGGGCCTGAGTGTCAGCAGGCTCCCAGTGACGCCCATGCTGCTGGCCTGTCCTTCCCAGCTTAGGGGTGGAGGCAAGAAGCCCCATGGGACATAGGCTTCACCACACATTTCACATCCCATCTCTGGCCTCTCTGCTGAGGGGGCACTTTTCCTACTGAGTCAGCATGTCCTGAATTATAACAGACCCCTATTAAAGGAAAAAAACCCTGCACTTATGGTCTCAAAAATGTGCCTTATTCTCTATTTTTTATAGACTATAGACTTTTAGCCTATTCTAAAGTCTTCTTCTAAAAAAATGCCTTTCAACTGCTAATTATTATCCTAAGGGAAAATTTCTCTTTCTAAAACTGGTAAGATGTTTTTATTATCAGTGAAACAAAGCACAACATTAAAAATTCTCATAGAAGAGTGATGTCAATTTCTATACAAACACAGAAAACTCTCCAAGATATGTTTTAAAGAGATTAAGTCAATACAGAAAAAATACCATATACGCCATTTATGTTTTTAAAAACTCAAACTTGGGATGCCTGGGTGGCTCAGTTGGTTAAGCACCTGCCTTTGGCTCAGGTCATGATTCTAGGTTCCTGGGATCAAGCCCCACGTCGGGCTCCTTGCTCAGAGGAGAGTCTGTTTCTCCCTCTCCCTTTGCCTCTCCCCCCTACTTATGCTCTCTTTCTCTCTCTCCCTGACAAATAAATAAATAAATGAATAAATAAAATCTTTCTAAAAAACCCTAAAACTCAAACTCATCTGTATATATCTGGGAATATACAGGAAGACGTGTGTGTGTGTGTGTGTGTGTGTGTGTACCATAAAGAAAAGCCTAGGACAAGGCACACAAGTTCTTAACAGTGGTTACCTTTTTGGGAGCAAAATGGGATTAACCAATGATTAAAAGAGACTTTGGCTTTATCTGTAATATTTTTTTTTTTACAATGAGAATGTATTTGCTAATTATTTATATAATTAAAATAAATGAAAATACTTAAAACAGCAAAAAAAAAATTCTCATAGAACTTGTATTCACCTTGTATAAATTTGCAGACCCCAGTTCAAGAGAACACAACTTTCCCCCGCTGTGACTTCGCACTAGCTCAGCTCTCTTCTCTCCCTCCCCATCACCCCATTACACAGTGTGGTATAAGAGAAAAAACAGGGGCTCTGGAGCCACACGAACCTGGCTTTAATTCAAGGGAAGTCAATTTACCACCTACAGTCTAGGTGAACATGGATAAGTTACTTAACCTCTCTGAGTTTAAACTCTTCACTGATCAAATGAAGATGATAGCTCAAGTATCACTCCCTTTCTGACCATCCATCTTCCCTCATCCCAACCTAGGCTGGGACAGGATTATCTACTGTGAATTCTCCTGGAAGTGTTTCTTCCCTTTAGGGCAATCTCTCAGATTATAATTTCACATGCATTGATTGACCAAGGTCCTCTTCCTCAACAGGACTAGAAGCTCCTTGCAGCAGGTTCTACGTAGCTCCTTGCTAACCACTGCTTTCCCCACAGCTAGCATAGTGATGGGCACCTAGTAGAGGCTCAATAGACAGTTAATACATGAATGAATAAATAAACTACTTTACCAGGTTATTAGGAAAGGTAATTGTGGTAGATTAAAGATAGCTGCAAATTTCTTGCCATTCTACTCCCCTTGAATCTGAACCAGTCCCATTATTCACACTGGTCAGTGTGATGAAGAGGACATGACACTGTAATTTCTGAGTTTGGATCTCAATAGATTTGCAGTATCCACTTTTGTATACTTGGTATTCTTCTTGTAACCCAGTACACCTGCTGTGAGGACCGTGCATGTGTAAAGAGGCCATGTGGAGGAGAGCTGAGAATCCAGGGGCTACAACTCTGGCTGAAGCTCCCAACCAATAGCCACTGTCAACCTTGGTCACGTGAGTGAGCCATCATGGACCCCCAGCACCAGGGGAACCTCCAGATGTCTGTAGTCACCACCAGCAACACATACAGCAGGAGATCCACTCATCTGAGCCCAGCCAACCCACAAAATAGTGAGAGATAATAAGTAAGATTGTTCTAAGTCATTAAGTTACATAACAACAGATAACTAGAACAGATGTAAAGACCTTGGCTCAGAGTGAAAGATCCACCAATTAATAACAGTCTTCTTCCCTCTATGGCTACATATTTTAATCTGAAAAACCTCTTCCCTGGTCTCACTTTCTGCTACCTCTTCTTCCCATCGTTCTCTTCTCTGGCAACCTCAATTAAGTCTTTTCCATCACTCATGGCCCAGTTGTAATCCCACCAATGACACCATGAAGCTTTCTCACCATCTCTCTGTACATCTGGCTTTCTTTGGAGGAGCTACCCTTATAATGGTAAAGACTCATTACCCCAAGGAGCATTGCCTACAGATCCCTTTTCTTGTTAAGTATTATATTACATTAAATTATATGCACTTAACATGGGAACACCCAAATACATAAAATAGCTAATAACAAAACCAATAGTAATACAGTAATAGTAAGGGACTTTAACACACCACTTAAATCACTAGTCAGATCATCCAAAGAGAAGATCAAGAAGGAAAGAATGGCTTTGAATGACACATTGGGCCAAATGGATTTAACAGATATATTCAGAACACTCCATCCTAAAAGAGCAGAATACTCATTCTTTTTAAGTGCACATGAAATATTCCCTAGAATTCCCTAGAATAGATCACATACTAGGCCACAAAACAAGTCTTGACAAATTCAAAAAGATCAAAGTTATACCATGCATCCTTTCTGACCACAATGCTATGAAACTAGAAATCAAACACAGGAAAAAATTATGTGAAGAACACAAATACATGGAGGTTAAAAAGCATGCTACTAAACAATGAATGGGTCATCCAAGAAATCGAAGAGGAAATCAAAAAAATACATGGAGACAAATGAAAATGAAAACACAATTGTCCAAAATCTTGGGGATGTGGTAAAATTGTTTTAAGAGGTAAGTTTAGAGCAAAGCAGGCCTATCTCAAAAAGCAAGAAAAATCTCAAATAAACAACCTAACTATACACCTAAGGGAGCTAGAAAATGAACAAACAAAATTCCAAAACAGCAGAAGGAAAGAAATAATAACGATTAGAGCAGAAATAAATGACATAGAAAATAAAAAAGATGAAACAAAAACAACAGATCAATGAAGCAAGGAGCTGTTTTTTTAAAAGATAAACAAAATTGAATAACTTTTAGCCAGACTCATCAAAAACAGCAACAACAACAACAACCACAAAAGAAAACACACACACACACACACACACACATACACGGAGAGAGAGAGAAAGAGAGAGAGAGAGAAATGATTCAAACAAAATCAGAAATGAAAGAGGAGAACTGACAACCAACACCACAGAAATACAAAGTATTATATATGAATATTATGAAAAATTATATGCCAAGAAATTGGACAACCTAGAAAAAAATGTATCAATTTCTAGAATCATACAACTTCCCAAGATGAACTGGGAAGAAACAGAAAATGTGAACAGACTGATTACCAGGAATGAAATTGAATCAGTAATCAAAAAAATCCCAACAAAGAAAAATGCAGGGCCAGATGGCTTCACAGGTGAATTCTACCAAACAGAAGACATGAATAGATTTTTCTCCAAAGAAGAAATACAAGATGATCACCAGACACACGAAAAGATGCCCAGCATCACTCATCATCAGGGAAATACAAGTCAAAACCACAATTAGATACCACCTCACAACTGTCAGAATGGCTAAAATAAAAAACACAAGAAACAAGTGTTGTCAAGGATGTGGAGAAAAAGGAACACTTGTGCACGGTTGGTGGGAATGCAAACTGGTGCAGACACTCTGAAAAGCAGTGTGAAGTTTCCTTAAAAAATTAAGAATAGAACTACTCTGTGATCCAGTAATTGCACTATTGGGTGTTTACCCAAATAATATGAAAGCTAATTTGAAAGGATACATGCATCTCTATGTTTATTGCAGCATTACTTATAATACCCAAATTATGGAAGTAACCCCAGTGTCCATCAATAGATGGATGAAGAAAGAAGAAGGTGTGTGTGTGTGTGTGTGTGTGTGTGTGTGTGTGTGTAGGTACAATGGAATATTATTCACCCATAGTAAAGAATGAAATCTTGCCTTCACACTAACGTGGATGGATCCAGAGGGTATAATGTTAAGCAAAAGAGGTTAGAGACAGACAAGTACCATATGATTTCACTCACATGTGGAATTTAAGAAATAAATCAACAAAGAAAAACAGACAGCCAAAAAAAACAGACCTAACTCTAGAGAACAAATAGAAGTCTATCAGACAGGACTTGGTGGGACGGGTGAAATAGGTGAAGGGGATTAAGAGCACAGTTATCGTGATGAGCACTGAGTTATCTACAAATAGTTGGATCACGATATCATACACCTGAAGCTCTTGTAACCACTGTATATCAACCACACTGGAATTAAATTTTTTTAAAAATGTGATAAACGTGACTGCTCATTCCCAAATGTACGTACATCCTTGAGGGAAGTGACCAGAGCACTCAACATCTTCAATTGCTTGTAGCTGGTGCCCACAAGTACTTGCACTTGGTAACCTTCACCAGCAAAAGTTTATCTGGCAACCTGAGGATGGTGGATAGTAGCACTGAACTAAGTGGGCTTCGTTTCCCATCAGAAACCTGAGGTCAGTGAGTCACTGACTAGTTTGCTTCCTGGACCTTAATCTCTTACACTTCCCACATTTACGCCATGCGGGGAAGGATGAAGGAAGCCTGAGCTCCCATATCAGAAACCCTCAAGGTCTGGATAAATCCACAAACAGATTAAACTAGAGTAACCAGAATGGTCTGCATCATCCAGCATTCTCCTCATGCTCCTCTGGAACAGTAAGGAAGGTCATGCTCACTCCTGCCGTGTGTCTAGAGCTGAAGGTTGACGTCAACAGGCACATTTTTTCCTGAATAGGTGACATACACCTTTATTAGAATTTTCTGGTATTCTCTTTTGAACTTTGTGTAAATTTGACATCAATGAATATCTTCATGAAAGTTCCTGTTGGACAGTGGCCATGGTTGATGACATCTCAGGGAATCCAGGACTCTGCCTTGTCTTGTCAGGGCTGTGACCTCTGTCCCTTCTCCCAGAGGGCTCCGGGCCAGGCTGGAAGGCTCGAGTGGGTTCTAACATGCCCACAGGCTTCCCTCGTAGTCCTTTCCACCTCAAACTAATTGTTCTTTTGCCATGTGTCAGACATGCTGGATATTCTGGATACAGAGGTGAAAGAACATAGTTCCCATCACTGAGGAGCTTTAGTCTGGTGGGAAGCCACACATGCTCCCAAACAATATGAAACAGGAGCAGTTGTCACCTTACACTGCCAGGGCTGTATGTCCAAGTGGAGCTCATAGGACCATGGGGTCCAAACGGAGTCTCCCTTCTTTTACTCCTAACTCAGTCCAAGCTAGCCTGGTGTCCTCTTAGGCGCCCACCCCAGATACTGAAAAGGCTATGGCCAGGGTAGGGGTCAAGGGTCATGAGGCAAGAAGCATCAGAGCCGGGGAGCAGAGGGATTGCAGGGACCGTCCTGAGTCTTCCTGTAAACAGGGCCCCTCACAGGAGCTGGTGGGATGCAGAGTGTGGCAGCTCGCCTGTATGCAGTCACAGTGCAGAGCGTGGGGTAGTGAGGACGGGCTAAAGGACTCAGCCTCTCCCACACCTGTGGGAGGCCAGCATCCTGATTCCCGGGAGCGCTCTCTCCTCCTTTCTGGTCCCACACTTGGGTGTGGCAAGGATTCGACAAAGCCCCGCCCACCAGGGGGCGGGGCCTCATTTCCTGTCCTAATGGAAAGCTCTGCGCATGGCGCTGAAAACTAAGAATCTTTGATTTTCTACTTTTGTGAGTTTCAGTTTCCTCTCTTATGGTTTCTGACTCCTTTACTTTTTGCCGTTATTTTATTATACATTTTTATGGTTATTTGTCTCAGGCAGGAAATAAACAGGTAAACAGAGAGGAAGGGAGGGAGCTATAACAGATACGTAGGCAGGTATTGATGGGTGAATGGATGGTTAGGTGATAGCTGCTAGCTGCCACGCAGAGAAGAGGTAAGGGAAGAGCAGATGAAAACAAGAGACTCAGCGTGACAACTCTATAACCTTGTGTTCACCCCCAGCTCTGTCCCCCGGGAACTTTCCTGAGCATTGAGCTCTTGGAGGCAGCTGAAGCCGCCCACGGCTGCATGCCAGAGCTCAGCCTTCCCATGGCCTGGCGTGCAGGCAGCCCAAAGCTACGCTCACAATGAAAGCAAACAAGGAACCAGCCGAGGATCAGCTCCTGGGAGTCAGACAAATCCTGGCTTCGGGACCAGCTCCTGACTGGTGGAGATGGACAGCTGGCAGCTGTTATCACTAAATCACCAAAGCTGAAACCAAAACCTGAAGGTCTGTTCTCCAGAATCACAGAATCTCACAGCTGTGTAGTGACCAGTCCCAGGGAGGTGGTGTGATTTTGCCTGGGTCACGATACATGTTGTTATTTCACTATGCTGGTCACGGCACACATACACAAATCCGGGTGGTTTCCTGATGTCCTAAATTTCCAAGTACATTGTACAAGCTTGAGCCCTGGCTTGGGGTCTTGAGCTAATGTTTTATTCTGTGTTTAACAAATGCCTGTTGGGTCAAAGAGCGCCTGCATAAACCAATAATATACACATCTCTGTATTCCCAAATCCTGAACAAATTAGACTTTTGATCTTATAAAGTCACAATAGAGTTAGTTTTAGTATTTCAAAATCTGGGTTTTGATATTTTAGGACTTCCTGTATTGTTGTCCTGGCCTCTCTCCTACCGCAACCCTTCCTCTCCTGAGGGGTCTCCCGTCCCCACTCCTAAGTCTCTGTAGTCATAAGATTTATTACCAAACACTTGCTTAAAGTTATTAACTTTCATGGACTTCATGATTTGAAAGTTTTTGTCTTGGGTGGCAAATTATATGTATTAAGAAATAATTTCTTTTCCAAGATGTGTCAGTTAAAAATGGTGTTCAAATTCTTTCTCCATCCCTTGGATTGATGCGTTGATTGGACCAACAGGATAGAGTGAAAGTGACTTGTGAAATTTCCAGATAAGACCTCAAAATGCCTTGTAGCTTCCATTTGTACTGTCTTGGAATATTGTTGTCCCTATAAGCCCAGACTCTTCTGCTGGAGAACCCATGAATAGCTCCAGCTAACTAACAGACAAGGGAGTGAAGCCATCTTTGACCAGCCTGAGTAGACCCTCCAGATGGCTACAGCCTCATGAGTCACCCCAGGTAAGACTAGTAGAAATCCCCAACTAAGTCTGGTCCAAATGGCAAAATCTTGAGCCAAGATACACTGGTTGCTTTATGATACTAGATGTTGGGATGGTCTGTTATGCTGCGATACTAGATAACATGTAAAGAAATTGTTACCAGAAGTGAGGTACCATGGTAATAAAAATTGCAAGAATATGGCATTGTCTTTGGAACCAGGCAGGCTGAGTCTGGAAAAGCAACGAGGAGGCTGTCAGCAAGGTTTGGGGAAAAGGCAGAGGCTGGGAAACCACTGAGGAGATTCTTCTTTGAGGTCAGAAAACAGGTGACCACCTGTTACGTAGCAGAGGAACAATGGGGGATGATGTCACACATGGCAACTAGGAAAATAGAGACTGTATTTAATCCAGTTGTGGCTCTGGGCAACAACATTCCATGTGGAATGCTGAGGGTCAGTGGAATGTTTTTGCTCAATAGAAAGAGATACTGCAAGAGAGAGGTGAGCCAGAAGAAACCATGGGTTGGCAAGCAGAATTCAGGGTGAATATAGAAAGCCTGGGACTTATGAGGTTGGAAAATAAAATCCAGCCAAAGAAGAGGGTACTGACCCAGAGCAACGTGACAAGGCCAAGAGCAGGAAAGACCAAGAGCAGGAGGTCTGACTCAGAATGAGTGTGTAGGCGTGGTTTGGGAATGTGGGATTCCTGGGAAGCCCACAGAGTCTTTAAGAGAGTTGTCTTGGCAGAAGCACCACCACTTTGACTAACAGTGTCTGAGTTGGGTCGAATATGAGAGATCCTCACACCCCCAAATGTCTATGGACAGGAAGCAGATTGAGAGAGGGGCCACAGATCAAGAGAACTACATCTGAGGAGGGGCTTCCCAGGAGCCTCACAGGTATCTGACCCTGCTCCAGAGCATGGGTCCGGTGCCCTGTTGGGGGAGCCTTCCAGGATCCTCTGACCGAGTGAGGGCTTTTCATGTGCGTGGACGATGTAGATAATTATGGCCAAAGAGCCACAGGGGGTGGATTAAATATAGCCACAAATTCCTTGCAGCTCCTCCCATCCAGAGGAGCTTGTGTCCGCACCCCTTGAATCTGGCCTGACCCTGTGGCCTGCTATAATTAGCAGAAAGTGCTGGAAATGACACTGCACAAAACTTCTAGGAGAGGCTGTAAAATACTTTGCACCTTGCACTCCTGCTCCCGTGGAAGCTGCTGCTGGTGCTGCCACGTAGGAACCTCAGGTTCACCTGGCCACGTGGGGCAGAGTCAAGGCTGACTGCCAGACCCGAGGCCCCTGGAGACCACCCAGTAGATGGCCACAGCTGCGCGAGCGATCCCGGACGAGAGCATCAGAAGAACCTCCCAGCTGATCTCTGCCCAGATTGCTGAACCACGGGGCTCAAATAAACGTGGAATTTGAGCAAATACTTTGTTGTGCTTTAAAAATAGTTGTTATTTGAAAAACCAAATAGTTATTATTTGAAGCTGCTAAATTATAGACTGGTCTGTTAAACAACAAAAGATCATTAAGACACAAGAAAACAACCCTTGTTGTCACAATGGAAATCATAGAACGCAAAGAGTGAGGATGCTGCTGTCAACGCCTGTAGGATTTCGCCTCGGTCCCTGGTTCCTCTCCCTCTGGATGCCCGACACTCCTCGGAGCCCTGGAGGGAATCACCACCCTCATTCTCTTCCCTCAGATCCTAAGGTGCTGCTGATGGAGGCTGAAGGCACCACTGGTCTCCGGGTCTGGAAGCCTAGGTGTGCTGGGAGTTTCATACTGAGAAGTTGCCTTCGGAAGCCGTGCTTCTGGAACTTGATCATCCGAGCGAGACACCGAGCGACCTCATTAAAATGCAGATTCCCCTGGAAAGTCTGCTTTTCTAGGAGGCCCCCAGGGGATGCCAGGGTCACGCGGGTCCACAGCAAAGAGCAACAGTCTCAGCCCCACGGTGTGTTAGAGTCGCCCGCAGAACTTCGCAAAATGCTGATGTCTTGCTCTCCTTCCCCGGAAATTCCGACTTAATTGGTGTGGGGTGTGGATTGGACGGGATTTCTGAAACTTTCTTAGTCATTCCAACGGGCAGCCTGGGTGGAGGACCCCTCTGTGTGAATGGAGTGGTCCTGGCACTTTGGAAAGGGGGTGCCAGGCTTGCAGCCAGCTGTGGCCACATCTGTAAGGACTGCTCCTGACCCCTCCCCTGCAAAGGAGCTGCATTCACCCTTTCAGGGCAGTTGGAACCAGCCAGAAGCATGCCGGAAGCTGCTGGCTGTGTGGCCAAACCACTTGTCCTGAGTGAGGTGGAACTTGGGGCTCAGAGCACAGATGCGTGTTGCGTAGCTGTGTGACCGCAGCCCCGGCTCTGAGCTTCTCTGTCTCACCTCTTTAACTGCGGAAGCATCTTCAGGCCACCTTGTGGGGCTGGCAGGCTGCTGAGAGGCAATGTCTGCCATGTACGGGGCTCCATGACGGACTCAGTAAAAGGGAGCTCTTGCTCATAAACACAGAAGCAAGAAGCCTGGACAACCAGCGACAGAGCAATGGAGAGGGCCTGAGAGCTGGGGTCAGTGTTTGCCAACGTGAAATATCCCGATTGGAAGAGATCCCTTTTGGTAAATTCCCGGTCCTTCCATCCTCTGCGATCACTTCAGTATTATTACCCAGTTCTGCTCTGCGAGAGAGCCAGGACCTGCAAGACTGACTTCCTCTGAGAGGCTCCAAATGTGAAAAATGAAATAATCCAGAATGTGAAACCCCCTTTGGAATGTCCTTATTCTCTGTTTTGGGGTGAAAGAAAGTCGTTTAAAAAAAAAAAAACATTATATCAAGGAGAAGGAGAAATAAACCACATCAACAGGAAGCTCAGAGAAGAGATTTATTTGTTCATGTTGAAAAGGCAACTTTGTAAGCAATTCTTGTGAGGTTTGGCTTTGCTCCACTGCTAGCAACATATTAAGGTCTGTCTCTTGAGGAAGACAAACAATTCCAGCACCTGGGACCTTCCAAACACTGGGTTGTTTTCAGTTTTGCAGGGAGTGTATCATAGGGATGTTTGGTGGTGGTGACCATACTGAGGGGGGTGGGGGGAGAGAGAGAGAGAGAGAGAATGGCAAAGGAAAGTAAATTAAAGAAGACAAGGAGATGACTTTTAATGGGACTATCCAGAGTCTGGGGGGCGGGGTTCCTGTACCTCAGCACCCCTTCCTCACCATAATGTCCTTTTCCTGCTCTCCCTCCATTCCTGTCTTCCTCCATACCTCTATGTTCCGAATTACAAAAGTCTCTAATATTGCATATGTCTAAGAGTAGAATGTGAACACCCCTCTTCCTATCTCAGTGTGCATAAGGACCACCTAGGTTAAAAACAGGGTAAAAAACACATATTCTTGGGGCCCACCCCCAAAGGGTCTGATTTACCGGATCTGGAACAGGTCTGAGAAGCTTCACTTACAGCAAGCCCCATCCCCCCCGCCCCCACCATCCACCCCAGTGATTCTGATGCAAGTGACCATTGAACCAGGCTTAAAGATGAGCTGCTTCGCACTGATGGCTTGGCATGTGTCTTTCACATTTAACTATGTGCACACAAGTGTGCAGAAATGTACACATGCTGCATGACATGGAAAATACACACACAACACAGACTCGTAGACACAGGGCTACTCTACATAGGGTATACACTTCTCCCTACCAGCCCACACAGCCGTGAGCCAGAGCTCCCATGAGTCAGAAAACCAGCATTTTACTAGACAAAAATGAAGAGAATTTTAGAATATGCTTGTAGATTCCTTTCTGCACTTTCAGACTTCATGCCCTGTCTCTCTTGCATAACCTGCCCACACAGAGTCAAATAAAGCCACACCTCATTGCCAGTGACACTCTAGACGGAACGTCTGGTCTTTGTGTGCAGCTGGCGATAGATAAGGCTTTCTGATCCCCTACAAATAGCCTTTAACCTATTCCCTGTGGTCATGACTATTTTGTGGTGAGCAAAACCCTGATGCGTGTTCTCTGTGCCATGCCAGTCAGAGTACCATGACTGGTTCTCTGACAAAACAGACTCCCTGGGCACCCCTCCCCCTCACTGAGCACTGTGGAAAGAGCAAAGGTCTTGGTGTCAAACAGGCTTAAGTTCAACTTGACTCTCTCTTTCACCAGATGTATCTGTTTGGGCAAGTTGATTAACCTCTGAACCTCAATTTTCTCACCTGTAAAATGGGCATAACATTATTCATAGTAATGCCATGAGGGTTAAATGTCACAGAGAGAATTTTACCCACAATAATCTTTCAGCAAATTCATCCATTCAGCAAGTATTTAATTGTGTGCCTGTTAACTGCACCATGATGCTTTGCTTAACCAGATGCCACTTTCCTCTGCCTCAAGCAGTGCTGGACATGACCCTAAGGGCTGGCACGGAAGCAGTGAGTGAGCAGAGCTGACATACAGGCCCATCTTGATGGAGCTCACATTCTGGTGGTGGCTGCCATTGTCATCATTATTTCATGGCCGTCTACCACAACTGCACTGTAAATTAATTTTATCTTTGTGATAGAAGTAAGGGATGAGTCAGATGACCGGGAGAGATATCCAGGCAACTTCTCTCGGCACCGGGCTATAGTGCCCGTGTCTCCACCTTATTGGGATCCATCACACACAATCCAGATTTATGTGTATGAACCTTTATTTACATATTTACTTTTATTTTTAAGTAGGCTCCGAGCTGGGGCTTGAACTCACAACCCTAAGATCAAGACCTGAGCTAAGATCAAGAGTTGGAGGGCTTAATGGACTGCACCGCCCTCGCGCCCCCATGTGTATGACCCTTTAGATAAATGGCTATAAATAAATTGGTCCTACACCCATCAAAGTGGTCGGTTCCTTCAAGGGGAAAGTGAGACATGCTTGTCTTCCTTAGTTAAGTGACTGCTGACCGTGTTCCCAATGCTCTTGGCACCAAATTCCAGACCAGCCAGCTGAAATTGCCCACGTGGTCGACTGAAGTCTCGAAGCCAAATCATGCCCACTAGGGGGAATGTTTCCTGGGATAGAGTGGTTTGTTTTCCTGCATAAATTCAGATTCTTAAGTATGCATTCAGGAAGTTGTTGGGTCCAGAAAATTTCAGAAGAAAACCCAAGAGATACTCCGGACTCCAGAAAAATGGGGAATATTTTGGGGGGGTAATGAAAGCCAAGAAAAAGAATTTTTTAAACTGTTTTGAAGACTCTGTTATTTCAATTCTTTGTGTGTGGGAATGACTAATTGTAATCTAGTCACAAGTGACAGAGAAACTGAGATAATTCCAAACACAGTAAGTTTAGAAGCTATGTTGTTATATGCAATGCATCTAAGAAACCCCTTGATGGAAAGAAAGATATATGCAATTTTTACCCAAAGGAAATCAGTTCCTTCCCACTAAATAAATGTAGGATAAATACTAACAGAATATTGGCTTGAAGGGGGGGTTATTTTTATAGCTGCCCAGAAACCTTCATACCTGGGTCCAGTCCTACTGGTTTGAGGGTCTCTCTGTGTGGGGTAAGGGTTGCATTGGAAGGGATTAGGTCCTCACTCATATATTAATTTAAAAAGTTTAACCCAGTGTGTTTGTGCTCTTCTTTATTAATTAAAACCAAATTTTTGAGCACTTATGTGATAGGAGGTACTAGGAATACAAAAAATGAGTGAGCCCCACCCAACCCTCCCCGAGCTCAGAGTCAAGGAAAGCGACAGGTATAGAACAGTGTGTGTAGGACTCAGTTAAAACCCAGCAAAGGCTGCTGGGAAACAGAACAGAGGCAGCCCAGCCGATGCATTATTTAGCCAGACATCCCTTCCCGCCGCCATCCATTGGGTGTCATGTTCTCTGCCAAGGAGGAGAGCCAGCAGGGCGGCCACAGTGGCAGAGAATAGAAGGCTCTCGGGGTCTGTAAAGGATGGGCGCTGAGACGAGAGGAGATCTTCTCCTGGCAGCGCACTTGTTCTAGACCAGGGGTTGGTACACTTTTTCTGTAAAAAGTGAGTAAATGTGTGAGTAAATGTGAGTAGAAAGTAAATGTGAGTAAAAGTGTGTACCTGTGTGGGCCGCATGTTCTCTGTAGCAACCACTCACCTCTGCCCCATGGTGACACGAAAGCAGCCTTAGACACAGGTCACCGAATGGCCGTGGGGGAGTCCTGGCGCAACAGCATTTACAGAAGCAGGCGGCGGGCGGAGGCACCGAGGGGCTTGGCTCTGCTCTGTCCTGGGCCTGGTTATCGGCTGCTGCGGGGGCCCTTGGGCAGCAGACACTCATGAGGGAGGAAAGCAGAACTCCCTCCTTCCCTCTCTCCCAGATTTATGCGCTGAGCCCAGATCTCAAGAATCCCCTTGTGTTGGGCTTTCGTTCTGCCATCAACTTTCACTAGCCGTCTAACTTTGGGCAAAGCACGAGCCCTGCTCTGTGAATGCAGATAAAAATACCATCTGCTGCTAGTCAGAGGGTGAAGGCTCGCGTCAGCTTTCCTCACCCATCCCTCGCCAGCACCCCACAGCCTCGCCTTCCCTCCTCCTCTGTAAGAAATGGGTCCAGAAGATGCTAGTTGTCAGGCGGTGAGGCCGAATTACCATTTGCCCCGGAGTACCTCTTTATTCAGAAGGAACTTTGCAAACATCAAGAGACTATTTTTCTAAAAACCGTTTAAAAAAAATCCCAGCCACAAGAAAAGCACATTGTGCTCTTTGGTGTTTGCTTTTAAGAAGTGTTTTTCCACTGGTGTTTTAACTGAAGGGGTTTGTTTCTTCCTTCATTTATCCTAGTGGTTCTTGGCCCCAGAGCCCACATACCGACATTTCACCCTTCCCTCACTCGCATGGATAAGACTTCGCTGCCCTTGGGAGTTGGCCAAGCGACCAAGTAACTTCTGTCTCCTGTGTCTCAAAATCCTCAAGGCGATACAAGCTGCATTTTTCCAGGACCGGGATGGGATGCCAAAGTGATGATGTCACAGCCCGGGCAGCCGGCCGGCCCCCTCTGTTTCCTGTTTCTTTCCTCCTGACAGACTCATGAATCATATCACGGCTTTATCATTGAACTCCGAGCTCATTTCCCTGTTCCACAAGCGTTTGGAGTTCTAGGAGGCAGGAGCCAAGTGTAATCAAAACATGAAGTCCCGAGTTGCTTTTTCCTTGCAAAACTGGAACACATGTTCTCCTGTCTTGAAAGAAAGCACGGCATCTGGCTTAATTTGGAGTTCTCTGGCCTCGCGCTCCACTCTTGAGTCAGACAGTGGTGATCTCATCTGAAAAGCTGGGCGCTCCCTGCACCAGAGGCGGGCGGGGTCCCAGGCGAGGTGGCAGCTGGGCACTTGCGTGTCCAGCATTGGCTCTTGGGGGGCTGTGGGCATGAGGGGGACGTTTTCACAAAAGCCAATCCAGCAGCATGTATGCCCTTGACCAATGCAGAAGCAACCTGTGATCACTTTCAGCCGTTCTCCCTTGCTAGGTGTCTCCTCGGGATCTCTCCACCGCAGCCTCTCCACATACGAGCCCTCTGGAAAAAGTGTTGGTAGGAAGGGGGACGTCTAACCAAGTTATTTAGCCCCATGAGTTTGAAACTAACACACCGTTGCCTGGTAAATACAAGGATGGACCAGGGAGGGTCAGAGGCAGGAGTTACTCCCATACTCGGCCATCTGGAAGGTGCTCAGCTGCTTGCAATCCCATATTGCTACATTTGCTCAGCACTCCTGTGACAGGCTCCGCTCGAAGGGTTTATTTCATTTCATCTTCATAACAACGCCGTGAGGTAGATTCGATGGCTCTTGCCATAGCACAGATAAGGAAACTGAGGAACTAAGAGGTAACGTGACTAGGGTTGCGTGGTTAGCAAGTGCCAGAGCCCATCTTGATCCTGGGGGTTCGCACACCTGTGGGTGTCTGTGTGCCATGTGATGTGAGTATAACGTTACAAATATTATATTTAAAATTAAAATTAAAAAATAAAAATTAGTCTTTTAGTAATAAAATTTAATCAATAATTTAATAATTATATAATTTAATAAGTAGAATCCATTAATTTTATTTATGTATTTATATATTTCATTGAATTATATCCATTATACTTTATATTATATATTAAATAATACATTAAATTCATTAATTTATATTTACATGAACGTATAAATATAAATATAATATATTTATTAGAATTATTTAACAAATAATCAATAATTTATTGAATTAAATTTATTAAAAATTAAAAATATTTAAAATGCATGTATGGATTTCAGAAATTCCATGTATATTTTAGTACAATAATAGTTGGTGTGATGAGATCGGACATTTATGTTTACTAGAGTCACACTGGTGTGGTGTGAAAATACACAACTTAGTACATACACAATGTAAATCTGTTTTATGTACATCGTATTACACTTTAGCACCCAGGAGCCTCTGCGTCCCAGGATGGGGCCCATGAGATTTTTTTTTTCTTAATTTATTTTCAGCGTAACAGTATTCATTGTTTTTGCATCATACCCAGTGCTCCATGCAATCCGTACCCTCTCCGATACCCACCACCTGGTTCCCCCAACCTCCCACCCCCAATGAGATCTTTTATCCTTAGTTCTGATTCCAGGCTCTGGTCCCCCTGGGCTGCAATGTTTGCCCAGATCATGCTGACTATTTTCTACAAGTGTGGGTTAAGTCAGGCTTGTTGCACATTGAACTGACATTCTTGCATCTTCTTTGGGTAGTAGCCATTTTGAGAAAGGTTGTGATGGTTGAATTCTGACTCCCAGCAGCTGTCTAGGTGGAGGAGGCATTTATTGGCCAGGAGTTCTATGGAAGTCAGACAGTAGCTTACTTGAGTTAAGGGACTATGAGTCTCCCTCAAGTGGCCAGTTGGCCCAGTGAACCCTGTCTTTCATCCTCCCGTTTCCCCCACCTCTCTGAGATCTGCCCCACATCCTCCAAGGGGAAGCAAACTAAATTTAATTTTTGATGTTAAATGAGAAGCTGCAGATCACAAGTGTATCTTCTGTGTCTATTTTTTATGTTTAAATACATATAACATTAAAGTCATGCTCTTCCTCACTTTTAAATTTATCATTCTGGGCAGTCAGTACATTCCACAATGTCTGCAACCGTCACCACCACCCCAGAACCTTCACTTGTCCCAAACCGAAACTCTTTCCCTGTTAGACATGGACCCCTCCCCTTCACGCTCCCCCAGGCCCCTGTCAACCCCCATGCTATTTCCTGTCTCTATGAAGTTGATTCCCCTGGGGACCTCATAGAAGTGGGATCGTCCAGTATTTGTCCTTTGTGACTGGCTTGTGTCACTCAGCTTCATGTCCTCGAGGTCCACCCGGATCCTGGCATGGGTCAGAATCCATAATGTTCCATTGTATGCATATTTCACATTTTTGTTTATCTGCTTATCTGCTAGTGGCCACTGGGCTTGTTGTCATATTTTGGTGACTGGATAAGGCTGCCGTGAGCAGAGAGGCAGAAATATCTCTTTAAGACTTTATTTTTAATCCTTCTGAGTATATACTCAGACGTGGAATTTCTGGATCGTGTGGTAATTATGTTTAATTTTTTGAGGAACGCCGTTGTGTTTATTTTTTAAAGGGTTACAGAAGACTGATATGTGACTTCTTAAATTCCTCTGGTTAAATTTTAAAAAATCATAATAAAGTTCAACGTCATTAATTTCTTCAAATCTGAAGTAATTCACTGAGGAGGCTGCAGGTTTGCCTTTTCTTTTTCATTTACCCACTTCTTTGAGACATTTTCTAAGCTTCCTTCTTCTCTTTAGGGATCCAGTTAAATTGGGGTCTATTACTCTATTCCCATAGAGTCTACATTAGCAGATATACAGTATTATAATTTAAAATAAATGACAGAAGAAAGCACTGCTAGACTTACTCCTCAAAGATCCCAAGCAGTTGATTTTTGTGTTGCTCTCTGTCCTGACAGCACTAAGACTGCATGCACTAATGGCCTTTCGTTTTCCTGGCCATTCACTCAACAAAAGTTAGGCTCTTTGCCATCTGTGTAGGCACCATTAATCAGCATTCATTGTCTTATTCTGTAGGGACCTGTGTCTAAGCATTATTGCTCTAACCCACACGTTGTGTATGCAAATGGCCCAGAAATTAGACTGTGATGAAGATGGGTCTACCAGCTGGGGAGGCCATGGAGACTTAGAGAGGCTGTGTCTCATTGACGAGGCAGCCTACTCTGTCGGATGGCAGGCCCAGTTTTCCAGATCTTTCTAACTTCCAGGAATGGCAAGAAATCAAGATGTTAAATGTGGATTCTCTCAGTTGCAAAATGCTAACACTTATCAGAAAAAAATATGAGAACAAATTGTACAGGTAAATAAATGTGTTTTACGAATAAAAACACATTTGCAGGTCAAATGCAGCTCATGGGTCACTAACTTTGACCTATCCTCCACCTGAAACTCATTCCTGGATCACAAAAGCCATTTGCAAGGAATATCTTGTTTTCCCAGGGTGTCTATCAAGAGGGGATGAGTGAACCAAGAAAGACATGAGAGATGGATTTCCATGAAGCTGATGCAACTTTACTTCTCAGCCCTGTATCTGCCTGGCCTCCTTCTCTGGGACTAATATTTAGTATTTTCCAAAGTAAGAAATTTCAACCACAACAGACTAGGACTGCTGTCTCTTTCCATTCTGACTTCTCCTCTGTCACATTTCCCCTTGTCTCAGGTGGCACTGAACTAACCAAGGATATTCTTGGGAAACTACAAAGGGGAAGTGAATTGAAGATACATTAAGTTTCAGTTGAGAGGGATGATTTTGTGTGGTTTGGACAAGTAATGCCCGTGGGCTACAGCGACTTCCCCAGTCTGACCGTTGACTGGTATAGGGTGAGAAGTGTGCAAGACCAACCTATTGGACCTGCCCCTGGGCCCAAGCCCTAGATTCCACACCATACCTGGGATCCTGCAATTTCCTGTCAACATCTGGGGACTCCTTGTGCCTCTCCTCTGAATCTATCTTCTTATGGATGAAAAACCACAGCTGGGTGTGCTCCCTTGGGGCCCAAGAAGGGCTATGGGGTGGCTGTTTCCAGGGAGCATGGCTGGAATGTTAGCATGTGTATGTGTGAGGCCCTGACAGGTGTTGGATGGAGCCTAGGATGAGTAAGAAAAGGGAGGGGCCAGCCTTCAATGGGAATTCTAAATCCAAACCTAGTCTTCCCAGTCTCTTTTAAGGCATTGTTTTTCAGAGAGGGAGAATAAAACATAGCTCTTCAATAGCTTATTAGTGTGATTTCTAATATTTAATTTATAAAATCTTTAAATCTTTAGATCTCCATTTGTACCAAGGACCCACACAGTATTGAGATTGTACCTGGACCATAGTAACTTTGGCTTGTTTGGGCCACTCCTGCTGTGTAACTATTGCTCTAAAACTTAGTGGCATGATACAACCATCTCATTATGCTCATGGATTCTGAGGGGCATAAATTCAGACAGGACACAGCTTGTCTCTGCTCCACAATGCCTGGAGCCTCCGCTGAGAAGACCCCATGGTAGAGGTGACTCTGCAGTGGGGGCTGGAATCATGTCAGGGGCGTGGTGCTGGCTGTCAGTGGGATCTCGGCTGTGCCGTGAACCGCAACAGCACCTAATGTGGCCCAGGCTTCCATAAAGGATGTCAGCCACAGGGGAATCGAACTTCTTACAGGTTGGATCTGGGGTCAAAAGGCAAGAATCCCTGAGAATCCCTAAGTAGAGCAGTAGTATTCTGTTGGTTACAACCAAGCCACAAGCCCACCCAGATCCAAGGGGACTGGACCTAAGCAAGGAGATGTGGACTCCATCTTTCAGGGGGAGGATTGTTAAAGAATCTGGGGGCTATGTTTTAAAACTACCACTCAGCAGGCTCCTTGCTCAGCAGAGAGCCTGCTTCTCCCTCTGCCTGCAGCTTCCTCTGTTTGTGCTCTCTCTCCTTCTCATTCTGACAAATAAATAAATAAAATCTTAAAAAAAATTAAACTACTCCTCGGGTTAAAATATTGTTAACCATCCTGACTTCCAAGAATATACCTAATGGCAATTCAAAGAACATTCCAAGGAAACTTGAAATCTCTTTTGAAATTTTAGCTCATACATAAAAGAAACATAATAAAGTTTTCCTCATATCTGACAGAAATCCTAAAAATTTATGTATCAGTGATGGAATTTTTAAAGCAAAAAAGGTATTTTTCTAAAGTATCAATAACAAAAAGATACTTTTGATAAACCTTGTTATAGGAAAGACTGAATTATATCTTTCTATTCTATCAAAAATATCGTAAAATCGTTACCATATGAAGTGACAAGAATGTGCTGCCCCCAAAAGTGTGGGTGTTTTTACAGACTGTTGGATCATCATATGTGCATCTTTAAGAATATTCAGAATGAAAAGTGGTAATTAAATCCCAAAGAAGGAAAGACCAGCACAAGCAAGTGTAGTATAGAAACACTTCATGGAGGATGAAGGAAAGATGGGATTTCAACAGAGAGAAGAAGAATGGAAGCTGAGGGCAGAGCTGAGTAACTGGTCAACCCATAGTGTCAGTTATGCATGACATCACTTCTGATTGTCTCAGTCTCCATTCTGATTGGTCGGTGCCTTCCATAGCAGTTGGTAAAGGTTTTGCACACCACCCCTGTCAGTTAGATGGGGCAATATTAACAAAGACACAGAGAAGGAATAATCTTGGCCTGTTTATCAAACGGTAAGGAAATTAGACTGGCTTGAGTCCAGCTGGGACCGTTATGGGGAGGACAGCTGTTTAATTATGGTAAAACAAATTGTGAAGAATATTGAATATTAAGCAAAGGAATTTGTACGTAATCCTGCAACCAGTGGGGGGTAATGAATCATTCTGTGAAGTAATGACAAAATGGAGGTGTTTATTGTATTTTAGGAAGATTACAGCAGTAGTCGAATGAGGGGAAACCTAGAGAAATCTTTTCAGGAGGTGGGTGTAATAATCCAGATATGAACTTAGCAGATGTTAACTAGTAATTTCAGCTAATTTGTATATCACTTTTAAAACTCAAGTTCTTTAATACAACTTTAACTCAAGTTTCTTAGTAGCTTATAATGGATTGAAGACCTCTACTTAAAATATCCTACTTAAATTCTCTGGTCCCATCTCCGTCCAGCCCCTGCAGCAGTGGGTAGTTCTATCCAACCAGCTTTATGGGGGAGAACCCATGGACGGCCTCTTCTCCTTTCCTTTCCCTGGCTTGTCTGATGCAGAGGCTAGCTGGGCTGTCCAACCCACTGGGCACTCACTTATGTACAACTAAGAAATGCAGAGTTATTAACATCCTGTGCAGCAACCATTGGCCACTGGCGATGTGTGCTATAGGGTAGATGCTTTCTCTTTTTTCCCCATCCCACAGTGACACATTTTCATGGAGCTTCCCAAAGTCCCTGTGGGCTCAAATCATTGCTATAGAGATGGCTACTTGGATTGTACTGGCTTTCCTCTTCACCCTCCCACCTCATCCTGACAGTCCCCCTGCTCCCTGTGACCATATCCCCAGATAAACAACCCATGCATAAACTTTTGTATCATGCTCATCTTTGGGGAAACCTAGGCTAAACTAGAACAGGATCTTCATGTCCAGTCCTTTGAAGCCCCCATGATGGAACCTCATATAATGTCCTGCTCCCATTAGGAACATCAATATAGCCAACAGTTGATATCTCCTTTTGACCTTTTAATTTAAAAAGATGAGGTTGTAGAGCTGAGGCAGTCCTGTATTGTAGGAGTGTGTTTTAGGCACGTAGGGAGGTAATTTAGAATCCTGGTAAGAGCAGAGAATTTCAAGTCATGAGATCTGGATTTGAGCTTTGCTACCTACAAAGTGAGTGAGAGGGCAAATTATAGAACTCTTCTAGTCTTCCATATCTCCATCTATAAAATGAGGAAGTTAGTAACTACCTACCTTCATAGGGTTACTACACATTTCAAACGGGAACAATGTATGTGTGGTACACATTTGCTAATTTGAGTGTTCAGTTTACATTCTCCCTTCTTCTTAGTTATGCGACCCCAATTTTTATTCAGGTGGATATTTACCCTTCCGCAATACATCCCATGTTTCACACTGTCCCCACTTTGTCTTGTACTAGAGTAGGTTCTGATTGACTAAATCCAGAGAGACCATTTGTCTTCTCCTGGACATGTTGATTGGAAAAACGCAATAAGAAATTTGTTTTGAGATTTGGGAAAGAAACTCCCTCACCCCTCTGAGAGGATTATCAAAGAAACAATCTCTCTTTATCCTGAATATGAATGAGACAGCACGTAACGCCTAGAAATCACTAGACATCATCTCCTGGCCCTAACCACGGTCAGCCTACAGATAAAGCAGAAAGGAACCATGGTGAGATTAGTGAACTTCTGAACCAAGCCACATCCATAGCCCACATGACCTCTGGTCATTTCAGACAAGTGAGTCAGTAAATACGTCATTTAAGCCAGTTTTAGTCAGACTTTCTCTTACTTGGAATAGAAGAATTTCCAACTGATAGAATATGTAAGTAAGACTTGTAACTTGAGATCACTATAAAAACATTAGTTTTTACCATTTTTATTCCTACTAGTTAACAAGAATACCCATAGTCCATTGAATAGGTTGAGAAAAATTCCTAAGTTTTCATTTCAATTTAGTACCAACTTTTGGAAAAAAATTTAAGTCACTGCCTGATGACATGTAGATTACCTGTATTAGACAGATTATTAACTATATCATTTGTATATGTAGAAAGAAACTATAAATAAAACCTATAAAACTGACTGAACTTTAAAATATAACTGAACTTATAAGTCATAAAAGAAATGACTGTTCAGATATGGCTACATAAAAAATAATACAAAACTGCTGTAATTCGGGAAAATTGCCATAAATAAAGTTAAAATGCAAAGACAAACTGGGGATAATGTTTGAAGCTTATATGGTAGATAAGCTTATAAAGAGTTCTTATAAATCAATAATAGGAAACCTCCTCAATAAAAAAGTAGGTAGAAGATTTCATGATGAAATCTGAGAACTATAAGAAAAGATGCTGAACTTAATTAAGATCAAAGAACGTCAAGGGCTATCATTAAAAGAGATAACTAATATTTGTAATAGCTAACACATACACTAACATGTAATAACTATCACCAGACACTATAAGAATTCTCTCACAGAGATATAGGTATAAGAATTATCATTACAGCATTCGAATAAATGAAAACAACTTAAATGTCAAGTAATAGAAAACTGGTAAAGTAAGTTATATATTCCTATACTGAAATACATTGGTGCCATTAAAAAGGATCCAATAAGGGGGTGCCTGAGTGGCTCAGTCAGTTAAGCATCTGACTCTTGGTTTTGGCTCCAGTCAGGACCTCAGGATCCTGGGACGGAACCCTGTGTTGGGTTCTACACTCAGTGGGGAGTCTGCTGGAGGATTTCTCTCCCTCTGCCCTTCCCCACTCTCTAAATAAATGAATAAGTCTTCAAAAAAGATGGTTAAGATTGTATGTTTTTTTTTTAAAAAGGAACCAATAGGCCCTTAAATGTTAACATGGAAAGAAGTATGATATATAGTTTGAGTTTATCAAACGAGGTGTAGAATGATCCCATTATATTAAAATATATATTTATGTATACATTTACAGTCTAAAAATAAATACCAACTATTAATACTAGTTAGCTCTCAAGTGTAGGGTTACATTGAGGTCATTTTATGTAAAGTTTTACAAAAATGCATATAATATAAAAATATTTGTTTATAAAACAAATAATTCAATGAGCACCAATCAGAAAGAAATAAGGGTTGGGTAATATGTGGCCTCCTTGATGGTTGAATGCATTCCTCTTGTCCTTAGCTCCAAATGTGATGTAGCAGCTGGCAGATGATAGTAACTATCATGTGTAGGAAGAAGGGAAAGCAAGAGGAGAGGCGACATTGAGATATACACTCCACTGTCCCAAAGTAGTGCACACAGTGGGGTTGGAGGATTAGAAAGAGCATAGGGAAGGGTTTCCCAGGGAAAGGGGAGAGAAGTAAACAGAACTTCCCCAACCAGGAACCCAGGAATGGAAAAATTTCACAGCCCGCTCCAGGTGAAGTAAGAGATTTTGTTTCTCATGTTCACTCACCTAAACTCCTACCTATGGTGTTTAGAATTGACTCCTTGAAAAGTGTGAGAAGTAGTCATTTGCCAGGTTCTGGCTATGAAGGCCAGGGACTGCCCCAGCTCCTCAGCCACCAAACCAGGAATTTCTTGTACCTGACCTCATCCCTCCCTGGTCCTTTGGAGTTACCTTTGGACTAATCTGATAACAGGTCAGCACTGCTATGAACAGCCAAAGCCTGATATGATCCTATGAGCTAAGGCCCTTGGCGGAGTTGACTTCTCCCTGCTCCCACCCCCAGAAGCTGGAGTTTGGAGTTCTAGATAAAAAGAACAAGGAGGCATTACACAAACAAATAAACTTCAGGCTCCCTTAATCTAAGCCTTAGCATCAACTTTGATGAGTTATGAGAAAGTTCTTTTGTTGAATCCTAGGCCATACAACTCAAAAGGATCGGACAGTTTCAACTTGTAATTTTTCAGATGAGAAAACTAAAGCTCACATAATTTATCTGAATTCCCCTGAGGCCATGACCAATTTTAGAGCTGACATGAGAATCCAGTCCTCCTTAAGTAGCATAATTTCCCTTCTGCCAGGCCACATCTTTGGCTGCCACACTTCCAGTGGCAGGGTTTCTGAGTTTCAGGGGTTTGTAAATATTTGGGTAAATATAATCAACTGACTGGTTTTCTTGAATTCTTTAAACTGTGGGTGATAGTTGAAAGCAGCAACTGTAACATTATCTAATGGGATTTTCAATGCATGAAATAAAAATTTATTTCCTTGAATATATATCAATGAAATTCAATAATCTTCTAGACAGACATAAAGAAAAAACAGAGAGGACACAATATAAAGAATAAAGAAGAAGAAATCACTACAGACAGTAAAAGGATAATGAATAAGACGAAAGCTATATACGTAAGTTTGACTGCTTAGATGAAATGAACCAAGGCCTCAAAAACCACATACTATCAAGACTCACCCAAGAAGAAATAAGCATACCTGAATAGTTCTGTCTATATCTGTTAAATAGATTGTAGTTTAGAACCTGGCAAAAAAGAAAACTCTAGGCCCAGACGGTTGTACTGAAAAATTCCCCCAATGTTTAACGAAAAACACCCAATTCTACACAATCAACATCATACAGGAGGCTCTAGTCAATGCAACAAGGCAAGAAAAAGAAATAAGTGACATATGTATTGAAAAGGAATAAATTAAATTGTCCCTGTTCTCAGATAATAGCTGTTGTCTCAGGAAACATGATGTCTATATAGAAATCCCAAGGAATCTATCAAAAAGTTTGTAGAATTAATACTAATGAATTTAGCAAGATGGAAAAATGCAAGGTTAACAGAAAAAAAAATTATTTTTATATATTGGCAATGAATAAATAAATTACAATTAAACTTAAAATAGCTCTAAAAAAAGATAAGTAGTTGGGTATAAAGCTAACATGCGGAATCTGTATGCTAAAAATTACAAAGTGCCAATGAGAAAAATCAAAGGAGACCTAAGTAAATGGAGAGCCATACAATGATCATAGATTGGAAGTCTCAATATAGTTAAGCTGGCAAATCTCCATAAATTGATCTATAAATTTAGTGCAATTCTAATCAAAATCCAAACATTGTTTATATAGAGTAGGTGATTTTACAATTTATATGGGAAAGCAAAAGGACTAGAATGCCAGGAGAGCAAAAGGACTAGTTCTTTTTTTTTTAAATAAAAATTCTTATTTATTTATTTTGGAGAGAGAGAGAGCAAGTGTACAGGCATGAGCAGGGTGTGGGAGGAGGGAGAGGGAGAGAGAATCTCAAGCAGACTCTGTGCTGAGCATGGAGCCCAATACAAGGCTTGAGCTCATGATCCTACCAGGAGGTTATTGAAAAACAAATAAAATTGGAGGATACATATTAACCAATTTTAATACTAACTATAAAGCTGTAGTGTAATATTAGCAAAGGAATAGACACATAGTTCAACCGAACAAAACAGAGTCATGAAATAGACTCATAAAATATAGTCAATCGATTTTTGACAAAGCTACAAAAAATATTCAGTGGAATAAGACTAGACTTAACAAATAGTGTTGGAACAATTAGATACCAATATGCATACAAATTAACTTTGACCTAACCCTCCTATCTCAAACAAAAAATTTAACTAAAAAACAGACCATATGGGCTCTTTCCATAATTTGGCTATTGTTGATAATGCTGCTATGAAACCAAGAAACAGACTCTTAACTAAAGAGAACAAACTGATGGTCACCAGAAGTGAGGTGGGCAGGTGATGGGTGAAACAGGTGATGGGGATTAAGGAGCACACTTGCTGTGATGAGCACCAGGTGTTGTATGCAAGTGTTGAATCACTCAATTCCATACCTGAAACTGGTATTATACTGTATGTTAACTGGAATTTAAATAAAAATTTGGAAGAAAAAAATATAAAGTGGCTTTCACAAGTGGGTAAAGAAATAAAGTGGGTTTCCTGTAAAAAATAAAATAAAAAATAGAAATAATAATAATAAATTTGAAATAGACTATAAATCTAAATGGAAAATGTAAAACTATGAAATTTGGAGAAGAAGGCTTAGGAGAAAATCTTTGTAACTTTACATTAGGCAAAAAATTCCAAATAAGACATCAAAAGCCTGAGGTGTCTGGGTGGCTCAGTAGGTTAAGCCTCTGTCTTCAGCTCAGGTCATGATCTCAGGGTCCTGGGATCGAGCCCCACATCAGGCTCTCTGCTCAGCAGGGAGCCTGCTTCTCCCTTTCTCTCTGCCTGCCTCTCTGCCTACTTGTGATCTCTGTCTGTCAAATAAATAAAACCTTACCAAAAAAAAAGACATCAAAAGCATGATTCATAAGTGAACAATCGACAAATCGGACTTCATCAAAACTAAAAAATTTGCTGGGTGAAAGCCCCTTAAAGAAATGAAAAAAAAATCTATACTGCTAGAAATTATTGCAAATCACATATGTAATAAAAGACTTGTATTCAGAACCTCCAAAGTACCTCTCAAACTCAATAGTAAGAAAACAACTCAATCAAAAAATGCTCAGAACAAGGGCACCTGGGTGGCTCAGTAGGTTGAGGCTCAGGTCATGATCTCAGGCCCTCGGATCGAGCCCTGCATGGGGCTCCTTGCTCAGTGGGGAACCTGCTTCTCCTTCTCCCCCCGCCCCTACCCCCTCTCATGCTCTATCTCTCTCTCTCTCCTCTCAAATAAATAAATAAAATTTTTTTAAAAAAAGCTCAGAGCATGCAAATGACCAACAAACACATAAGAAATGCTCACCATCACTCAATTAACAACGCAGGCAACAAGAGACGTTGGCGAGGATGCAGAGAAAGGGGAACCCTCTTACACTGTTGGTGGGAATGCAAGCTGGTACAGCCACTAGGGAAAGCATTTTGTAATGTGTATAATTGTTGAAACAGTATGTTGTACACCTGAAACTCATATAATGTTATATGTCAACTATTATATGTCAACAACTTCAATGAAAAATTTAAAAATAAATAAAACAACTCAAGAGAACTGTATAAGCAAAACAAAGGAATCAAGTTTACAGTTTTTAAATTTTAAAAATTGTAAAAAGACATTGCAGAGAGTGTTATATAGTAGGGCTTCAGTGTCTCACGTGTTTTCCCATGTGAGCACAATGGTCATTAGTAAAGTCTCCTCCTTCTCTCCTTTCCCCCAGAAGCTTAAGCAGTCAACTAAGACACTGTGACAGTGTTTGGGCCAAGAGTTTCTTCTAAGTAAGTGCTAACTCAGTAACAAAATGTAGCATTATGGTCACGGCTGTGGGGGTCAACACATAAAGGCCAAAAGAGTCCAGGAACTAACCAGCTCCTGAGGGCGCCTGCCCCCCAGTCCCAAGGGACAGAGTCAAGAACCACCAAAAAGCTGAACCCTGTTCTGTGGACCGTAGCAGGCTGTGTGTCTCACATTTCATCATCAGGAAATCAGTCCAGTGGGGGCTTCTGAAGTTGGTGTCCACTGGAATTAAAACCAGAGATTTTTTTTTTTTAAGATTTATTTATTTATTTGAGAGAGAGAGTGTGTGCAGGGGTGGGGGCTGTGGAGACAGGGCAGAGGGAGTGGACGAGAGAGAATCTCAAGCAGACTCCCTGCTAAGCACAGAGTGTGATATGGGGCTCGATCTCAGAACCCCAAGATCATAACCAGAGCCAAAATCAAAGGCCACCAAGGCGCTCCAGTAACAGGTTTTTCTTACCACATGTGCCTGGACGAGTGCCTCTGGAAGAAAATAATGCTATTTAGAATTTGTCAAAACCTGTAGCCGTTAGCTATCTGTCAAAACTCACATAACTGCACACCAAAAAGAATAAATTGTATTTTGAGTAAGCAAAATAAATAAATAAATAAACTTTGGGAAAAATCGGTCTTCAAATTATCCTCAAACTGTAACTAAAGACAATTTTTAAGCAACTAGCTCATGTCTTTTTATTATTGGGGCTCAATTTAAAGCAATGGATGGCAAGAATGTGTACCATTAGGTTGTTTCTACTTTTGTGCTTTAGTTTATTACCGAAACAAAATATACAAGGTAGCAGAGGGATCAAAGATAGAGGACAGGGAGAGTCTGATAGGTTAGGAACCTGAGCAGGAAACACTCTGTTTATATATTTCACAGCCACCCCCATTGACTGCGTAGGATCCTCCACATTAACGAGCTGTTTAAGGACTAAATCCTAATAGTGATGTACCAAGTAAAATATGAAATGGTGACCACAGGTGGTACCAGAACTCCTCTGCAGCTGCTGGAACCCTGGGGGATCAGAATGGCTTTGGGAAAATTATTAACCAGTTCGGCTTCCCATGAGATATGAGCCCGCCGAGTGGTCCGCAGGCTTGGAGTGTGAGTGCATTTTGCAGAAAACTCCAGGATGCTCCAGGGCAGCGGTTCCCTGGGCAAGCAGAGAGGACACCCAGGAGCTCTGGCTGGTGTGAAGGGGTTCTCTAGAAAGTGGCTAATGAAGAAAACAAGTTCACAAGGAGTTAAATAATACCTTCTGTCCATTGGTTGTGATGATGTTGTCAGGGACACTGTAAATGATCTGATGAGTGTATGAACACCATAAAAGAGATTTCTTAGTTTCTGGTTTGCTTTTCCTTCAGGGTTCCTCAAGAGAGCGTGGTCCTTCCCTGTTCACCCAAAGTCAATGCTAGGTTCAGATAATTTCTTATCTCAGAATTTAATTTCTGAATTTATTGGGCAATCATTCCCTGCCTACTTCTAGTGCCAAGAAGTTGGTATCTCAGGGCAATTTCTTCTCAACTGACCTCATTATCCATGAATCTAGGGACCGTCTTAGAAGCCACCCCAGGGACAGGTTTTCCTGCCATAAACTTAGTGTCTCCCAGGATGCTGGACCCCACAGCATGACCAGGTCTGTGTTGGCTGTGACCAGTGTCCATTATGGCTGTCCCTGGGCTCCTGCCAAAGGTTCTGCCAAGTGGCAGGTGCTGCTCAGACTGATGAATTCTTCAATCCACGATCACTCCTAGTTGGCAGAAAATAAAGGTTTTGAGATAATCAAGCAATCCCACTAACTGTCTCTTTGCTATGATTTGAACAATCCACTTTTTGTTTTTGTTTTCATTTTTTTGGTGTGTGTGTGTGTGTGGGTAGCAAAGCAAGGTTTATTGAGTGAGAGCAAAGTGAGAGTACAAAGCTCCCAAAGAGGAAGGGGACCGGAGAGGATTGCCCCCGAACCAACCACTTCCAACAAAGCAAGAAGAACGGGGTGGTGTTTAGATACAATAATCTTCATTGACAGCAGGATCAAAAACAAGAGGAGACACCGACCAAGGGCCAGAGTTGGCTTTGGCACCTACCAGGCTGGTGACTGAACTAGGCCTCCCTCTGACTTGGAGTTATCTTCTGAGATCAGTGTAAAATGCCACATTCACTGCACTTTCCAAAAAGAAAAAAAAAAAGTGTCCTCAGAAAACCAATGACAGTGTGGTATTATAATGCTTTCCATACGTTTCTGCATAAAATAACACTTCTCTTTACTACTTTTCATGTTCCGTGGGAGGAGAGACAATCTTGATTTGTTTAGAATATGTTCCCTTCTGGGCAGACATCTGATTTTTTTATTTCTCACTGACTTTTCTGTATGGGTGTGAGCCCCTTACTGCCTCTCCTTCAACCCTGCTTTCCATCAGGCCCCTTCACTTCCCTGACAATACTCACTTATAAATGTTGTGTTTTAAGAGACACTGTGATCTAAAACAAACAATGTGTACCTTTTTGTTCTTTTTTTTAAAATATTTTATTTATTTATTTGAGAGAGAGAGATCACAATTGGGCAGAGAGGCAGGCAGAGAGAGAAAAGGAAGCAGGCTCCCCACTGAACAAAGAGCCCGATGTGGGGCCCCATCCCAGGACCCTGAGATCATGACCTGAGCTGAAGGCAGAGACTCAACCCACTGAGCCACCCAGGCGCCCTACCTTTTTGTTCTTAAAAAGATCCATTTCTTTGAGGGAGAGTGGGAGCAAGCAGGGATGGGGGTGGAGGGAGAGGGAGAGAATCTCAAGCAGGCTCCATGCTGAGTGCAGAGTCGAACACGGGGCTTGATCCCACGACCATGAGATCATGATCTGAGCCCAAAGCCAGATGTTCAACCGACTGAGCCAGCCAGGCATCCCCATGATATGCACCTTTTGAAAGATAAAAGGTAATCAGAGCTTCCTCTCCTCTTTGCCTTCACCTCCCAAGTTCCCATGTAACCCTGTTTGCTCCCACCCAGCACGTAGTCACGTAGGTACAGGCCAAAACTCACCTTGATTCTATTTCTGATTAAACTGCAAAGAACATAAAAGTATATTATTACATGCGACATTTGCCATAGGTTTCTCAAAAACAGTTTTTAAGTTAAAGAAATTACTTTCTAGGTCTAGTTCACTATTTTTTTTTTTAGTGTTATTTGCAGATATCTGAGATATTACTGATGTGGTGAATTACACAGGTAGATATTTTAGTGTTGAACTATGTGAATAAATCCTACTTTCTTTTTTTAAATATTTTATTCATTTATTTGACAGACAGAGATCACAAGTAGGCAGAGAGGCAGACAGAGAGAGAAGAGGAAGCCGGCTCCCTGCTGAGCAGAGAGCCCGATGCGGGGTTCGATCCCAGAACCCTGGGATCATGACCCGAGCCGAAGGCAGAGGCCCTAACCCACTGAGCCACTCAGGCGCCCCAATCCTACTTTCTAATGTATATGTTCATAAACTGCTGGATTCAGTTTGTTAATATTTTGTTTGAGATTTTTGCCACTACCTTTATAATTCCTCACATTGTAAAAAATCCAGTTTAAAAAAAAATCTGGTTTAAATACTAAGAAGTTCTGTAATGCCTTCCTCCTCACGTGACTGGGCCAGATATTTTGATTTAGTCCAGGGAAAAATTAAATCTTCATCCACCATAAGAAATCAATAATAGATAAAGTAAAATTGGTTAGCCACAAAATATCAATGTAAGAGTTACTGAAGAATAAGAAAGTAAATATGAGAAGGAACTTCCAGCAAGGTTGAAAGGAGTTTCCTCTAGAGAAAAGAGTGACAAAACTGGGAGCTGCTTGGTCTGCTGCCATTTTATTTTGTTTTGTTTGTTAAAATAACCCTTTCAGTATTACTTTTCTTTTTAAACCATGAATATGCATTACTTTGATAAAAGCGAAGGAACACATTTAGGTCTCCCAAAACTCAGAGACATTTCTGGCGCAGAATCTATTTTGAAATCTGTGACATCTTCTTTCTTTTCTCTAGTGAACATATATTGCAGTCATGGCTTGTTTATCTAAGCTTTTTCCATCCCATACATTTTGCTCTTCTCTGTCTCTGAACATGTGAAGCTTCTTCCTTCCACCTTTTAACATCCCCAAATACTGGACTTCTCCCAAGCAAATGTTGGAAGACATTTTTAACTACACACTGCACCCCCATTAGGAAGCATCCAATAGAATAATCTTTATAATCATTTTAAAACATCCATGAAAGACTTCTGGTCGGGGGACAGAATTCTGCAGAGGTCATGCACTGGTTCGTTAGGGGTTTTTTTTGGCATCTGGTTGAGTGAGAGGGGCTGTGCTTTGCTTGGACAACTAATTCAGGATACATGATGGCGGCTGGATGGATCTGTGGGTGGTGATGTCAGGAGGCATATCCTAGACCCAGTGTGGGCTGATTAGGAAGGGCTGCCCTTTATAGACACAGGTTCCACCATCATCAGTTCAGGGCAAAGCTGACTCCAGAGAAGGGGTATGCTTGCCCCTTGTAAGATTATCAGTTTAAACCAGGAGGCAGACTGATAGAAGGTAAGCTGCAAACCAGCCATGACACAAAGTATTCTTTTTTGATTTGTTTCTTATTTGCAATGGAAACGAGAGTCTTTTTTTTTTTTTTCCTGTTAAAATAGGTAAGGCAGTAGCTTTTGAGTTTTGTGGAATTTTTTAAAAATGCTACTGTTTGCTTGCATATTGTTTTACCTTGTGGCTAAGTTGGAAGAAGGTAACATTTTCGTGAAATTAAATTTGCATATTTAATCAGCATTTCAGATTCCTTGGAGCAGGCTGTTGCTCCCTTCCATCTACTGCTGCTACTGTTATTGTTGATACAGTTTAAAAGAGTTGGAAAAGTAACTTGTAGCTTGGTGTAGTCCTTTTCATTGAGAATTGAGGCCACAAGCAGCTATCATCTTGGAGCCTGTGGGGGGAATTCTTAAAACCAGGATTTTAGACTCTAAGGATAAATCTGCTTCCTTCTGTTATTTGTGTTTCTTGTCAAAGCTTTTGGAAGAATTTCAGATTAACCTTTTTAATTCTGGAGGCTGGCTGGCTATGGTATTTGAAGCCTGTGATTGAGTTAAGAGGAGGGATAGTAGATAATAGGAATAGGAATGATGAGGTTTGGGGACTATATTGACTTTGGCTTCTGATTAGATTGGAAAAAGGGCAATTACAGTTGATGTGGCCATATTCTATTTGATTGGATTAAAGTGTGCTGGTTGGATTATCTAATTGAAAAAAAAAAAAGGAGGTGGCCAAGCAATCTGATTTCTGTTATATCTAATAAAGGTCATCATACAGGGAGCCTGGAGAGAAGAGGGTATTGGTAACTTTGTGTATCTGTGGATGGTAGTGGCATTGGAGGCTGCTAGAGGTTTTCTGTAGGAGATGAACTTGAAGCTGATTTTGAAGCCTGGCACCAGGAGAGCAGGGTTCTAAGAAGAGTATGTCCAAAAGAAACAGTTTATGAAAAGGCATCATGTAGTCAGGAGCACTGAAATATCTGGGTGGCTACTGCACCGTGTGGAGTATTGGGAAATGGGTGGATGGGTCTGTTGATTAGGACCTAGTAGGAAAAATTTAACATTCCAGTTTTATCTTAAAAGAGTTAGAGGAGATTTTGAAGAAAGGGAGTGACATTATCAGGTTTATTTTTATTTCTTATCAGGATCACTGGATAGTGTATAAAAGATAGACAAGAATGAGAATATACTGATGATGGGGCTTTATACTGACTTTATTCTTATACCAATGAGGAAGTTTTAGGTGGGGGGTGGGGGTAAGCACAATTCCTGCATTAAGACCAGATGTAGGAAAGGAGAGAAAAGGAAAATACATGGAAGATTTTTTTTTTTTTAATTTATGTGTGAAGCACAGTAGTCAAGGAAAACACCTAGATTTCTTTTTTGGCCAGTTTGGTGAGTGGCAACACACAATATTTTCTTCTTGGCATGTAGGTGCCATATTTGATTATCAGAACATAAAAGGTTTCTTCTTGAGGTTGTGCCCACAAGCATCATTGCTTTTAGGAGGGGCTAGCTGAAAACTGGCATATAGTTCACAGCCCGTTTTTCTAAATGTGGTCCCATGAAGCACTGGTTTTGAGAAGTGTCAACAGATACTTTGTAGGGGAAGAAATGTTGAATAATCCAAAACTTTTGGGAAACATGAAATGCTATACCCCTCTTGGAGGGTGTCAGTGGAAACATATCAGACACTCACAGTAAAGAGTCTCTTCAACTTTCTTTAACTCAGAATTTCCATAGTTACTTGAGTTTAGAGAGCTTTTTTTTCAAGGAACATATATTTGGGGGGATCTAACTAGACTGCAATTTTTATGATATGAAATTTGGGAGGGGGAGGATATGATTATCCAAGTAATCACTGTGTTTGAATCAGAAGACAGAACTGTATCCAGTGGTGTGCTAATATGCATCTACCTACCAGCCTGGGGGATGTGGGGGAGGTAAGAGAGACTAGAGGTGTTAGAAATACAGAAAGAAGCACGAAATAGTTATCTTGGGGAGCAAGACAGCAGACTCACTGCAGCAGCATGATAGAATTACCAGACAGTTTTGAGTACCCTTTGGAGGTTTGAGGTCATGAACCTAAAGTGAGACTAGCCAGCAACAGCAGTGCTATTTTCTCCAGCTGCCAGGGCTTAGGAGTTGAGAAGATGGGGACTAGGTTTAACCAGGATGAGAGCTTTTCCAGGCAAGAATAACATGAAGGAAAAGAGCATGAGAGATCGGGAATCTGGGACTCTCTGCTGGGTAAGGAAGGAGTAAGCACAGGTGTGTGTGTGTGTGTGTGTGTGTGTGTGTGAGACACGATAACGGAGAGGTGCTAGGTCTTTGGATTGGAGGTTTCAAGCCATTAGAGGACAGATGGAGTTGGGGTAGTGGAGTAAGTAATTTGAAAATAAAGGAGGTGATAGAATTCCCATTTGGGAAATGGGGCACTTGCTGGCAGTGATAAGAAAAGGTCTTCAGAAGTGAGGAGGTCTAGGTGTCAAGTGCGTTCTGCTGATGACACCCAGGATTCAGATGGGTGGAGGATGGACGGGGAAGGCAGTTGGGCCAGATCCTAGTCCTCAAGGTTTCAGAAGGACAGGGAATTCCAGAGATGACAGCAGTAGCTGGGATAGTATCACTGGGTTGCATGAGCTTCAAGGGAAGAAGGAAAGAAAGAAAGAGAGGGAGAGAGGGAGAGAGAGGAAAGAAAAGAAAAGAAAAAAGAAAAAGAAAAGAAAAAAGAAAAGAAGTGTTTTTGAAAGAGCAAAGACACTCGTCACACTTTTAGACTTTGAGATGATTTGGATGCCAGAAGAAAACAACCTGTACTTTAGGGAGCTTCAGGGAGAAATGGTCATCTCAGGGAACAGCAGGCTTCTAGCATGAGACAAGGAGGTAAAAGAGAAGGTTCCCAGAGGTGGCTGAGGATTTAGAAGAGTTTTCTGATGAGGTGCTACCTTCGAGAGGACAGGATGGAAGAGTTTAAGAGGGTGGGGATGGTTGGATGAGACCTTGTCTGGAGTTTACGGTGGTGAGGGTCCAGCAGATAATGGAGCTGTGGTTTCCTAGACATCCTGTTTCCATGGCAAATGGGGTTGTACCCGTGCTGCTTCTGAATGCTTTCACATGGGGCACAAGGCAGATTCAACAAATACTGCAAAAATTATTCTTAAGGGACAGCAAGCAACTAATATGGTCCTGCCTTATTAACGGGAACTTAGGTAACATTACCAATCTCTAGGAGAGTACTAGGAGAGTACTTGCCCCCTTGCATCCCCAAGAAGAGATCTATATCTGACTGAGGGGGAAGGTGCCTACGCCCCCTGGGCCAGCATAGATGTTAGGGTCCGTTATCAAAGGAATGAGACTGAAACAAAGTGAAAGTTATTTAAAGCTTTATTTTATGCCAAGTATTAGAAGTCTTACTGACCGGCCAGGGCCACCTCCAAAGAGAGCATCCCCTCCCCATCTTACAGGCTCATGAATTGACTGACTGACCGGTCAGGGCCGCCTCCAAAGAGAGCGACCCCTCCCCGCCGCACTAACTTTTATAGAGCAAAAGCCTGGTCACACATAGGTGGCCAATGAGATTGTCACATTGCATAGTCATGATAGGCCACATGCAGATAGCCAATTGAATTACAATTTACCCTGTAGTAGCTGTTTGAATTAACCTATTACTCTGGTCAGAATTGGCGCTCAAGTTTGGCGCCCAAAAGGCAGGGTTTACATTCTTTGGTGGTTAGGGAGACAATATGTGTGTTTTACTGATTGGATGTCTCCACCTGGCCTGACTTGTCCTTGTATTCTGGGCTCTGTTATTAGGAACTGGCCGACCATATTTTACTGGTTTTCCAGACTTGTTTCTAAGTAAGTTCCTCAGGGGGTGGGGGCAAGGGTCAGTTTAAGTTTTACTGCACAAACAACAAAATGGCTTTTTAACCAGGATGGAATCTCTCTGGCTACATAGGACCTGACAATAGACATTTTCCTTCCCAGCTCTGCTGTCCACTGGTTGCCACACCAGAATCCATGCCACCGCAGGCCTGCTTTCTTGGTGCCCGGACTCTTGCATTCCCGTGATTGACGGGGTGCCTGCACAGATGAAGAGACCTGGACTGGGAAGAGTTTGTTCTGTAAACCCACCTTCTCCACGTGCAGCTCTCAAAACCCAGCCTTGCACTGTCCAGTGTGGGAACTCCTAGTCACATAGGGCTACTGAGATTTACACTAAAATAAAATTAAAAGGCAGTGCCTCCATGGCACCAGCCCCATTTCAAGGGCTTGATAGCCTCATACAGCTACACGCATCGGTCAGCACAGCTGCAATAACATTTCCATCATCTCCGAAAGTTCTATTAGAATGCGCCACTGTGAAGTATTCATTAAGCTGTTCTTTTGGTCCCTTTCTAACTCAGGTGTTTTTCCTTGGTGCAGCATCTGTGAGCTAGCCCCGAGCCCCGCCGGCGTTGGGAAGGACCAGGAAGCGGGCGTGTCTGCGCCCGTGTCAAGCCACGAGCATGGCTCAGTACAAGGGCACGATGCGCGAGGCCGGCCGGGCCATGCACCTGATCAAGAAGCGGGAAAAGCAGAAGGAGCAGATGGAGGTGTTGAAGCAGCGGATCGCCGAGGAGACCATCATCAAGTCGAAGGTGGACAAGAAATTCTCGGCTCATTACGACGCCGTGGAGGCCGAGCTCAAGTCGAGCACGGTGGGCCTGGTGACCCTGAACGACATGAAGGCCAAGCAGGAGGCCCTGCTGAAGGAGCGGGAGATGCAGCTGGCCAAGAGGGAGCAGCTGGAGGCGCGGCGGCTGCAGCTGGAGGCGCTGCGGGAGAAGGAGCGCAAGCAGGAGCAGAAGCGCAAGGTCTGCAGCCTGTCCTTCACGCCTGACGAGGGCGACGAGGGCGACGGGGACGGGGCGGCCGGGGAGCAGCCCGGGTCTGCGGCGGGGAGCAAGCGGCGGAAGAACCTGGGGAAGAATCCTGACGTGGACACGAGCTTTCTGCCCGACCGCGACCGCGAGGAGGAGGAGAACCGGCTGCGCGAGCAGCTGCGGCAGGAGTGGGAGGCGCGGCGCGAGAAGGTGAAGCGCGAGGAGATGGAGGTCACGTTCAGCTACTGGGACGGCTCGGGGCACCGGCGCACGGTGCGGATCCACAAGGGCGGCACGGTGCAGCAGTTCCTGAAGAAAGCGCTGCAGGGGCTGCGCAAGGACTTCCGCGAGCTGCGCTCGGCCGGCGTGGAGCAGCTCATGTACATCAAGGAGGACCTGATCCTGCCCCACTACCACACCTTCTACGACTTCATTGTCACCAAGGCCCGGGGCAAGAGCGGGCCGCTCTTCAGCTTCGACGTGCACGACGACGTGCGGCTGCTGAGCGACGCCACCATGGAGAAGGACGAGTCGCACGCGGGCAAGGTGGTGCTGCGCAGCTGGTACGAGAAGAACAAGCACATCTTCCCTGCCAGCCGCTGGGAGCCCTACGACCCCGAGAAGAAGTGGGACAAGTACACGATCCGATGACCCCCTTTCCGTTCCCCCCAGGCTCCCTGTCCGACCCCTCCCTGGTCCTGCAGAGCCCTGGCACGCGTGGCCTTCGCAGCCTCTGATGGCCTCCTGCCCACGCCCAGGCAGCAGCACCCAGCATAGGAAACAGATCTCTGTACCCTGTCACTCCCAACTTAATTTGGTGACCTTAATTTCTCGCCCCAAATTGAATAAAGAACCGAGGGTTCTCATATTATTCAAGTGTGGTCCTTCTATTGCTGATATTATTTTGGGGTGCTTGGTTGTTTGAAGGAGTGGGTGGGTATTAATGTTACTTACTGTGTGGACCCATTATATGGCTCTGTTGAGCTATATTGAAACCATCACTGTGCTGTACGGAACAGAATGAGAGTAAGGGGTGCATTTTTTACCGGAGTCAAAAAGTGTTAAAGCAAGTAGTCACGAGCGTGGACTTTGGAGCCAAACTGCCTGAGTGTGATTCTCAAGTCAGCTTCTTTACTTGCTGTGTAATTTGGGACAGACTAAATGAACCTCTGTGCCTCAGTTTCCTCTCCTATAAGTAGGGATAAGAATAGCACTTACCTCATATGAACCATGTGAAGGTTAAATGAGTTAATATTTGTAAAGCACTTAGAATTCAATAAATGTCTGCTGTTACTCTTCTTATGGTCTTAGTTAATTTATTTAAAGAACTGCTGTGACCCACTTCAGAACCATGTGAGGGCAAAGATTGACTTCCCCATAACTTTTCCCAAGATCAGGTGGTTCACAAACTGGGGGAGCAGCCCCCTCTGGAGCAGTCATTAGCTGGGTTGTTTAGCCCCAGGGGTTAGGAGTTGGTTAGTACAGCCTAGAGATGATGATTTGGGCCATGCCTTGTGCCTCCAGCTCCAACATGGCTCTGCACAGTGCTGCTAAAGATTCTGTCATTATTTAAAATTTTGATATTTTACTCATTGTGGATTTCCTTGTGTTAATGTTGATTTTTTTTAAATATTGCATTAAAATGTTTATCTTAAAATTTTTTGAGCGGTTGGGGAAGGGCCAGAGGAAAAGGGAGAGAGAATCCCAAGCAGGCTCCACTCTCAGAGCAGAGACCAACATGGGGCTCAATCCCATGACCCCATGATCATAACCTGAGCTAAAATCAAGAGTTGGAAGCTCAATTGACTGAGCCACCCAGGCACCCCTAAAATATTTATTAATTACTGAATTCTGGGGTGTTTCCACCCCCTCTCAAACCCCATTTACCTTAATGCCCAAGGCAGATGCCTCACTCACCTTACCCCAGTCCCAGCTTCTTTTCTCAGAGTTCTTGTTTCAACCCATAAATAAGAACTTCTGCCAAAATGTTGGCCCTCTGAGGCAGTGGGTCCCAGCCTGTGCTGTCCATTAGGATCATCAGGGAAGCTTTTACAGCTGCCAAATTCTCAGTGACGCTCAGAGTCAGGATCTCAGTGGGAGGCAGACAGTACATGTTTTGAAGCTCTGCAGAGTTCAATGTGCAGTCAGGTTAGAGAAAGAATGTGTTAGGGTTGCCTTCTCTCTACATTTTACTAAATCTTCTGCTGAGATTTTGGCCATAAGCTCAACTGGGTCATGCCCAGGATGGGTTGAGGACCATCGGAGTGGACTCTGGTTTATTTCAGTGGGATATGAAATGGTACCCAAAGTGTGATGCTTGCTTGGAGCAGCAGTGTGTCTTGTTAGAAAGCACACACCTATTCAATTGGAATGTGTGACCCAACAAGATTACCTGGTGATTCACACGCACACTAAGATTTAGTGACCTGTGACTGGCTACATGTCTGCTCTATAGTCTGCAGTTCTAATATATTAATTCAAAACTTAGACTTAGGGGGTATTAATAGTAGAGCTCTGTATTTTTGGTCCAAGCCACATTTTCTAATCCAGCTTTAATAATGTTGATATGCTAACCACAGTCTAACTCCTACATCTATTTCTTAATTGGTTTGGAGTTACTTAGATTTACCTTACTTTGTTCTGCCATGCATGACAAAACCCCAAAGTCACAGTGGCCTAAGCAAGCCTTTTTTTTTTTCCTATGCAAGCCTGGGGATAAATTTGCATAGCACCAGTCAAGGACCTGGGCTACTTCCATCTCTTCTGTTATCCAAGTGGCCTCCATACCCACAGGAATATCATAAGCCAAGATGGAAGTTCCAACTCCAGCCACCACGTCCACATCCCAGGAAACAGAAAGAAGGTAAAGGGAGAAAGGGAAATCCCAAAGTCATAAAATGTCGGTCTCTTAAGGATACCTGTAAATTGACAAATAATAATCTGGCTATATCCCTTTTGTTAGAATTTGGCTACTTGGCCACACCTTGCTACAAGGAAAGCTGGGAAATGTAGTCTTTTTTTTGGTCAATTTAATTTTTTTTTTCATTTTTAAAACTTTTCAATGTCAGTACAGTTAAGATGCAGTGTTATACTAGTTTCAGGTATGCAATATAGTGATTCAACAATTCTAACATTACTCAGTACTCATTATAGTCAAGTGCACTCACCTTCACATATTTCACCCATTCCCCCCACCAACCTCCCCTCTGATAACCATCTGCTGTTCTCCATAGTTAAGAGTCTGTCTTTGTCTTTTTTGTTTATTTAATAAATTCCACATACAAGTGAAATCATACATTATTTTTCTTTCTCCGACTGACCTCACTTAGCATTTCATCCTCTAGATCCACCTATGTTGTTGCAAATGGCAAAATTGCATTCTTTTTTCATAACTGGGTAATATTCCATTATGTGTGTGTGTGTGTGTGTGTGTGTGTGTGTAATGTATGTCTGTATGTATATATGTATGTGATATATATACATATACCACATCCTCTTTATCCATCCATCTATTGGACGTGGGTTGCTTCCATAACTTGGCTAACGTAAATAATGCTACAATAAACATAGGGGTGCATATATCTTTTTGAACCAGTGTTTTCATATTCTTTAGATAAATTCCCAGTAGTGAAATTATTGGATCATATAGTAATTCTATTTTTAATTTTTTGAGGAACCTCCATATTGTTTTCCACAATGGCTGCACCAGTTTGCATTTCCACCAACAGTGCACAAGGGTTCTTTTTTCTCCACATCCTCACCAACACCTATTGTTTCCTGTGTTGTTGATTTTAGCCATTCTCACAGGTGGGAGGTCATATCTCATTGTGGTTTTGGTTTATATTTCCCTGATGATGATTGATGTTGATAACTTTTTATGTGTCTCTTGGCCATCTGCATATCTTCTTTGGAGAAATGTCTGTTCATGTCTTCTGCCCATTTTTAAATTGGATCATTTGTTTTTTGGTGTTGAGTTGGATGGGAGATGTAGTCTTGAGTTGAACTACATCGTTACTGAATTTCTGCCTTCTGATCTGTCCATTTCTCATAGAGGGTTATAGAAGTCTCCAGCTATGATAGTGTGTTAAGCATGATAACCACTACACTCTGGAAATGCAAATAGGTAAATACTTTACCTACTAGAGCCCTTAACCTATTTAAATTCCCAGTTCTGATAATCTAACAGTCCTGCCATATCTGGTTCTGATGATTTCTCTGTCTCTTCAAATTGTGGTTTTGGCCTTTTGGTATATCTTATAATTCTTTCTTGATAGGTAGACATGATATGCCAGGTAAAATCTTTTAATGAGATCATGACCCTAGACCGTGAACTTCAGAAGTATTTCCCAGTTTTATTCTCTCCCCCCTTAAGTGAAACGGGATGTCAAAAGTGGGCAGGAATTTGGTATTTCCTTTCTCTCAAGTCAATTGAGCTCTGGTAATACCCCAGCAGATTAGGCTGTAGTTAACTAGGTTCTTCTGAAGGCAGACCTTGTTAAGAATAGAGTGCTCCATTGCATTTAAAATTGTTTCCTTTCCCCTCCCTTTGCAAGAAGCAGGAAGGAATTTTTCTCTAATATTTACTGTGGGAACCTGACTGACCGCCTGAAGGTAAAACAAAAATATTTTTTGTTTTCAAAACAAAAAAACAACTCTCAAGAGTTGACCACACTGAGCCTGAAGTAATTGTCAATTACAGTTCAGGTTTCTGTATACCAGCAAGGTTTCCTCATCCTGGCACTGGTTCCTGGAGAGGTTTCTGCTCATGCGTTACTGCTCCCATAAGTTTGAATTCTTTTTATCTGTCCGTTTCTCTAGTTCCAGGGCAAAAGTCTGTTCTGTGACCTTACTTCTCTGATGGTTCCTATGAGAGTTGTTGATTTTTCAGTTTTGTTTGGCAACTTCAGAGCTCTTTATATGCCTAAACCAGAAACCAGGAGTACTCCTACTCCTTCAATATTAGGAAGCATTGAGCATTCTAACAACTTTAGCCTTTTGAAAAAGAGGCAGTCCTCCTCTGCAGTCCTGATGTGTTCCAGTCTGGGTTGGTTTCTCTCTGCGGTCCGTGGCTGACATTTTGGAACCTCCTTTTACCATTATCCTGGAAATATCCTCTATCTGCCTTCTATGTTAAATTCCATGTTTCCTTTAGCTTGGGTCTTCTTGTGTTCTTTCTTGATTTACTTCCTCTTTTTGATGAAGTACATTCTCTCACTGTTTGATGATGAAGAATATTTGAGAAGTATTGTTTTTAGAGCTTGAATATTTAAAATTTTTCTTCATTTTACCCTACTACATGATTGAAAGTTTGGCAGATGGAACTCACTTTCTGGCAAAAGTAATTGTTTCATAGTCTCATAACTTGCTTTAAATAATTATTCCATTTAATATATTTAGCTGGAGGTCAAGTGTAGGGGTGGTTACATAAAATCCATGGCAACCATCCCAGACCCTCCTTAGAGGAATGGCTTCCTCCATTTTTTTTGCCCCTCATTTCCTCTGTATATTTTAAGATGCTCTGCTTCTACCTGTCCAAAGAGGACTTCTCAAAGGAAGAAACCCCTCCTTTGTTGGGTCATTCAATTTCCCAGTCCTCTCCCTGGCAATCTTCACTCAGGTGTAAGTCCTCTCCCTTTACTGTCCATATCATTTTGTACTTGTCATATATTCTGTATTGTGCTATGCTTTCTCTCATCTCCATGTATTACTTTGTAAACTCCGTAAGCCCAGGAGTCAAGGTTTTATGATTCTTTTCTCCCCAGAGTGACTAGACAACAAAAACTGTTTGTTTACTTGACTTGGATGGAGATGAAATTTATTCCAGGATGCAAGTGTACATGCACAGACATCAGTTGGCCCAAATCTTTCTGGATGGAATTCAAGACTGGAGTAGACAGAACACATTATTTTGGAGGCTCCCATCCAAACGAATTTAGGAGAAAATTATTACCTCCTTGACTGACACTAATGGCTCCATAGAACACAAGACACAGTAACACCGTGGGGGCACACTTGTCATTGCACCACCTCTAAGATGAAGTCTGAGTTCTGACTCAAGTGTTGCATTTCAACATCCTCTATTATTGTCCGATGTATTATTAGCCAACTGCCTATTCTTCAGCCTGAAAAACCTTGTAGAAGACTATAATGAGAGCTAAGATTTAGTATATGCTATTATGCTGGAAATTGTTCTAAGCACTTCAGTTATTTTAACTAATTTAATTCTTATGAGGATCAGATGAGACAGGCTGTTGTTCCCAGTTTACAAATGAGGAAAAGAGAGGCTGAAGTAATTTCTTCCAAGTTAAATACCAGTGAGAGGAGAGTTGGGCACTGCTGTGTTTCTTCCTTTTGCCAACTAGACAGCACTTGATTTATTTTCGCTTGCTCTTGGGGATAGACAAGACAGTCCTCATGCCATGAGGGCAAAAATGCTTTTGTGCCGGGTCAGTGTGAAGACCACTCAACCTTGAACATTTCCCTATAAAATCACATGGGAGGAAAGCATGTATTCAGATAAGCTCTAGGGGATCATCACACGATCTCTTATCTTCTTCTAACATCTTAATTAATTAAGTTACCTAGGAAAGTATTAATAGATAAACAGAAAAGAGCTTCAACTAACTTGACAGAGGAAGGGGCCAAACAGGTGCATTGATTTGAGAGCCAGGACAGGGATCTCAGAATCAGGGTCTCATTTGTGTTTTTCAGTATTTCTCAGAATGAAGGACCAGAGTTTCTGCATTCCTAACTGAAGGATTGCAGCAAGGAATGCATTTCTCATGGATTCATATATTTTTGCCAGAAAAATATAATAATAAATGATATTAAGATGAAAAATAAAACCAGATGAAGAAAAAAAAAATCCATGCTGGAAATTCATAAAATTTTTGAAAGGTAACATATATATATATATATATGTATATATATATATATATATATATATACACACATTTGTGTGTATATATGTATCTGTGCATATACATGGGGTGTGTGTGTGTGTGCGTGCGTGCATGTGTGTTTGCATGTGTGTGTGTTTTTATTTGGCTCTCCAGCAGAAAAGGAATACTCCTTCACAGACCTCAGGGATCACAAGATACTGAGCATATTTCATTAGGGCAGTGTTGAATAGTAGTTAGGGCTAATGAGCTGGAGAAGCTGAGGTCTCTAGGAAGGCAATGGGATATTAGTTCCCACACATGAGATCCAGTTTCCAAGAGGCCCCCAATGGTTTTTTTCTTCTTGGTTTCATGCTCTTGTATAACCAATAAGATTTTGATAAAATGACAGTATGTAACATTGAAGACTCGGTCATAAGAGGCACTGTACCTTTTTTCCACCTTTCTCTTTTGAATAACTCCCTCTGGGGAGGCCAGCTATCACTCTGTGACATTTAGGCAGCTGTAGGGACAGGAACACCTGGCAAGAAATAAAGAACCAAGGCCTTCTGCTAGCAACCAGCAAAAACAGAGCATCCAACTTGGAGTCAGATCCTCCAACCCCAGTCAAGCTCTTTCAGATGACTATAACCCAGGCCAACAACTTGACTAATCTTATGAGATCCTGAGCCATATATAACTAATATAGATGTATTAATTGATACATATTTTATGTACCATAAAATATTATCAAAAAGTTCAGTGTTTTTTAGTATATTCATGGATCTGTGTAAACATTACCATAATATGATTTTGGAACATTCTCATCACTCCAAAAACAAACCCTGTACTCATCACCCTCCTCCCCAGCCCTAAGAATTTACCAATTATCTTCTGTTTCTATAGATTTGCCTATTCTGGACATATCATATATCAATGGAATTATAGACTATGCAGCCTTTTGTGCCTGACTTCTGTCATGTATCATAATATTTTCACGATTTATCCATGTGGTAGCATGTATCAATACTTCATTCCCTTTTATAGCCAAATAATATTTCAGTGCATGGGTAAACTACACTTCTTTTATCTACATATTAGTTGATGGAATTTGTGTTGATTTCATTTTCTGGCTTTTATGAATAATGTTACTGTGAACATTTGTGTACAACTTTTGCATGGACATGTTTTCACTTCTCTTGGGTATACTCATAGGAGCAGCATTACTGAATCTTATAATGACTATATGAGTAAACTGTTGAGGAACTTCCAGGCTGTTTTCCAAAGCAGTCACACCATTTTATGTTCCCATTAGTAATGTCTGAGGGTTTCAAATTCCCCACATTCTCACAAACACTTATTATCATCCATCTTTTTGATTAAAGCCATCCTTTTAGGTGTGATGTGGTATCTCACTGTGGTGGCTATGATTTGCATTTCCTAGATGGCTTTAGGCGTTGAACACATTTTCCTATACTTATTGGCCACTTGTGTATTTTCCGTGGAACATTTTCTGTTCAGATCCTTGGCCCTTTTTTAATGGGAGTACTTATCTTTTTATTATTGAATCTTAAGAGTTATTTACATGTAAGAATCCAAGTCAGGTATATGTCAGGTATATGATTTGAAAGTATATTTTCCATTCTGTGAGTTGTCTCTGCACTTTCTTGATAGTATTGTTTGAGCACAAAATTTTAACTTTAATGTAGTTCAATTTATCTACTTTTTTTTTGGTGTTAGTTTTTTTGATATCATATCTAAAAAACTATTGTGGAATCCAGACTTATAAAAATTATTCCTGTTTTCCTTTAAGAGTTTTAGAGTTCTCCCTCATAGATCCATTTTAAGTTAATTTTTATATGGTGTGAGGTAAGGGCTCAAATTAATTCTTTTATATGTGGCTATCTAGTCCCAGGACCATCTGTTGAAAAGGCTATTCTTTCCCCATTAAATAGTCTTGCCCCCCAAATGACAGAAATCAGTTTATATCTGGACTCTCAGATCTATTCCATTCATCTATGTGTCTATTGTTATGCCAATTCTACATTGTCTTGGTTACTGTTGCTTTTAGATAGTTTTGAAATAGGGAAATACGTGTCCTCCAACTTTTTTTTCTTTTTCAAAGCAAAGAATTTTCTGTTTTTAGTTTATCTGGTAATGTCTTTATTTCACCTTCATTTTTAGAAGATAGTTTTGCTTATCATAAACTTCTGATTCACAGGTTGGTTAGTTGGTTTTTCCATCATATTGAAATGGCCTTTGGCTTCCATTATTTTTGATAAGAAGTCAGCTTATTGAGGATTCAGTAAGTGTTCCTTTGCATGTGATGGGTTGTTTATCTTTTGTGACCTTTAAGATGGTCTCTTTATTGTTGGCTTTCAACACTTTGACTATGATGTGTCTGGGTGTGGCTCTATGCTCTAATCCTACTGAGAATTAATTGAGCTTCATGTATGTGGAGATTAATTCTTTTCAGCAGATTTTGAAGTTTCCAGCTATTATATCTCTTAATATTTTTTTCAGTTGCTTTCTCACTATCTTCTCCTTCTGGCACACCCAGTATGCACATGTTGATGTGCTTAAGGATGTCCCACATTTCTCTGAGGCTCAATTTCTTTCTTTTTTTTTTTTTAATCATTTTTTTCTCTTTTGTTTCTACTACGTAATTTCCATCTATCTGCTAGTTTGCCTATTCTTTCTTCTACCAGATCAGATTTATATTCAAGTTTCTCTGCTGAAATTTTCATTTTAGCTATCATATTTTCAACTCTAGAATTTTCATTTAGTTCTATTTTGTAATTTATATCTCTCTTTTTATATTTTCTGTTTGGTGAGACATCATCATCACACCTTCCTTTAGTTCCTTAGACATGGACTCCTTTAGTTCTTTGAACATATTTATAATAGCTGTTTTGAAGTTTTTGTCTGCTATGTCCAATATCTAGACCCCTTAAAGGTAATTTCTATTGTCTGCCTTTATTCCTGTGCATTGGTCACACTTTCCTGTTTCCTTGCATGTCCTCATATTTTCTGTTGAAAGCTGGACATTTTAAATAACGTATTGTAGCAACTAGGATACTGATCTCCTCCCTTCTGAGGACAGCTGCCATTGTTGTTTGCTTAGTAAGTTGGCTTGAACGGGTCAGTGAAATCTTTTTTCCCTTGCACTGTGCAGCCTCTGATATCTTTGCTCAAACTTTTTTGGCTCATTTTTACCTTTAAGACTGGTTTCCTACCAGTCATCCCTGGGTCAGTCTAGGTTATCAGTGATCCTCTGGTTGGTCAGAGGTTGTAGTTAAGCCCCCTGAACCAGTGATTTTTTCACTTGTTACCATTGGATCTAGGTGTGGTTTGGAGACTGCTTTCACTGTTCAGGGAGTTTATAGGTTGCCCCACTTTTAGCCAAGGACTGATAGCTCAGAATTTCTGTTTCCATTTACCCCTTGATGAGTCCTTGAAGGACTCAGCCTTGGACATACACACAGAGCTCCTGAGCACCAGGATGACTGCAGGTTTAGCTGAACTCTCTTTGACTCTTTTTTTCCATGACCTCCTCATTAAACATCTGGCTAATCTGCTTCTATATGCATCATACCCACTTGTTAGCTGCCACTAACTTCTGGTCAATTTCTCCATTGTTTTCACTAACGACTTGGGGCATAAATTGCTCCACACTCTGATCCAGTGGAAGTAGAGCCCCTTAACAATGTTAAGGTATTGCCAGTCTTAAGGTTTGCTCCATCTTTTTCCTAGGCAGAATCTCTGTACTTTGGATTAAGAGTCATGGAGATGGGGAGATGGGGACTTCGCTCTTTACCAGTTGCACCATCCTTACCAAGCAGGAGCTGTGTGGGGGGAAGGTAGGAACTGGTGCCATCAGCTAGCTATCTACTGCCCGGTATAGATCTTACACAGCCCAGAGGTGCAGTTTGGGGGTTGGGGTAGCAGATGGGATTTGCTAGTATTCATCACCTGCCAAATCTGTCTGCAGTAGCTCTTCCACCGCAGGAAGCTGGAGGAGAAGGGAGCTGACCCTCAGTTATTAGCCTTGACTAACTATTGGGAAGATCTCTTTAGTTATATATAAATGGTCTGGTTCAAATTCAAAGTCACAATAATGTCTTATTTTATACACTCTTCTGTAATGTGATCTTTTGCCTCCTCCACCAAAAGGTGAGGTTTATTTCCCCACCTCTTTGGCCCTGTGTCTGCTTTGATGAGTGCAATATAGGAAAATTAATGCTATTCCCATGGATGTAGTTTCTACTGGCCTCACCTCTTCTCTTCCTCCCTCTCCCAGTACTTGCTCCCAAGACACACTCTCCCAAGATTCAGCTATCAAGCCATGAGAAGCCAATCCACATGCAGAGGCCATGTCAAGGTGCTTCAGTTGGTTCTCTAAACTGAGCTTCCAATCTATAGCCAGCATCAGCTGCCAGCCATGTGAGTGATGTTCCAGCTCAGATGAGGCCCCAAATGACTTCATCCCCCACAGATAACATGCACAGCAGAACCAACAAGGAAAATCCCAGTGGATCCACAGAATCATTAGAGGTAATAAAATAGCTGTTGAATATTGTTGTTTTAAACCCTGAAGTTTGGCTCATCAACTTGGAAGTTCTCCAAACCCCATTGTTTAGGGTTTTTATGGATGTTTCATTGCATAGACATGACTGATGAAATCACTGGCCATTGGTGATTGAAAGTCTGTAGTCCTTCTCTCCCCAAAGGTCAGATGGTAAAGATTAAAGTTTCAAACTTTTAATCACGTGGTTGGTTCCTCTGGTTATCAGCCTCCCTCCTAAAGCTGTCTAGAGGACCACCAAGAGTCACCTCATTAACATTAAATCAAGTGTAGTCTACAGGACTTATTATGAATAACATACACTCTTATCACTCAGGAAGTTCCAAGGGTCTCAGGAGCTCTGTGCTCCAGGGACAAAGACCAAATACATATGTTTTTTCTTATACCACAATCCTATATAGGTAACATCTACCTAAATCAGCGACTTCCAAACTTGTTTGGCTATGACCCTTAAATACATCTTACATCCCAACCAAGTATGCAAACACCACACACATACACGTGTAGGTGCATATATAACACTGAAACCAAAGTTTTATTCAATTTCTAGGAAATCATATTCACCCTCACTATATGCCTCACCCTCACTCTATTTTCAATTTGGGTCAATTCATTCCTGTTTCTCCTTCCTCCTTTTTCTTTCAAATGCTGACTTTAATGCATGAAATGGCCTTCTTGTCCCACTAAGGTGTCTCAAGCCATACTCTGAAAAACACTGTGGTCTCAATAACCTACTCTCTGTCTCTAGATCTCTGAGACTTTATAGGGAAGAGGGAGAAACAAAGACACCCTTTGCCAAGGAGAGTCACATCCCAGACCAGCAGGAAAAGATACGAACATGCAGAGAAAGAGAACAGAACTCAGTTTGAGTGTCAACTGTCTAGCTATAAAGAGGAATGGGAACAGGTGACGGATGGCAGAGGAAAGACTTATATCCCTTAAAGACAGCTCTCCCTCACGTAACTACTGGACACATGTTTTTCAGTCAGTCACTTGTTTCAGAAACCCAAATTTGTGCCCCAGGACCCTCTTCGCCCCATACCTGCCCTCAAGCTTGTACTTGAGTCCTTATGTCCCCCTCTGCCAGTCGTACCTCTGCCCTGAGCCTTTAGACTAGTCTTGAGAAGGCTAACTTCACAGAGTCTGGGTGACCTCACCACCAGACTCCAATAGCCAGCAGGTTGACCGCTACAGAAATCTCTTCCAGAGCTGTGGGCATAGTCAGAAGGGGAGTCCCTTCCCAGCACTGGAGAAAGGATTCTGGCTAGAGGATCCAAGTATATCCCAGAAAGGATGGCAAAGGGATTTGTTCTCAGAGATGTCATACCCAGCCTCATGAGTTTAAAGACAGATGTTCTTTGTGATTCTAGAGAAGCATATGGCTTTTTATGCTTTCTTTATTCTTCCCTGGGTTAAATTGCTCTGGCATTGTCTCACTTCTTCTAATGGACCGTGTCTAACATCTGTGCAGTTACAAATGAGGCATGCTTATTTGTGGGTTTATGGAGCTTGAATGACCTCAAGTCTGCCAGGGACCAGCTGCCTCACTCAGACAGAGGGAAACGGGGCACTGCTGGAGTGTGAAGTAGGTCAGTTGACAGGGCAGGGGAAAGTAACGAAACGATGGGTATTAAGGACAAAAAAAAAAAAATCCTAACCTAACTGTCCTGTAATATTGTTTAACCTGGATTCTTTGCCTTCTACCTTTGTAGAGCTTGTATATGATATTTAAATGGCATGTATTGGTTTTTTTATATTAGAAATGTAACATGCGTATTACAGAGAACTTCTAAAATATAAAAAAGGAAACCAATCACTCATAATTGTGCCACTCAGAGAAGACCACGGTTATTGTTTTGACATTTTTCTTTCATTCATTTTATCGCAGGCATGTGTCTACTGGAGATACATTTGAATCATTAAACCCTATATGCAATTTTGTAATCTACTTTTAAAATTTCCCATTATATTCCTCATGTGGTCTTCAAAAGCATCCCACAAAATATCTTTATCCTAATTTCCCTTTCATTCTTATAAAAAATAGATGTGTGCTCCATTGATATCTTCAAAGATAAACAGATTGGGAGCATGCAGGGTTTCAGTGTTCTAGATTTTAAAAATTACTGTCCTCGGTAATGACAGGCCAAAGTAACAGGCCTCTCTTAATTTTCTGCAACTGCTCTGAAATTAGGCTTTTTCTCTGTGAAGGCAGTACCTCCCATGCATTCATCCTTGGTAATTTGTATATCTTGGGAAAGAGACCTAGAACCCATTCTTAAGGCTTAAAATCCCGCTTTTTTAAAAATTGAAGGTCTACTAATCTAAACCCTGAATTTTTTAGAAGTGGGAGAGTAACAAAGTCTTTTTTCAAACCACATAATTGTGAAGTTAAGTTTCTCTCTGGGACTGTTTAAACACTGCTTGTAGTCCCCTAACCCTGAGGCACAGCCTTTTCAAACTTGCGGACAGAGAGCTCTAGAATCCTCCATTATTGCCATGAAGTGGAAATTCTTCTGAACTCAATGGATTTTATTGGGGGGAAGGAATACTTGATTTTAATTTGGACCTAGAAAGTGGAAAAGGGTGAGGAAACTTTTTAAAAAAAATTCTAAAACTCGGGGCACCTGGGTGGCTCAGTGGTTTAAGGCCTCTGCCTTTGGCTCAGGTCATGATCCCAGGGTCCTGGGATCGAGCCCCAAGTCGGGCTCTCTGCTCAGTGGGGAGCCTGCTTCCTCCTCTCTCTCTCTCTCTCTCTCTGCCTGCCTCTCTGCCTGCTTGTGGTCTGTCAAATAAATAAATAAATTCTAAAACTCTTCCCTTGTCCCCACCCAGGTCCCTTTATGCATTTACAATATTGTTCTGATTTTTTTAAAGGATTTAAACCAGCTCCCACGAAACCACACCTGTTTTCCCAAGAGCCCATTAGAAGCCTAGTGTGCGGCCCATACTTAATCCCATCCACCTGCAGAGGACAGAGGGCCCCCCCCCTGCTCAGAAATTGCACCACTCCTTTCCCTCCTGTTAATGACATGATAAACTTCACATTTCTCATTTATACTTTATAATCTCTACAACCTCCCTGTCAGTCCAGCCCCCTTCCCCAGCTACCCTCACATGTAAAGGCAGCTTAACTCCTATCTCTCTGACATGAAGTAGACTTCAAATAAGAGAAAATAAGGACACTAAGTCCTCTGGTCCATTTTATGGTAGCCATCAGAAAGCTGACAGGGGAGAATAAAATGCCATTCATGTGGGTCCTTTGTGTGGCTTTGAATGAGTGTGTTGAACCAGGCGGTACTTGGGTGGCTCTGGATTTTTCACCTGGGTCAGATAAGGTGCCCCGAGATAAACTCCTTCCGTGTTTCTATGGATGCCAAGGAACCAAGGGCCTGGGAGGGCTTTTGAGCCCTGGGAGGGCTGGTGCAAGATAATATCCTTCTCTACAAAGAATCCACTATCTGATTGGGGCTGCAAGATGGCAAGTCTTCCTCCCTCTCCTGGCCCCCGAGGACCAGGGTGTGGGGACAGTGCTGGGGCCTGAGTGACAAGGAGACGAGCTAGAAAAGGCTCTTTGCAGGAAGGAGAGGCCGCACAGAACCACCAATGCTCTGCACCCAGGACCCTACCTGCTTAGAGTCACAGGGGACTCAGACAAGGACATGGTGGCCTGTCCTGGCAGAGTTCCCAAGCATTGCTTCCTAGTGAATGGTGACCCCAGGAATCTGTGTTTTCCCACTGATGCTGACCTTGGTCTCTGTCAGCCTCTGAGTCTCCACCACAACAGCATCCCTGGGCTCTATCAGCCACCAATCCAGCCACCAATCTACAACCTACAGATTTAAGAAATATTTAACTAGAAGATAAGGGCATTGGTTTGGTTTGACACGATAGTTTAGTTTTGTCTTTTCAAGGAAGCTGTGACTTTCAAGACACCAGATTTGTAACTGTATCAACCATTTAATGTCACTGATAAAAATCCAATGCTGTAGGGTATGAGATGAGACAAGGGTTAAACATCTTGATCTTCCAAACCTACTTCCTTCTGTCTTTGCACCATTGTTTCCTTCCTGTGCTATACTCCCTTGTGCCAAATATTAGGTGGGTCATTGTGGTCTGTGTCATTTGGTAGAGTTTCAAATCTCCTCCACCTACACTCCTTCAAACTGAAAGTCTAAAGAAGCCAAGATGAACCTCAATTTCAATTTAAGTAACTAGCAAAAAAAAAAAAAAAAAGGAAGAAAGAAAGAAAGAAAGAAAAGAAGATGAGAGAAAAGAAAAAGGAAAGGAAATCAAACTTTTAAAATTTTTCTCCAGAAAAAAAAAAAATGTGTGTGTTTGTATTCTCTCTTTTTCCTGTCTCATTGTATATGATTTCACATCACAAGAATTTGTTACAAGTCAGACCCAGTTCCACCTTTGAAAGAGGCACCAATGTAGTTATGGAAGGGAAGGGTATTTTGTTTATGAGGTCAGTGTTAAAGGATGAGCTGTGGCTCTTAAACTTTGGTGAACATGAATCACAAGAGCTTCTTAAACCTGTAAAGTCCTGCTAGCTCTCCACTCCAAAAGATTCAGCTCAGTACACCTCCAGGAGATTCTAAGGCAAATGAGTGGAGGTGGGAGAGAGGGGCAGTCTTTGAGAAACACTGCAAATTAGAGCAACATCCCCTCTGACTTTAGCAGCCTGTTGACCTCGGGGAGGACCAAAAGGTTGGGGGTGAAGAAGTGAAATCCATGAGTATAAACATCCTTTTAAAGATGTTCAGAAAGGGAAAGGAAGAAATTGAACAGTAGCTAGTGGTAGATGTGGGGAAGAGGGAGATATTGTGTGCCTTAAAAAAAAAAAATAAAAGAATGGAAAGATTTAAATCTATTTAAGTGCTGAAATGAAAGGACCAATAGTGAGAGAGGTTGGCGGTAACAGGAGAATGGAAGATGACCAGAATCTAGTCCCTGGAAGAGGTAAGAAGCCTTAAGATCCAAGACACTACCAGCGCTATGACCAACCAGCTTTGCAGAGGAAGAAGGGAATTTATCTCTGAGTCAGGAAGCAATCCAAATAATAACCTGAGATAAGAGAAAATGGATGGACTCCTAAAGTTTCTATATAGCAGTGTTGTTTAGTAGTTCGAACTTACTTGAAGTGCTGAAATAGGGAACTAGGACATAGAGAAAAAAGGGCATACCCCAGAGATCTCTAGTTGTCAAACCCCAAATGATACTCCCTTCTAAGAAACAGTGGTCCCTAGATGTTTGGGAGAAATTGCTCTATCTTTTCACCAAAAAGGGAATGATTGGAATCCTAACTTCTCCTCATGGTTGCTGTCTGACCCTCTTATTAAAAATACCCTGCAGGGGCTGCCTGGGTGGCTCATTGGGTTAAGCCTCTGCCTTCAGCTCGGGTCCTGATCTCGGGTTTCTGGGATTGAGTCCCACATCGGGCTCTCTGCTAGGCAGGGAGCCTGCTTCCTCCTCTCTCTCTCTCTGCTTGTGATCTCTCTCTGTCAAGTAAATAAAATATTTAAAAAAAAACCACCCTGCAATGTTCCACAGTAACTTATTTGAGGCCAGTGACCTGGCAAATCTCAGTGGACAATATCTCACAAAGCACTAGGTGGTGGTAAAGGGATCTGATACATTGTTTCTGATGTTTATTCTGCATTGTATGCAAGTTATGGGTATCTATTATTACAGAAATGTATATTCTTATTCTAGCAAATAGAGACATGCAGGAAAGGGGGGTAGAGTCACTCAGAGTCACACAAAGATGTGACTTTTAAAGACTTCGGTGCTGTATTAACTAACCTCCAGGAGGCTGCCAATAATCCTTGCCTCCCAGTAGTCACACCCTTACCCTGTCCCCTCCTACATGGAATCAGAACCCCCCTCTTTCCCCAGCTAATAGCAGGTACCAAGTGGCCATCACTGTAAGAAACCCACCTAGAGAGTTGATCAAATCACCAGATGTCTGTGGACCTGGGCAAAACTGATAGCAAATTTCACGGGATCCAGAATGACCCAGATGGACCATCACCAAATTCTTAACCCATGGAAACCAGGAGAGATAATAATGATTATGTTTTTAAAACCACTTAGTTTGGGGGTGACTTGCTTAGTTGATTCCTTTGTTTAGCAGTTATCCTTGATGTTTGAATACTGAGTACATACAGACTAGATGGGCACTATTCTCAAATCTTTTTCTTTCCCTCAGGTCTAGGTGGAAAACAAAGATCACCATGTTTGTTTACTCGCTACATAAAATTATCTCATGAACTTGAATTATTCATAAAATTTCAGTTAGTGGGTAGAAAATACGTTACAAACAGGAGCCCTAAGGTGTGTGGTGGAATAAGATGCTGGCTCCAGAGAAAGCCGCTATTGCATCTGAATTTTTGTGAACTGAGCTCCTGTCTCCAAAGCAATGACATCATAATTTGTAGGAATCCCTGCTCCCCACCTGGGCAGATCTGTAGGAGAATTAATAATGCATCTTAGGGGTTCTCAGTTCCTTGCTCAGGCATATGCCATAAAACAAACTCAGGAGTAACAGCACTCTGTGAATTATGCTAATTCAGATGGATTATAGATGGGTCTACCTACTTCCACAGGTTTAAAGAGAATGTGAATATTATTTACTACTTAAAAAACCAAACTAGGTGTCCTTCCTAAACAGGCTGACTACATTGTTCCCACAGGTGGGAAATCAAATTTGTCAGTCCTGGGAACAAAAAATCTGAGGCCCCTGCTCTTGCTGTTCCCATTATTTTGGTATTAAGCTCTGGGACCAGTGTGTTTGCCCTGAGATTTTAGCAATGTAGCTTGGGGTTTTTGTTTTTTGTCATTGTATGTTTCCCATATGATTCTCATATTTGACAATGTATTTAATTTCCTGTATCTCCTTTTTCTTTTTTTTTCTTTCTTTTTGTTTTTGTTGTTGTTGTTGCTCTTTATTGCTGTCATTGGTTTTGTTTATTTTTTGTTTTTCTTTGTTTGTTTGTTTGTTTTTTAGCTGCCACAGGCTTAAAAGTGTTATTCAACTTTGGTTTTCAATAGAGTTAACAAAAATGTATTACTTCACTTTTTTACTGTGGTCAATAAATACATATATTAATCCATTAGTGAATTGTCTGCTGATTTTAGATTACTGAATCCAGTTACCCTGTTCTAGAATTAAAAATGACATAATCAGTGATTATATCAGTGATAATCAGTGATTATCCTGAAAATTTATTAGGGGAGAGAAAACTGGTAATTAGGGAGCAAAGAACTATTAAATTTTTATTTCCTTGGTTTGATTTTAAAGTTCTACCAGCGGGCGTCTGGGTGGCTCAGTGAGTTAAAGCCTCTGCCTTTGGCTCAGGTCATGATCTCAGGGTCCTGGAATCGAGCCCCGCATCAGGCTCTCTGCTTCCTCCTCTCTCTCTGCCTGCCTCTCTGTCTACTTGTGATCTCTATCTGTCAAATAAATAAATAAATAAATCTTTAAAAAATAAATAAATAAAGTTCTACCAGCCAACAGATTATCAAGTATTTATTGTAGCGGAAGGGACAGAAAGGAAGGAAAGAATAAGAAAACCTTTTCAGACCTTAAAATGAGGCAGACACTTTGTGAGACTCTGCATTTTCTCATTCAGCCTTCCTTAGGAAGGTAGGTACCATTCTTCCCCGATATCAGATGTGGAAACTGAGGTATTCAGAGCATTAGCAACTTGTCCTGATTTTTAAGTGGTTGAAGCAGGATTTGACCCTAGCTCTGCCTTCTTCCTAGCCACTAGGCTAAACCAAATAGATGACATTTCTCTTTGTGTTGGAGTTCTCAACTGCGAACAATGGAAAACAACTCTGATAAGCAAAGAGGAATTTACTGGAGGGAAAAGGGGTTGGTGGGAAGCGGGGGAGGACATGAGTGTGGCTCACAGAATCAATAGGAGAGCCAAGGACCAAACTTGGGAATCAGTACAAATAAGGCATCTCTGAAATCCCAGGACACAGCACTAGTTTCCCAGGCCTACTGGCTCTGTATCTGAGAATGACCCAACCCTTTCTCCCAGCCTTCCCTCAAGAGTCAGAGTCCCAGAGAACATGTCTAATTGGCAACTTACATGCATCCCAACAGGAAGGAGTCTCTGATCTCACCCTCCACCAAGACTTCATATAGTAGAGGAGAAGTCGGGTCATGGACCGCAGACAGTAAGGCATGTCAGATGTCCACCAGGCTCTTGAAAACTAAATGTCTTTTCTTATAAAACAAACAAACAAACAAACAAACAAAAATCCCCATACCTGTAGAGCTGCAATGTAAATGTGACAGATCTATCTGGGATGAATGGGTCTTCCTGGTTAGAACATATACTCCATGAGGGGTGGGACTGTGTCTGTCCTGGTGTCACCCAGAGTCTGGGACATGATGAGTATCCTGATATTCCTTGAATGAATAAATTTTGTGAATACGTTTTGCCTACTATTTCTCCCATCCTTTATCCAGGGACATCACACTTACAGTTCTGGGCAGATTAGGCATACTTTACTCTATTTGCAGACAAAATATGACAAACCAGGAGAATGAAAACTCCCCAGCATTCTTGCACAAGCTTATGACCAAATGACATTCAGTGCCTATGTGGTAAAGCTCAGGATCAACCTTACAGGTTACACTTCCCTGAAGAAATTTCACAAATCGTGTTTCTTTTTTTTTTAAAGATAATGTATCATCAAAATTAGTTTTAAGAGTCAATCATAATTCAAAGCATATCCCTGCCATTTTTGCATATCATCTTTATCTCTTTCTCCAATACATAAATATTTAGTGTAGTTATAATCGGAGTATACGTACATTTTATTATGTATTATTTCTTCCACAAGCTATGAATGACACTGTTCTAGGTTTCAAAATTGACTACATAAATTATATTAGTGATGGTATAATATTCCTTGATCTTGATGTACCATAATTCAATAAGCCATTTCCTTATTGTTGGACATCTGGTTCAGATGAATCAGACTTTTAACAAGATATGTCTTCAGAGGAGATCTAGAGTATGGTCAACAGATGGCTTGTGGAAGTGATTTCGATATGAGAGTATATTTATTGATGACTGCAGTCAATAGAATGTAACTAAGGATTGCTCACAAATTGGTAGGTGATGTGGGCATCACATACACAAATAAAATTTAAGGCAAATTATAGGGATTTATGAAGTTCAACAGGATGACAAACATTAGATGTAGATGAGAAGGACAGAGCCAGATATGCAGATAAAGAGGTTTTCGCCCCAGTCCTCATTGATATATTAGAACTTTCAGGCTCCAGGACTTTCTCTACTTGAATCCATGATTCTATCTAATAATGAAACATTCGTGTTTGAGTGTGTTCTCCAGACCTAGTATCCCTGGTACTGATAAATCCTTTTTCAGTTTCTCCTTAAGATTATTTTAAATCCGTATTCATAGATTAAAGCAACAGTTTTTGGAGTCAAAGTCAGGATTGGACAGTAATGGGAAAAGAAACAGAGGAATCCCAGGGTGAACTTTGACTTATGGGCTGGTGGAAGTTTATGAAGATACCTTGATGAGAAATAGAAAAAAAAAATGAACTATTTCTGTAGAGTGTATTTTTATTAGGGAAAAATTAAAAAGCTACATAATGCCATTTATACCTTGTATCAGACACACTCTTTTAAGCATTCAGTCAATGCTTTTGATGCATTTGATATCTTAGGTCTTAAGGGGCTGATGTTGTCCATTTATAAAAACCAGATCCTTATCCCTGCCCACACTGTTCCCAGTGAAGCAATGGGTCAGATTCCATCTCCCTGGAATGTTTTAGCACTTGGAGTGACAAACTAGAAAATTATTCACATTGATTTGGCTCTGATAGGAACAAATGTTCCTTCATTTTCCTTCCTTCCTTCACTGGTCCTGCTGTGACTGCACCAGCCTTGAAAATTCACCCGAACTCTGAGACAATGAGACGATTCTATCTGATGGAAAACAGTCTTCAGAAACAGCGGCAGCTCCTGTGACCGTACCAAACCCAAGTCCCGGTTCTGCGCAGGGGAATGCCCTACATCATCCTAGGTCCCATCGAGGATGTGTCCATAATAGAAAATATATCCTTATTCCTCGGGTTCTATCTGCTCCTTAAATGGCAGTCACTTCAACTCGTATGTTTAAAGAGGTGATCAAATTCTATCACACAGATGAATATACTTAATTATATAACCATATATGTTTAGTTATGTATCAGACTCGATGGATAGATAGATAGATTAGATAGATACATAGTCTTTCTGAAGTCATGCCTCATTACCCCGTAAATACTGCACCATGTACCTCCTAAAAACCAGAACACTCCCCTACCAAACGACTCTCCAAGTCAGGAAATCCACACTGACACAGCACAGCCATCCAGTCTGTGGACCTTGTTCAACTTTCTCAACTGTGTCCCTTCTCCTTTGCCACACGGTCTCCCAATGGAGCATGAGTTGCATTGAGTTGTTCATCTCATTTGTGTCCTTCTGTCTGGAATAACCCCTGCTTCTGCCTGCCTCTAGCGTTCTTGATCTGTCTTCAAGAGCACCAGCTTTTCACTTCATGGCTTACCTTCTACCAGCAGGAACACCACCAGTGTGATGACAGGCTCTCCTCAGCATGTCACTTCAGAAGGCTTCACACTGCCAAACTGTCCCACCTGGTGGTGTTACCTTGATCACCTAGTCAAGCTGCTTGCCACCTTCCCCCTTGCATTTGATTACTATTTTGTAGGCAGATAGTCCAATGTTTTGCCAATATCCTATTTCTCATGAAGCCTGGAGCTACCAGTGATGTACACATGTATCAACTACTATTATTATTGTTGCATCACAGTCATTATTTATTTCCATTACTCCTCCTACTTTATTAGTTGGCATTCTACTATAAGGAAGAGCTTTCCCTTCATCACATTTGTTTGTTTGTTTTTGGAGAGGAAGAGAGAGCACAGGCATGTGGTGTCAGTGGGGGAAGGGGCAGAAAGAGAAGGAGAGAGAATCCCAAACGGCTCAAGAGCCAGCACAGAGGACAATGTAAGGCTTGATCTTACGACCCCGCAATCATGACCTGAGCTAAAATCAAGAGTAAGATGCTTAACTGACTGACCCACCCAAGTGCCCCTTTTGACTTATTTTTTCAGCATGGACTCATTGATTCCTGTCTCATACAATGGGTTGTAATCCAATTATCTATTTTGGGACTTCAATTATTCCAAAATTGTGCGATGAGAAACACTTCAAGCTGGCTCATGTGTCTTCCTGATATGTTATCATCATTCTACACGTGACACAGAATCCTGGGGAAGTAGGGAAACCACTTTAGGTCAGTTGATCAGGAAGGCCTCTCTGAGGAGGTGAGTCTGTGTGACAAGGCCAGGAAGGGAGTAGCAAGGGCAATGGTTCGGAAATGAGCAGGGTCAGGGTTCAGGAACTGAGGAGAGGCCAGCGTGCCTACAACACAGACCAGGGAAGGAGTCTGAGGGTCACGCTAGGCTAGATGGGAAGACGCTGGAGGCTTTTAAGTAGGGGTGTGCCATGATTTGGTTTCTATGTCCAAGCATCATGCGGGCTGCCGTGTGGAGGAAGCTCGGCGGGAGAACAGGAACGGATACAGACAGCAGGTGGGACGGGAGCACGCCGTGTGCTCAGTAAGGGCAGACCAGCTACTCCCCCTCCAGACTGACTTCCCGCTCTGGAAGCAACGATGCCTGATTAAACAAGAAGGCGTGTTCACTCAGTCCCTCGTTCAACTTCTGTTCTGTACGAGACACCAGCAGGTGACATGCTGGGTTTGACCTCACACGACTCTCTGTCCAGTGTCCCCCGGCCTGGCTCCTGGCCCAGTACCTGCTGGGTGAGTCCTAAGCATCGGTGAGCACCTCAAAGTCTGCATGTGGGACAATTCCCTGGGGTGGAAGTCCCGGCGCAGCCTCAGTATCGCGCATGCTCCGTGTTCGATCCTCTCACGTGCTAGGTGACCTGCCTGGGATCAGGGGCATCACCCCATCGTCTTGCTCCTGCTTTCACCTTCCAGGCCAGTGTCTCCCAGCTCCAAGCACTCGCAGCTCAGCGCTCTCCCCTGTCCTTGGCATGCCTCTCTATGTATACACAAAATTAAAATTGCATGCCTGGCCACACAAGGAGAAAAGATCTATTCCTGTGGATCCACACTCGGAAGAGTTAGTGTGATTTATTAAAGTAGGATTTATTAAAACCCACACCTTTGTCTCACTTGGGAGTGAAGGTGCTTCCTAGAACACAAGCTCTGATTTCCCTGGGGCTCTACCTCTGGATCCCCTCAGCTCTCTATCTATTGAATCAAAATGAAACAAGGTCATCTGCACCTTGTCTCCAACACAGTGCTTCCTTCCCTTTTCGCCTTTGGCCTTTCCAGGATCCCAGCCCCCACACAAAAGCTGCCATGGCACCTGCAGACAGAGGGCGCACCACAGTAGAGCCTGGTGGAAACATTCCCATGACCACGAGGTTGTACTCATCTTCAGCTGCCACCAAATTTACCACAAACTTAGCCCCTTACGATGATGCAAACATATTAACTCGTGGGTCCCTGTGAGTCAGGAGACCAAGTACAAGGTAGCAGGGACCCTGCAGAGACTCCCCAGGCTGAAATTCAGGTGTTGACCGGGGGCTTCGATCTTACTGAGACCCAGGGTCCCCTTAGAAGCTCATTGGTAGAATTCAGGTCCTTGTGATTATATGATTGGGGCCCCAGAGGCCACCTCTGTTCCCTGCCATGTGCCCCCTCATGACAGGGCAGCTCCAAAGACAGCTGCTGTTTTAACTCTTCTCTTTTCAGGCTGTCCTCCTTTATGGGCTCAACTGGTTAGGTCAGGCCTACCCAAGACAGTCTTCCTTCTAATGAACTCCAAGTCAACTGGTGAGGGACCTTAATGACGTCTGAAAAATCCCTTTATCTTTACCATAGAAGCAACTTAATGCCAGGAATGAAACCCCATCCTGTTCCCAAGTCTTGCCCACACTCAAGAGGAGATTATATGGAATGTGAGTGTTGGGGAAGGACTCACGGGCCATTTAAGAATTCTGATGACTCCAGTAGACTTTCTCCCTAGCTTTTAAAAGAGGTATTTCTAACCGTGGTAAAATACATGTCAGATTTGTTGTTTTAACCATTTTTAAGTGTGCGGAGGGTCTAGTGGCCTTAAGGACATCCACAGAGTTGTGCTACCATCGTCGCCATCCGTCTCCAGAACTCTTCTCATCTTGCAGAACTGAAAATGTGGGTTTGCCCCTGGTAACCCTCCCCCCCCCACCACCTCCAGCTTCTTATTTGTGTTCTCAAATGTAGTGATGGCAGGAGGAAAATCAGGTAAAACAAAAAATTTGCCTGTCTCAATTCAAAGGCTTGCAACTTCATCAGAGCCTCATTTCATGTGCAACTCAAATAAAGATGCTTCTGGGCTTGTTCTTTGAAAGGCTTGTGTCCCAGGTGCCAGGGCTGGGAATGTAAACTCTGGTCCTTTTCGTGGGCAGAAGAGAGAGGAAGAGAGGCATCAGATGACAGAAATAGGACCCACTGCCCGATCCCATACTGCCCACAACCTCAAACATAGCATGCATTAAAATCAAAACTTCTCACCGAGTCAGCAGTGTGGTACATTTTCTTGGATTTGGAAAAGGAACTGAGGCCAGACCAAATGAGGAACCTTGTGCTTCTTTTGTGTCTCCACTTGCAAGCTAACTAATGGGGTCTGCAAAGTCAACTTTTTTTAAATCACATGCTCCCTGTATAGTCAGAAGTAACATACTAGAATAATCTAAAATGCTTTTAACACCACGAGAACTATGGTCTTAAACTGAACAAAGATAATGCTTCAGTGTGTGTGTGTGTGTGTGTGTGTGTGTATGAAGCTTCCCTACTGATAAATCTGTCAATATTTAATAGGGTAACAAACATGACTTTGAGTCTAAGGTTTCTCATTGAAACAATGTGTCATGGGGGGAAAAATTGGTTTTTTACATCCCAGGAGTCTTAGGCACTCCTGTGTCCAAAACATAGGGGAATTTTGTCCCCTTCATTTAGTTATGGATGTTATATTTTGTACACTGTAGATTTCCACAGCTTTGTTCACAAGGCATAATTATTTCCAGACAAGATGCTGGCTCAGATGACTGCCTTGTTCCTAATGTGGCTTTTGAGTTTCGCAAGCAGCACACTCAGAGCTTTCCTCTCACTGGGCCTTCTGCGCATGCTGGTAACGTGGCAGAGAGAAATCATAACTACACAAGAGGTCATAATTTTAAGCTATGATAAAGTGTTTCCAGAGCAAAATAACTTGTTGTTCGAATTCCAAACCCACATGTGTAGAAACCATAATTTTCTGTGTGGAGGGCAACTCTCTTCTACAGACAGAATGAGAGGGATTATGCCGACGGCTTCTGCTTCTGTAACTACTCCTGTGCCTGGAGGCAGCAACCAGGATGGTCAGTGGCCCATCTGCATGGTCAGCCCCGCAGCTGAGTGCAAAACAGCCACGTGCAAGCAGGTGTGAGTCCGGACACAGTGAAGAAGCACAGTCTCAGGTTTTGGTTGCCCAGGCCCTCTGCACACCTGGGAAGTGGCGTGCTGGCCCCCTTGCTGGGAGCCATCGATGGGAGGCCTTGGTGTCTCTGTGGCCTATGGAAGAACTTGCATTTGCATTGGTTTCCCTCAGGGACTTGATTTTAAATAGCAAAACAAACACAAATGCAAGAGACTTTTTGCTTTAAAAAAAAAAAATCGGGCTCATTAACATTGCCACGTCAGTATTTTTAACGTACTGGAGGGTACAAGAAAACTCCGAAGAGTGGAGAACTACAGCTACCAGCTCCTAAAGATCCCTTTGCAGCTTTTCCCACCTCCTCCAGAAGGGAACAAATTCCAGCTCCATGATGTCACGGCGTTAGCAGACCTTTCTGAAGGACACAGCTCTCCAAATGTGCACATGTTCTGTTTGTATGATTTCCTCTAGCGTATCCCAAAGGCACAGGAGATAACGAGCCATGGCAACATTCAGCAAGCTGTGTCTGACCCAGAACTCTCCTGACGCACACGCTTGCACACACACACACAGTTATTTGTGCACTTCTGACCCTGCCTGGGCTTCCTCCACTGTCTAGATTTGAGCCTCATTTTTGTCCCAGAGCTTCCTCTAGGCTCCCCGACACCCTATTTGCAAAAGTGCTCCAGGCTCCTTGTAGTTATGTGCAGAAGTGCCCCCGGCTCCTTTTCAGCCTGCAATTCCTCTCACTGCCTCTTTCTGAGGTTCCCAGCTGTGACGTCACTCCTGCTCCAAGGAGCTTGGTCTCCGAGGAGCTCGCCCTCACCCACCAGCAGCCGGCTCCTCCCCTCACACTTCATCACAGAACTGCTTCAGCAGCCCCCACATCACTGATCCTTGCCCTAGTGGACGGATCTGCCTCTAAGACAGAGCCTCCACTTAGCTGTGTCCTCCCCCTACTTCCCCCCATATCCAAATAGTTTCCAAGACTTCCCACTCTGCCTCTCTCCGGGTCCTTCTGATTCACTTTCTCCTTTATCTTCGACACAAACCCATGTCTCTCCACTGGCCCGACTTCAAAAACTCTGATTAGGGTCAGACAGAGCCTTTTGGAGACAGGGAATCCCATTCAACATCATGTAAATAACTGTAAGTTATGGTTGTGGCACATTTGCAGAATATGAAAGGAAGTTAGACTAGAAGTCAGCCAAAATAGCACGGTGACGTCCAGTCATGTGGTACAGAGGCCTGGCAGGAAGAGGTAGGTAACACATAACTGAATTCTGGAGGCCAGGCTATGCACCCAACTCACTGCCAGACATTGACAGAGCTCTTTTGGGACCAGGCTCAGCGCGGCATCGAGAAAAACCATCCGGGACATCTTGACCGGTAGCTCACACTTCCTCCCTAATATCCTTTCACAAGTTAAAACCTCAAAGGGTTGGTAAGAAGTCCCACAAAATTCACTGAAGAATTCAATCCTAGATGTATTTGGAATGATATAGTTGTTTCCTTAATGGACACATGACTTTTAATACTGAAAAGATACAGAATTAAGTAAAAACATGAGAAAGGTAAATCAAATCTATTTTTGATATACTGAAGTTGAGAAATGATTTGTGGCTATTTGGTGTTTTTCTTTATGTTAAGTTTAAAAGGATTCTGAGTGCTGGAATGTCAGGTCAAACTTGTAATTCAAATATAAAATGTGCAGTTAGATAGTTGACTTAGGTTATGATTTTTATGTTGACTTTTTTATTATTTATTTTTTTATAATTTTTTTGATTGTGCTATGTTAGCCTCCATACAGCACACCGTTAGTTTTTGATATTGTGTTCCATGATTCATTGCTTGCGTATGACACCTAGTGCTCCATGCAATAGTGCCCTCCTTAATACTCATGACCAGGCTCACCCATCCCCCTCCCACTTCCCTCTGAAACCCTCAGTTTGTTTCCTGGAGTCCATAGTCTCTCATGGTTCATCTCTCCCTCTGATTCCCCCCACCTTTGTCTTTCCCTTGTTTCCCCTAATGTCCACCATGCTATTCCTTATGTTCCACAAATAAGTGAAACCATATGATAATTATCTTTCTCTGTTTGACTTATTTCACTCAGCATAATCTCCTCCATTCCCATCCATGTTGATGCAAAAGTTGGGTATTCATCCTTTCTGATGGTTGCATAATATTCCATTGTATATATGGATGACATCTTCTTTATCCATTAGTCTGTTAAAAAACATCTCTGCTCCTTCCACAGTTTGGCTATTGTGGCCATTGCTGCTATGAACATTGGGGTGCAGGTGTCCATTCTTTTCACTACATCGTATCTTTGAGGTAAATATAGCCAGTAGTGCAATTGCTGGGTGATAGGGTAGCTCTATTTTCAACTTTTTGAGGAATCTCCACACTGTTTTCCAGAGTGGTTGTACCAACTTGCTTTCCTACCAACAGTGTAAGAGGGTTCCCCTTTCTCCACAACCTTGCCAACATTTGTAGTTTCTTCTCTTGTCAATTTTTGCTATTCTAACTGGTATAAGGTGGAATCTCAATGTGGTTTTGATCTGAATTTCCCTGATGGCTAATGATGTTGAACATTTTTTCATGTGTCTGTTATGCTGACATTTTAAAAGAATATAATATTCATCCTGGATCCAGATTTTCTTTGTATCCTTCTAGGAATAATTAAGTGTTTGGGAAGATTTGTTTGTTAATCAGGCAATTAAGGAAGTCAAATGACTATAAATACTGTTTAAAATGTTATTTAATTTTTATTAATAGAACCAAGGATTAATCCAAGTCCCCCTTTTAAAAGCTATTAAATATTACTAGATTCATTCAATTGAAAATACAATTTTCAGGTTGAATAACATGTACAAATACCATTGTGTTAAACAACATTTAAAATATTCACCAATTTGGGGGCATTTGGGTGGAGCAGTTGGTCAAGCAACTGACTCAAGGTTTCCGATCGGGTCATGATCTCAGGGTTCTGAGATCAAGCTCTGCACTCAGGAGGAAGTCTTCTGGAAATTCTCCTCTCCTCTCCTCTGTCCCCATCCCTGAAATAAATAAATAAATCTTAAAAAGAATTTAAAAATTTTAAAAAGGTCACCAATTTTTATTATAAGAGGACTTCTTGTAAGGCACTTTGGCAAGGATAATGTTTTCTTCCACTGAAAAAATCATCTCAGCCACTAATCATGGGCACAGCCTCACAAGAGAGGCAAAAGAGGGTGTAGTTAAAGCTCCCTTAGCCTGTGAAACTCATTTTTTTCACGTGTAAAATGGCATAATAACAATTATGCCATGCAGCCACTCGCAAGGATAGAATGAAATGATGTGGATAAGGCAAGCCCCTTACCTAACATCTACCTGTAGCCAAGGCCCAGCAAATGGTACTTCATACTGTTACCTCCTTCAGGGGACCTACAATAATAGTAAATGTAATATTCTTTTCCTGTGTCACAGTTTGCTTGGATTTTATTGGCAATTTATGTTGTAGCGGAAACTTGCAGAGTGACCCTGGTAATATGTAAGAAATACATCACTTGCTAGCTTAAAACCCTCCCACGGCTTTAGCTCATCTCCATTGCCTTTCTGGCCTCACCACCCACCACACACCCACCTCGCCACTGGGCTGTTCCCAGGACACGCCCAGCCATCTCTATGGCAGGCCTCTGTTACCCTCCTTCCTTCCGTCTGGAACCTTCTCCAGAGCTCTACCTGACCCACCCCCTGCAACCCTGTGTTTAGAACCACACCCTACCCTTCCCACCCCTGTGTGCCCCATTTCCCTGCTTTCTTTTTCTTCCCATTTTATAGGACATCTAGTGCCATCACTCGTCTCTGTGTTTGCGTTCCCCCACTAGAATGTAAACGAAAGCACATTGTCGATGTGGTTTGCTGCTGTCTTCCTCACATCTAGAATAGTGCTTGGCACCTAGAAATAGCAAAGCAAGTAAAGAAAAGCAGGAACCAGGATTCAGGCAATACAGGCTTTTATTCCAATTCTGACTCACCTGTTCTGCGACCTTATACAATTCACTTGGGATTCCTGAGCCGTCATTTCTTCCTGTCCACAGTGGGCATGGCAACCCATCTCCTGGCCACTTGGTGGGGTCGCTAGAGGATTAATCGAGGTGTGAGGGAACATTTACCATAAGGCGGCGCAGAAACGTGACAGATTGTTATCATTAGTTGGTGACATTTGGAAAAATTGCCTACGTGCACACTGTTTTGAATGTTTTCAAGTTGAGAATTATTTTCCCTGTAGCATTTGTATGGAGTAAGATAACTCTGCCAAGGACAACCTCCAGCCTCCAGCACCACAAAGCGTGCCCTGTGGCATGATGTAAGCCACCAACTGCGGCATGACGTAAGCAAGGATGGCCCACATTTTCTCAATACCGGTGAAAATCAGGGTTGACCTGAAGATTTGAGAGTCTATCGAGGTCACAGTAGCATCTTTGGAATTTGTCTCATTGTTCTATGAAATGCCTGGACAACGTTCTCTCGGGGGGGGGGGGGTGTCAGGTGTTGAAAAACCGTTAGTAGGGAAGAAACTTGAGACGTCCATTATCTCTGATAATGAAATGATTCTATCCAAAGGGGTGGTATAATGGTTTAAGAGGTTGTAAAAGGATTCTCCTCATTGGTTATGTTGGGTTGTTCAGTCTGCATTTTTTAAAAAAATTTTTCCCATGACTCTCAGAAACCAAGGTTCTTTCGCTTGTAAATGGACACTCTTGAGCAGGAAAAACAGGCAAGTTTCCAGAGACCAGGTCCGTGTGAGAGGTTATCTTAGCAACATGGAGGCGTATTGAGTGTCCCACTCGCTAAGACCACAGTATCCAAGAAAGCTAGTCACTCTAACAAGGCACCCTTACGAACACCTACAAACACCTGTGCTTAAGCTAACTAACAGTCCAGGCTCCGTGTGTGGTGGAACAGCATTGTGCCCTCGGAGGACACACGGGACAACTTTAGTATCGTCTGTGGCTACCGTGTGATGTCCCAGGTTCCCTGGGAAATAAAAATATGAGTGTCAAAAAAGTGCCTGGATGGTTCAGCTGGTTGAGCGACTGCCTTCAGCTCAGGTCATGATCCTGGAGTCTGGGGATCAAGTCTTATATTGGGCTCCCTGCTCCGCAGGAAGTCTGCTTCTCCCTCCGACCCTCCCACTTCTCATGCTCACTCTCTCTCTCTCAAATAAATAAATAATTTTTTTTTTTAAAGTAATAGAACAGGTGACAAGATGGTGCAGGAAAGCATATATGGGACACCTAAGCCCTCATCCTAACTGTCCTGCAACAATTTAAAAACAGGACAAGTTTCTCATGGAGGGGAAGGAAGAAAAGAGATGAGCGCCATCTTGTGGAGAGACCCGCAGGTGCGCGTGGTGACCCGCCCGCCCCTCACCTCTCTTCCCAGCGGAAACATCTGCCAACTCAGATGTGTTAGGAACATGTATTGGACAACACCGGTTCAACTTTTCCAAAATCATAGTCATTGAGGAGCTACTACCTCTAATCTCTCCTGCCAATGTCTCCCGGAAGCTGTGTTGATTCGCTCTCCAGGAAGATTGCACTCTGACACCTCTGTCTCCCCACAGATGCCTTTTCTCCTCAGTTTGTTGGGGTTCCCAGATGGGAGGAAGGGAGTGACAGTTCTTTTGCTCATGTGGCCCCTCCCCCACTTCAGTGTCACACCATTTGGTTTCAGGCAAGAGACATTTGTTATACTAAATAGCTCACAGGTGCTGGTGATACTCACATGAATGGCTTTGGCTTTGGGACACTGTGTATCAAGGAGTCAGGCAAACATATTTACATGATAAGTGCTATGACTGTACACAAAAAGCAATAATTACAAAGGAGTTGGAGAAAGAAGAGAGGCCATAGCAGCTGTTAACGTCCCCAGTGTCCACCTCCCTCAACACCCCTCTCCAGACTCCTCAGTGCCCGCTGCAGACACAGCTCTGGCCACGTTGACAAGTCTGTCCTCTGGGGCCTTTTGTCCTCCCTGGCGAGGCTGGCCTGGGTGTGGACACGTTGCCTTTCCTCTTAGCTCATCCGAGGCAAGGTTGGGATTTTCCAGTAGAAATGTTTACTAGGCAACTAAAGTAAAAACAAAAGCGAAAAAGAAAAAGAAAAAAGGAAAGGAAAGAAAAGAAAAAGAAACAGCTTGCTGAGAGAAGGTGCCTTTTACCAATGGCAGGCACCTCACCTTTGATGCAGACTGGTTTGGGGAGAGCAGCTTCTCAGCACTCAAGGTCCTCTGGTTCCTTCACTTCACATGTGTCTCCAGGGATGCAGGTCGATTGGCTCCTGGGCCTGCTGAAATCTGCAGTACCTTCTAGAACCTGCTTCCTAAGCTCTGCTCTTCGACGAGCTCATGGCCTGGGGATACCAAAGCACACAGAGTTGAAGCAGCTTTTCTCAAGTCACATAGCCGGTCATTGGCAGAACCAAGCTCAGTCCCAGATTCGCAGCTCCAGACCCTGGACTCTCAATCGTGATGTTCTCTGTTACCCAGAGACAAGTAATTTTTTCCAACCCCTAGGCAACTCTCAAAATCAGTGTTTCTAGGGTATGATTTTCGGGCATCAAGTTCCCAGGGCCCCAGATTCTGTGGTGTTCAATCTCAGGTCCTCAGCTGACTATGCTGACTCTACAATGAGGAGGACCCTGCCTTCTCCCAGGGGACAGAGCATGGGGACAGATGCTCTCTACCCGGCTCCAGGGCCTGTCCTCATCCAGGTTTCCTGCCAAAGTCTTGTCGGCACATCTTGTAATGTTTCTTGTACACACTTGCTTACATCACTGATTTTTTAAATGAAAAACCTAGTTATTTTGGAGAGGAAGTGCTTGAGTTTTTCTTCTTGGCAGACTTCATTCCACAGCCCACAGGAAGGCTGAGACTCTGTGTTTGATTATTTTATCTCTGTGCACTACTAGAATTTTATGTCTAGTTCCAAAGGCTAAAAACTTACGGCCTTCACCCATTCTCTTTGCCTATTTTATCTAAAAGGAAAATTATAATAGCAATTGCCTGCTTACTACTTCCTGAGACTTATTAAGCGGTACTTATAATGCCTAATTGCCCACCTTTAGTCAGAGTGGTAACACCTTCTTTTGCAATTCTCACCCAGCTGAAGGAATAAAAGCCAATTTTACCGAGTTAACATGAAAATGATAAAAATTCATTTTCGCCTCGTTCTGAAATCTTCAGCTGGAAATGAAGTGTGTCAAATTATTTTAGTCAGCTGCAGCTTCCTCCTTCCTTTTGGAAGAGAACTAAATATGCCTGCTTAGTTAGGTCCATTGTTTTGTAAAATCACATCTATTTTCTCCAACTATTATTAATGCGAGGCGCGAATATAGCATGCTCCCTGCTGGGCTGGAAATACACCCAGAGAGCCAATCCCATACTTCATTTATGATCTATTATTCCCCATTATTCCTGCAGAGTTTCTGATTGCATTCTTATTAATCGTTCTAATTTGCCCTTCATTGTGCCGACTACTTGCCATTCAGCGCCGGGCCTCTACTCAGCTGGCTTCCAGTGTTTAGTAACTTATGTCTCAATGCAGCTTCTCTGGACTGGAGCAGTGCAAGGAAACTCGGACTCTCAGAATCTCTTCTGCTGCCAAAGAGGACGTGGCAGCGGCCTCACGTACCCACATCTTGGGTGGCCCTCATTTAGGTCTCTTCTCCTCTAACCAGTACCCATTCCCTCATCATGCCACTATTTATTGAACACCCATTGGCTGCCAGGCTTCTGCCGGGGATTTTGATAGTAGGCTTGGCCACGCTCGCAGTCTGGTGAGGATGGAGGCCCAGCAAAGCTATCGACCACAGCAAGCCGTGAAAAGGACCAGGAGCCCATCCTCCTGGGGTCCTCTCCCACCCCTGTACTGCTCAGGACGCTTTCAGGTGCGGGTCACAGAAACCCACTCTCAAGGGACCAGCAGCAGGGAAAACATCATCTCGTAAAACAAGAAGTCAGGAGAGAAGGCTCAGGACACAATAGTGTTAGGGGGTCACGGCAACCTGGGTCGTTTTCATCTTCCTGCCCCTCCCCCTTGGAATGCTGGCTTCCTCCTGGGGCTGACTATCCCCACGTGCTCACCGGAGGGCTGCGGCACTTTCAAGGGACACTTCTGGTCATGACTCCTTCACAGAAAGAAGAAAGGGGCTTTCCCTTCCTGTTGTCGTTTGTTATGAGTAAAGAAATCATTCTTGAAAGCACCCCCCCACCATCCCACCAAATTATCCCTTGGGTTTTCTTGGACAAACTTGTGTCACCCTGCACTTACATTTAAATCAGTCACTAGTAAGGGACATGGGGTCCCCATGATTGTCTCAGACCCATCAGGAACTTGGGGTGGTGAAGGTGCCCATCCACCCTAAACACGTGGCTATATGGGAGGGTGGGATACCGAACAAACTTAAGGTTCTATTAGGAAGCAGAAAGAGAGAGGTAATGGCTGTTGGGTAGACCACCATGGTCACTTTCTCTCAAACTTGAGGAATGATCAACCTCCTCTTCTAAATGGGAAGAAAAAAAAAAGATTCTGAAATGGATGTGGACTTTGTTATCTTTATTATAATGTTCTTCTTCATATAGTCCTATAGCTACAAAGCTAAAACCAATTTATAAATTTAGTACAAACGGGGAGCCTGGGTGGCTCAGTTAGTTAAGCAACTGCCTTCAGCTCAGGTCATGATCCTGGAGTCCCGGGATCAAGTTCCACATTGGGCTCCCTGCTCAGCAGGGAGTCTGCTTCTCCCTCTGACTTTCTCCCCTCTCATGCTCTTTCTCCCTCTCTCTCATTCTCTCACATATATAAATAAAATCTTTTTTAAAAAATAAATAAATAAATTTAGTACGAACGTACGAAACCAATGAAGCTAATTGTCAACAATGATATCATTTTACTGAAGCCTATAGCAACTCCCAACCTGAATAAGCTGCTACAGAAGCATGTGCTGTACAATAAGCCAGTCCTCTCTCCACTGTCCTTTCACTTGCACCCCTGTGGAGTTCCGTTCATCCTCGAAACTGATGCCACTTAACTTATGGTTGGTATGAACAAAGTCTATGTCTATCCCTTTCCTGTGAGCCAGTGACCAGGTAATGGGAGTTACTTGATGCTCCCAGACTACATTTTAAGAAACACTGGCCTACAATGCTTTCTACCTAACATCCCACGTGTGATCAGAAATTCTGGGAATTGAACAATAGCCAAACTGTGGTAAGAGCCCAGATGTCCACTGACAGATGAATGGATAAAGAAGATGTGGTGTATATATATACAAGGGAATACTACTCAGCAATAAAAAGAATAAAATCTTGCCATTTGCAATGACATGGATGGAACTAGATGGTATTATGCTAAGTAAAACAAGTCAGAGAAAGACAAATATCATGTGATTTCACTCATATGTGGAATTTAAGAAACAAAACTGATGAACATAGGGGAAGGGAAGGAAAAATAAAATAAGATGGAAACATAGAGGGAGATAAACCATAAGAGACTCTTAACTCTAGAAAACAAACTGAGGATCACTGGAGGGGAGGTGGTGGGGGGATGGGGTAACTGGGTGATGGGCATTAAGGAGGGTGCTTGATGGAATGAGCACTGGGTGTTATATGCAACTGAGCATGGGTGTTTACATGCAACTAACTTCTACCTCTGAGACTAATAATACACTGTCAATGAAATTGAATTTAAATAAAAATTTTTAAAAATAAAACAAAATATTAAAGAAAAAAGTTGTAGGGTTGAAATGTTATTGGTGAAGATAGGGAAAGGGTAAAAAGAAGAAAGAAATTCAGAAGATGAGAGAATTGTGCATTGTAATTTTAAAAAATGTGAAAAATGAAATGAATTTTCTTCACCAAGCCCCTATAGATAACCCCATATCACCTCAGTTTACCCACACGTGTGACAAAGACTGTCATTTTCCATGTGTGCCATGACGTGAGAAAGCTAGGCAGTCTTGTTCTAGAGGCTTTGCTTTTGCTCTAGAGGCTGTGCTTTAGGCAAAAAGATGTTCATAGCAGCATTATTTATAACAGCAAAGAAGTAGAAACCATTTGAACGTTAATTGGTTAAATAAACTGTGGTATATTCATATGATGGAAAATTATAGAGCAGTGAGAATTAACGAACCACAGCTACATCTCCAAAATATGGATGACCTCTAAACAATGGCACAGAACTTCCATGGCTCTACAAATGGAAGACACCATTGAAACTATATTTCTAGGGGCACCTGAGTGGCTCAGTTGGTTAAGCATCTGCCTTAGGCTCAGGTCATGATCCTGGAGTCCAGGGATCAAGCCCAGAGTCGGGCTCCCTGTTTGGCGGGGAGTCTGCTTCTCCCTTTGTCCCTCATCGTGCTCATGCTCTCTCTTTCCCTCTCTTTCTCTCTCAAATAAATAAATCTTAAAAACAACAACAGCAACAACAACAAAACATATCTCTTACATGGTCACTTGCTGAAACTGACCATTTGGGCATCAGTAAGAACAAAAGCTGTAATTGACTAAAACACATGTCTATATTCAAATCTGTCTGTTCTTACTGACACTCAGAAACAACAACTACACCGATTTGCTGGTTGCTCCTATACTAGGAGACCAACTTAATATTTAAAAAAAACTGGTAAGTGAGAGGAAAGCATGAAGCATTTCTCTGGCCTTTCCTGTATGAACTGTAGCTAAGATAATCAACTAGTTCATGAGGAAAACTTTCTCTTATAGAAGCATAAGAAAATGAAGGGGAAAATGATTTAAAAATTAGAAAAATCATCATTTTGCAATCTTTAATGACACAATCTAGGCATGAATCACCAGGCATTTTGTGGTTCCCAGTTGAGGTACACGACACCATCTGTGATGTATTCTGGACACTCCCCTCCCCCCAAAAAACAAGCAAAACAAACAAACAAAACAAAACAAACAAAAAACAACCCCAGAAGAACCCAAGATCTAACTACCAGAAAGCCCGAGGACAGAGACCCAGGCTAAAAGATACCATGTGCATGCAATTAGGAAAAATTCAGTTCCTATAGGACAAGTAATTTGGTTTCTTCCATGAATATATGCCAGAAGGGGCAAGGAAAGAAAAGGAGAAAGTATAGATTAGAAAAGATGTAAGAGGCACATTAATTAGTTGGAATGATTAGAACTTCTTTGGCTCCTGATTTGAACAAAACATAAAAAAAAAGATATGAGACAGCAAAATTTTCAAAATCAATGTATATTTGATGATATTAAGTGATTGTTGTTAATTACTTTATGTAGGATATTGATATTACGGTTATTTTTTAGACAGTTTTTGTTAGAGAGTCATACCAAAATACTTACAGACAAAATAATGGGATATATGAGAGTTGCTTCAAAATAACCCAGAGGGAGTGTCTAGATGACAAAAGATGGGGCATGAGTTGGTAACTGTTAAGCTGGCTATTGGATACATGGAGATGTATTATACTATACTATTTTTCTTCTCAATACTTGTGAAAATTTTGTGAAATTCTCCATAATAAAGTTTATCTCTTAAAATTTGTTATCTCTAAGATAGTGTATATATTCCATTTAGCAAATATTTTATTTAGTGCCAACCTGTACCCAGGATGACGACAAGACTAGTCAACCTGTGTGGTCTCTGTTTCCAGTCCTGGGTCAGTGACTCACGCGCTCCTGCTAGAGCAGATGAGTGTCTGCAAAATAAGCAAATTTCAGTACAACACTGTTAAGGATGAAAGAGGTGTAAGAAGTGATTTCTGGCCACAGGTATGTTACCATCCAGTTTATAGGCTAGAGAGCAGTTCTGCATGCGTGTATAAGTGGTGATATTCACCAGCACCGCATTAACTCATGGTGTTATACAATACCGCTCAGGGGCCATCTCTGTCACTCAGGGAGGACACACATCCTCCTCATCATAAACAGATCATAAGAAGCTCTCCTGATCAAGTGGGCCATCTTCCCTGTCATACTCTCTCTTTCTGTCTCGTTAATTCTGATAGCAGGCTTGTTTCAAGTTAAATTTCATGGGGATCAACTAGAAAATTATGAGTTCGGCTGGGACACTGGAATACATATCTTTTTCCCACGGTGTACCTCAGTAGTTATACCCCTGCTCTCTCTGTGTCTTTCAGCGGTCAGCAGACATGAAATGGACGCAGACAACTCACAGGAAGGAGTCAGTGGACAGTGGCAGGCACTTTGTCCAATTACAGTTGTGCCAGCGGCAGACCCTCTGGGGATGGTGCCTTTGCCATAAAATGGTGAGCCCGATGCCAGATGATTAATTCTTTCAAGTCCCACATCCGCTTCACCTTGTTTTAAGGGAAAAGGATGTAAATAAGAGCTTAAGTTGCGGCCACAGAAGAAAGGCAGTGGAAATGCACCACTGAAGAGTTCCGAAAAGTAAAATTAAATCAAAATTCTGTGTCCTTGGGACACCTGGGTGACTCAGTCAGTGAAGCAGCTGACTCTTGGTTTTGGCTCAGGTCATGATCTCATGGTTGTGAAATCAAGCTCCAAGTCTGCTTGAGATTCTCTGCCCCTCTGCCTCTCCCCAGTAAAACCTTTTCTTTCTTTTTTTCTTCCTTCTCCTTCTCCTTCTCCTTCTTCTTTTTAAATCCTGACCCCTCAGGAATGGTCTCCGCTCAGGTGAGAGCTCTAGGAAGCAACAGGGAGTCTCTGAAGCAGCCCAGGTGATGCCTCTAGGTTCACATGGGAGCCACATGCTGTCTCAGCCCGGAGCAAAGCCCGAGGAAGTCTGGAGCTCAGAGCTGTAATCAAGTATATCATAATTTATTCCTTGGATTCCCGAGCGAGGGGATCCTTTTCCCACTCAACAGGCTGAGTAATTGCTGCGGGCCAACCACCTTGCTAGGCAACATTGGCTCACAGCTGGTTCCCTTCCAAAACAGACTACGGGCTACATTGGCTCTGTGGGAAGGCCTCTGCTTCTTCCAGTTATGGTTTTTCAACTTTTTTTTTTAAGATTTTTAATTTATTTATTTGACAGACAGAGATCACAAGTAGGCAGAGAGGCAGGCAGAGAGAGAGAGGAGGAAGCAGGTTCCCCGCTGAGGAGAGAGACCAATGTGGGGCTCGATCCCAGGACCCTGGGATCACGACCCGAGCCGAAGGCAGAGGCCTTAACCCACTGAGCCACCCAGGCACCCCTCAACTTTTTTCTGATAAAGGAGGCAGGTGGTTCTTATGACAGCTCCACCTTCAGAAATTAACTCCCTGCTCAGCTGGACATGGACTCCAAGGTTTTCCCTGTTTAGAATGTTCATCTACTCCCCATCCTCAGGCAAGAAAACACAGCCTCCCTCTGTCCTTGGCAATCAGATGGAAGCGGCGTGAGACGCACCCACCACTCCCCTCTAGAACCCACTGATTACTTTAGTACCCCCGGCCACCCCCCACCTCGTGCCTTCTAGACCAGTAGAAACTGCCCCCAGCTGGTGACATCAGCCTGAGGAGACAAAAAGCCAGTTTTAGGGACATGGCTATTGAAAATTCTGCCTCTGTTTCCAACAGTTCGATAATTTAAATAATCTCTTATAGGTCATATAATGCCTTAGTTTTCTCCCCCATACCCTGCCAATGCATACAAAACTTACTGCTTTGTTTCTTATTTCACACTTAGCACAATATGGGTCAACTTTGTTCTGGATATTTAACGGTTCCCAAGTGACTTTATTAAGGGATGAAGCCAGGTGGCAGCACTGTGGGACGGGGTGGCGACATTTTCACTTCCATGGCAGAATTTCACTTAGCATGGAGAATTCCTTTTTGATACACCCTTTGGGGTATCATTTTTTGGTGGAAAAAGAAAATAGCCCTTGGGGTAAAGCCAAGAAGGATGGCAGAGAGACAACATGAACAAAAGTTTCTGTTTAGTGTCTTCAGGGTAGCCAAAGAGTGAAAAGCCGGTGGAGACCGTAGACCAAAAAAAAAAAAAAAAAAATTTTGAAGGTAGACATAGAGGAGTAAAAAACAAAGTACACAGGGTTCTGCTTGATGGAAGAGCCAGTAAGTTCTAAGGTTGGGAATAGAGTGGACGGACTTCAAATAACAAAGATTCTAATTATTGGCGATATATGGTCATTTGGAGGAGGTTTTGCAGGGCAGTAACATAGCCACCTGTATGACCCTCCCCCACCAAACACACACCTCATTTCCTCAAACCTTGAGGGGAGATGGATTCCCCAGTGGGGACACTGCAAGTTCAGGAGGAACAACACAGTGAGACAATCAATAATTCGGAGAGAGAGGACTCCAGAACAAGAAGGTAGAGGTGACTGGGAGGAACCTTAAAACATCCCCCACTTCCCTGCAGATATGGGAAGTATGATGGTTTGCCCCCTATTGGTGAAATAGGGGTTTGAGGAACTTTATTTACATTTCAAATGGGGTAATTACCCCAGCAGCTAGACCTGGTCAATCTGTATGACTGTGGATTGGATACACCTTCTCCTGTAGGTGCAGGATCTAACTCAGCAAAATGTATGCTGAGTTAATTTGGGTTACCATGAAGATGCTGGTTTTGAACTGAGCAATAAGAACCTGAATACAAATCTGTCTGTCCCTTGCCAGGCTGGAGTCTGGCTGATGAACAAGATCTTTTTCATTTGGTACCATAAATAACACATTCAGAAAGATTCCATCAATTCCGCCCTACGGAAATATTGGTGTCAGAATTAGCAACACTGTGGTCTTTGTAATACGTGAGCCCTCTCAGAGAGAACCCACTAATGCCCTCCCCCATGGATTTTATTAATCGCACCATTACAAAGGGACCCCTATTTACTAAGAGAATGACACAAAAAGGCAGTCCTCAAGAACTATACCATAGATTTCTCTTCATTATTTTTTCTTTCCCAAATAATCACTTTTTAAAGAAATTAAAATAATCATCTGTGATTTTTTTATTACAAAACTTTATTACAAATTTTTTTATTACAAAACTTTAGTCACAAAACGTGGAAAATCAAGGAGAGAAGAGAATCACACAACCCTCTCCTGTTGGCACAACCAACTGTGAACATTATGATTTATTCCTATGAACACTTTGATATTTCTTTGCAGTTTTTCATTGTTCCTTTTTCTTTGAAAATCATGACACCTTTCAAACATGCAGAAGATAACAGGCATCTCTATGCTCACCACTAAAATTAAAAAAGAAGTGAACATTTTACTATGTAATTGCAGATATCTCTGTTTTTAAATAAGTAAATCATGACAGACACAGCAAGAGCTCCCACCCTGGGATCATATCGGCCTCCACACACCCCATGCTGAGGCCACATTGTGCTAAAGGCAGTAGGACCACAAGGTCTGACTTTGTACTATGTACTGCATATTACTTGTATGCATAAATACCTACTGTTGTTTGGACCATTTTTGGATGTACATAAAGGATAACCTATTGTATCATTTGGCTCTTTATTTTTCCTTCCAACATTATACTGTTAAAGCTGGCCCAGACCTAATTCACTTCTTTCCACTGTGTTACTGACTAGAGTCTAGCTCATTCCCCTGCTTGCTGCCACTTTGTTTCTCTTGCAAACACTGTCCAGATTCTTTCTTGTGCTTCCTTTATAGACAAATTACTGGGGAAAGTGACAAATTCCCCCTCCCCAAATTCTGCATAATGTGTAGTCCCATTTTTATAAGTTCCATCTGCCTTATTCTCTCCAACACTTGGGAACATCAGACATTTATTTTTTCAGTTACGATGGTGTGTCTTTTTTTTTTTTTTAAGTTTTATTTTATTGACCTGTCAACTTCCTTCTGTTTCGCTTCACATTACTTTCCATTGGATTGTCTCATGGTGGATTATTTGTATGGGTAATGAGGATGAATTTGGAAGGTTCTAGAAGCATTCAAAACATTCTTCATTCTTTGTGGGGGTGGTTGCTGTGCCGGTACGCCAGTGGGAGACATGCGCTTTCAGTTGTCTTTGTCAGGGGGAGGTGGGGCCCTGTCAATTCCCTCTGGTACAAACCATCCCAGAATGGAGAGAAGCAGTGGAGAGGTTAAAAAGGAAAAGGAAGAGAAAGGGACCCAGTCCTCAGTTGGGGGTTTCTGTGCCATTTTTGTCAAAGACTCAACCAAGGTGTGGTCTAGGTGAGTGAGGTTCAAGTTGAATTTGGGGAGTGGGAGAAAATGAAGAAGGTTATAAATTAATTCACTGAGGGGTTGGGGAAGTAGAGAGTAGGACCTTGAGCAGAAAAGGACTCAGGTAGGCCAGGACACAGGAAAAGCAGAGCTGAGACACTCCCCGGGGAGGTTGTCAATGATAGCCTCAGTCTGATCCACGAGCTCCTTGGGGTTAGGTCCCTGCTGGGAGAAGGGGAAGGCTCTTCATTGTTAACTCTTCCCTTGTACTCATCTGTTCCGTTTATCAAATCAATAGACTGAAATCCTGCTCACCTTTCTCCTGTCATTCTTAGGCACTCTTTCTCCTCTCCTGTCCTATAGCCACCCTGTTGGCCGAGGGGCTCTCTTTGTGCCCTTGGGTTGATCAGTGCCATTGTCTCCTAGACAGCCAGTGGGGTCCAGTCACCCAGCACACTGTCCTAAGGCAGCTGGCTAAAGCACACTTACCAAATCACATCACAGCTCAAGATGCCCTAGAGCATTCCTCTCACACCTGGACCCTCTGGGCTCATCTCCTGCAGCCTATCTCCTTCCTTCTCCTTTGTATGCCTCATTCATACCCACCTCCAAACCTTTGCTCATACTGTTTCTACAGCCTGGAATATTCTCTTCCCTTTACTTGTTCAATCTTTCACAACCATTCTCAAGACCTCTCTTGTCCATGAAACCTTCCCTCGTCATTCCAGACTTCTCCGCTTCTATGTTTACTTTGTTCTCTGGCCAGAGGTACAGGTGGTCTCCAGGTGAGCTAGTCCTAAGTCCAGAGACACTGAACACTCTACTCTGTGGTGAATCCAATTTATGGAACTTTTTAGGTACTAGACAGTGTGTCTGTTTCCACTTGGATCTCTACCACAAATCCAAGAAGTACATGCTATTACCATATGTTAAGGATTCATAGTCTAAGATCTCTGAGATTGGAAACATCGTTGACAATGGATGGTATCTTATAACTTCAGTTACCACAATGGAAGTTTGATGACTTCCAGAGAATACCGCACTTCTGTCAAAACCTGGGGCACTACCAAACAGAGGATACTTTAGAATTCAGTCCACCAACTGATCAGAATACTGGTTTGTGGTCCAAATCCTCATGGAAGTTTTATGTTTCTCTTTCCCTCATGTCCCCGGATGGGGGCAGGCATGTTTCCTCAGCAACCTTTCTGCATGGCAGTGTTAATTTCTCTTTATTCTGACACACAGAATTCCTTTGACATCCCAGTTTTATGGGAGGTCTCCTCTTAAACAATCCATCTCAGGAATTTTTTATTTCTTAGTTGTGTATACAACAATGCTATAGGGACACCTGGGTGGTTCAGTTGGTTAAGCATCTGCCTTCAGCTCAGGTCATGATCCCAGAGTCATGGAATCAAGTCCTGCAGTGGACTCCTTGCTCAGTGGGGAGCCTACTTCTCCCTCTGCCTGCTGCTCCCCCTGCTTGTGCTCTCTCACTCTAATAAATAAATAAATAAAATCTTTTTAAAAATGCTATATAAAATAACGTCTTGCACGTTATCTCTATGATACAGTAATCCCATTCACATATTTAAAAAATGAAGGAATTACTTCAGAGCCTGTGGACGGAGGTATGTGAAGGAAAAGTACAAGAGGCATTTACAAATGCCTGTTGGTTAATTCACTGATTGCTTCTGACCCTACATCTCTTGGAATTAGATTTTCCATTGAACCACTTTGATTCCAAATCTCAGGTGAGCCATCTCAGTGACGTACACATAGCTTGATATGTAAACCCACTTAACAAACAACTGACGTTTAATTTGTCATCATTCCAATCATTGCATCAGGAATTAAGAGAGAGCAGAAGCTGGAAGCGTCCTAGGAGCAGATCTCAGAGCAGAGCAGGGACTGGGTGGCTCTCACCTTTCACCTCAAGCTCCACTCGACTCACACGGCCAGAGGCCCTCGGATCTCCCATCCACACTCATGCTGGTTTTAAAATTACTTTGGATTTGTTATTCTTGGAGCGTTCATTCAGAGAAAACCACAAATTTAGTCCTCTTCAGCAATTCCACACTCAACAACATGCATGAATCCCACAGAGATTCTGTTGTATGAGTCCATTTCAGTAAATCTGCAAACTAAGCAAAATTAATGTACAGTAACGGAGGTCATTTGAGGGTTACTCTTGTGTGTGTGGGGGGGGTGGCGTGATGGGGAGGGGCACAGAGAGGGCTTCTGGGACACTGCCCAGGCTCTGTTTCCTCATCTGAGTGCTTGCTACACACATCTGTTCACTTTGTGAACATTCTTTGAGCTGAACCCTCTGGGCATGTGGGGTTTTCTGTATGCATATTATGTTTAATTTTAAAAGGTTTGTTTAAAAAAAAAAAAGAAAGACAATCAAAAGCACCCTGAAAACTTAACTGAGGTGTTTGGAGATTACTCTTAAGAGAAAAAGACTCATAAAGGGAGGAAGAGAGTGGGGGAAATAGAGAAGAGAGGAGGTGATTTTAATCCAACAGGCTGGTGGAGCTGTGGGAGTCAGACGGCTGGAGGGGACCCCCAGACAGAGCCCATTTCGGGTTTCTTACTTTAAAACAGAGCCCACGCTCCAGTGAACTGCAGCTATGCTGACAGCACTCTTAAGACACTTCTAAGATGCTATTTTAGCAAACACTCAATGGGAAAACTGGAAACAGGCTTGCCATGTCCCAAAACCAGCTCCCGGTGACTCCTCTCCTGGCCTCAGAGCTCGGCAAGCAGGGAAGCTGAAGGTGCAGGAAGGGTCAGCAGTGGAGGCATTCACCCTCGCTGCGGCTGGCAATCTCTCCCTCACTGGCCAGCTGAGCAATCAGAAGGGTCCTGGCTGGGACCAATGGCTCACAAAGGCATGTTAGGAGCCCACCCGGTCTGCAAAAGGTGCAGGGCACCGCTGTGCTGTGACTTACCCTGGAAGCTCCTCATGTCTGGCCCCGGGATCTCTCTGAGCATAAAGACTGTCGGGGTCAGGGACAGAAGCCTTAGGATGCTGACCACATCGCTGGTAAGAATCTTTATGAATCAGCTAGGTCAGCATCTTTCTGGTCGGTTTGTGATATGTCCAGGTGCACATGCCAACACACACTGACCATCCGATTCCTATGGAGACTTAGTATAAAGTGTTGTGGAGGGGCGCCTGGGTGGCTCAGCTGGTTAAGCATCTGCCTTTGGCTCAGGTCATGGTCTCAGGGTCCTGAGATCCAGCCCCACGTTGTCAGGCCCCCTGTTCAGCCAGGAGCCTGCTTCTCCCTCTGCCCCCACTCCCCACTTGTGCACTCTCTCTCTCTGTCTGAAATAAACAAATAAGTAAAAGTTTTTTAAAAGTGTTATGGATCGTGTCTCCCACTTACAAAGCAGCCTGTGTAAAAGGAACGACTCCAGAGAGGTGATAGTTTACACGGGGTGCAGCCCGGGGAGGGGAAGGTGATGTGGGGACCCAGCTGCGGCTGAAAGCCGAACTATGTTTGCAGCACTCTGGGAGCATGTATGCATCTTTGTGTTCTGCCGAAGGCAAGGAAAGGGACTTCCTGCACGAGCCTTGTGGCCTGAGGCTTAGGGAGAAAGTCTTTTTCCTGTTTCCAAGGGAAAGGAAAAAAAAAAAATCTTTCAAGCAAATGATTCAAGGCTCAACTCTCACACCCTCACTGGGTAAGCTGCAGGATGGTGTTTTACGTGCAGTTTCAGCAGGGTTCCCTAGCCACTTGGAGCTACTTATTAAGCACTGCGACCCTAGAGGCACCATACAGTCCTGTAAATAAGAACATGTTATATTATATCATATTATTTACTCATTATATTGGTTGCTCATTATAAGGAGTTATGTCGACCTCACCCAGGTTTCGGAAAATGACTTCCAGTCACATTAGCATTTTCTTAAATTGTTTTTTACTTTTATTTATTTTATTTTTTAATGATTTTTTTATTTATTTGAGAGACGGGTAGAGAGAGAGAGAGAGAGAACACAACAGCAGGGGGAGGGAGAAATGGGCTGAGCCAGGAGCCCAATGTAGAGCCCAACTGGACAAGGAGCCCAATGTCCCAAGATGTTGGAATCCAGACCTGAGCCAAAGGCAGATTCTTAACCAACTTAGCCACCCAGGTGGCCCACATTAGCACTTTTTAAAAGGTCTTGACATGGGATGCCCGGGTGGCTCAGTCGTTAAGTGTCTGCCTTCAGCTCAGGTGGGGATGCCAGGGTCTTGGGATAGAGCCCCACATCAGGCTCCCTGCTCCACGGGAAGCCTGCTTCTCCCTCTCCCACACCCCTTCCTTGTGTTCCCTCTCTCACTGTGTCTCTGTCAAATAAATAAATAAAATCTTAAAAAAAATTTTTTTAAAATGTCTTGCCACACCGAGAAAAACGTGTGAAACTGCTTATTCCTAGCATGTAAAGTTCAGCAGTAATAGGAAGATACTATTTTGCTCTTGGTGTTGCAGAATGCGGTCCCCTTTGCCCCTGCTCAGCTAGATCTGCACTCCTGGGCACAAATCCTCAGTGCAGAGTATGTCCCTGCCACCATGATGCCATCTTCTGCGGGGAGCCTGGGGTTCCTCGAGCCAAGAGGCCCCAGAAGGACCAGGGCCAGGCCAGCTGTGTGAGGTAGCGCAGGGGCATTTGCAGAGTTTCTGCCCCCTTCTGAGGAAGGGTCCTCCTCTCTCTGCTTAGGAGACTGCCAAGCAGAATACCGCTGCGTGTGAGATAAGGATTCTTGCTTCCTCCTGGCTAAGCGGTTCTGGAAATCTGACCATCTGCAATCCTCGTGGACCTGCAAATGTGCCCCACGGAGCACGGGCAGGCCACAGCTTCATAAAGGAGAGCAGATCTGCCTTAAATCTCACCCTCCCACCACAGGCAGCCCAAAACTTTAAAAGCAGACTTTTGGGCCAGGTTTGCAAAAAGGGAAGCTGTTTGGAACCTCCACGTCCCACCCACATGAATTCAATACTCCTCCCCAAGACAGCAGAACTCTTCCCTCCTTCAGTGAATGATACCATAAGCAAATGAATGACGGAAAGCAAGTTCACTTCCTAAATTCTTATCTGGGCCACCATGGAGGGACTCAGGGCTCTATATTTTACTGCCCCTCCCTGACCGGACACCACAGGCTTGAAGACAGGGACTTTCTCAACATTGGAGCCCAGCGCCTGGGTCCACAGCAAACAGGAGCCCGGCTTCAGTGACTGGCGACTTGCATGACGGGCTGCGGAAAAACTGGCAAAGCACACTCGAGAGGCTATGAGGTCACCTTCAGACAACCACCGGTCCCTCGCTTGTGGTCCTTGCTCTGCAGATCCGTTCAGATGTTTCAGTCCAGGTCGACTCTGCAGAGGGATGCGGAGAGTCCGAAACGATGATGTCTGGTCCAGGGGGCAGGTCTGCCCATTACTAGAAAGAAAATGTCCTCAGAATCAGCCAATCACAGAGTCCAGAATGCAGTTCACTCTTTGTCTTATCCTGTCTGGTTGGCATCCATTTCACAGGGATTTCTGTGAGGCTCCCTTCCCTGGCCACTCTTACTCTCTCTCTTTCCTTTCCCTACATTCTCCTGGGCTTTTCTGCCCTCACAGTTCTCCTGAAGAGTCCTAACTCCACAGAGAGGTCCTGGAGGTCGCTTTGAATATAATCTTCAAAATTTCTCTCCACAGGAGACCGTCAGGAGAGGCACAGCATGTGTTCCTGCTACAGTGATGCCTGTTGTAGCAAAAGTCTTTTGGATATCAGAGTAACGAATTTCTGTCTCAACTCCATCTTACCATGTACCTCCATCTTGCTAGATGCAAAGAAGAAGGAAAAACCAATCTCACCACTTGGCCTTTCTCTTTAAACACTTCTTGTAATTGTAGCATCAGACTTTGTACCTTTTCAGGCACTGGCAAGTCACTTTTTGAGGCAGAGCCTCCTTTCGTAAGTATACAGAATCCTAAAATATGGATGCTGCCCAATTCGCCTCTCCTGTTGGCTCTTGGCCAAGGAAAAAACAGGGCTTATTTTTATTTAGAAGTCCTTAAAAATAATGTAGGAGGTGGGAGGGTGGCCGAAGTGACCTCTGAAGTCCAGCCTAGGCTCAGGAAATTCTGACAAATTTGGAAAAGTAGGATTTAAGAGACTTGGAGGGGGGGAGGGGGCTTCACACAATGAGGCCCTTTTTAGCATTTGCTGCTGCAGTCTGGTGAGCTGAATTAATCACTGTTCTTCACAATCAACTAAGGAAAATGGCCTTTCCTTCAAAAACCAGCTGTCAGCAATGACTATAAATTGGTTCATTTTACATGGAAAGATGCCCTGTGATAGGTTGTCAGCTAAATGAATGCTTACTTTGATGTAATTTGAAACTGAGTGTTAGAAGTGACAATATATGAATAGAACAAGACAGGGTAATAAACAGCAATTTCTTCGGTCCCACCAAGGCACCCTGAAGAACACCCAAGGGGTGAATTTTGAAGCTGACAAGTAAAAATCATAATCCCAACAATGATGCCTAATGTTTATTGAGCACTTGCTATGTACTAAATAAATGCATTATTTGACTTATCTTATCCTACCATTAAAATATATCTAAGAAGGACTATTTGCTATTTGATATCTGCTGGGGCTTCATCAAAATCACAGGCCCATGCCAATGATCTAAATGCAACAATTAAAAGAGATTGTCAAACAAACAAACACATAAATAAATAATAACAGAGATTGCCAAAATGGATTAAAAAAAATGTGACCCAACTATAATTTGTCTGCAAGAAACCCACTTTATTTTTTTTCATTCAAGATTTTATTGAAATTTAAGTTAGTTCACATATGGTGTACTATTAGTTTCAGGGGTAGAATTTAGTGATTCATCAGTTGCACATAATACCCAGTGCTCATTACATCAAGTGCCCTCCTTAATGCTCATCACCCAATTACCCCAGCCGCCCCCCACCTCCCCTCCAGCAACCCATGGTTTGTTTCCTCTAGTTAGGAGTCTCTTATGGTTTGCCTCCCTCTCTCTCTTTATCTTATTTTTCCTTTCCTTCCCCTGTGTTCATCTGTTTTGTTTCTTAAATTCCATGTATGAGTGAAATCATATGATATTTATCTTTCTCTGACTGATTTATTTCACTTAGCATAATAAACTCTCATTCTATCCATGTCATTGCAAATGGAAAGATTTCATTCTTTTTGATGGCTGAGTAAAATTCCATTATAGATATAGATATGCCACGTCTTCTTTATCCATTCATCAGTTGATGGACATTTGGTCTCTTACCATGTTTTGGCTATTACAGAACCCACTTTTTTTTTTTTAAAGATTTTATTTATTTGACAGACAGAGATCATGAGTAGGCAGAGAGGCAGGCAGAGAGAGAGGGGGGAGGAAGCAGGCTTCCTGCTGAGCAGAGAGTCTGATGCGGGGCTCAATCCCAGGACTGTGGGATCATGACCTGAGCTGAAGGCAGAGGCTTAACCCACTGAGCCACCCAGGCACCCCCAGAAACTACTTTAAATATAAAGATACATGTAGATTTAAAGTAAATGAATAGAGATAATATACCATGCTAACATTCATCAAAAAAGAGCAGGAGTAGCTATCCTAATTTCAAACAAAACAGACTTCAAAGTAAGGAAAGTTATAAGGAATAAAGAAAAGAATTACATAATGATAAGGAGGCCAACTGTCCAGAAAAACATAACAATTACTAATGTGTATGTGCCTAACAAACTATGTGAGGCAAAAACTGGTAGAACTGCAAAGAGAAATAGATAAATCCATTATGACAGTTGGAACATTTAACACTCTCCTCTCAGAAATGGACAGATCCAGTTAACAGGAGATCAGTAAGGACACAATTGAATTTTACAACACCATCAGTCAACTAGATATAATTGACATTTACAGACTACTTCATCCAATAACAGGGGAACAAACAATTTTCTCAAATTCACATGGACCATTCATCAAGACAGACCACATTCTGAGCATAAACCACTTAAATAATTTTAAAAGAGTAGAAATTATACAGTGTCTGTTCTCAGACCACAGTGGAACTAAACTAGAAATCTGTAACAGAGAGCTGGAAAACTTCCACATACATGGAGGTTAAACAACATAACTTCTAAATAACACATAGGTCAAAGAAGAAATTTCAAGGCAAATTTTTAAATATTTTGAACTAAATGAAAGTGAAAACACAATTTATCAAAATTTGTAGGATGCGGTGAAAACAGTTCTTAGAGGGAAACTTATGGCACCAAATGCATATTTTAGAAAAGAAGGAAGTTCTAAAATCAATAATATAAATTTCTGTCTTAGGAAACTAGAAAAAGAAGAGAAAATAAAATCCAAAATAAACAGAAGAAAAGAAATTATAAGAATTATAGTAGAAATCAAAATTTTTTTTATTTTTTAATTTTATTTTAATTCTAATATGTTAACGTCCAGTGTTATATTTGTTTCAGACATACAATATAGTGATTCAACACTTCCACACATTACCAGGTACTGATCATGACAAGTGCATTCCTTAATTCCCATCACCTATTTCACCCATCCCCCCACTCACCTCCCCTCTAGTAAAGATCAGTTTGTTCTCTGTAGTTAAGAGTCTGTTTCTTTGTTCTCTTTCTCTCTCTCTCACTCCCCCTCTCTGTTTTCTTTTCTCATTTGTTTAGTTTCTTATATTCCATATGTGAGTGAAATCATATGTCATTTGTCTTTCTCTGACTTATTTTCACTCTCTAGCTCCATCCATGTCATTGCAAATGGGAAGATCTCATTTTTTTTTTACAGCTGAATAATATACCATTGCATAAATGTACCATGTCTTCTTTATCAATTCATCTATCTATGGACACTGGGCTACTTTCATAATTTAGCTACTGTAAATAGAGAAAATTCAATAAAACAAAAAGCTGGGTCTTCGAAAAGATTAATAAAATTGATAAGTCTTTAGCCAGCCTAACTAAAAAATAAATAACTAGAAATTAAAGGAGAACACAAACTACTAATATCAGAAATGAAAGAGGAACATCACTACAGATCCCATGGAAATTAAACAGATAATAAAGTAGAGGCACCTGGGTGGTTCAATCAGTTACATGCCAGCCTTCAGCTCAGGTGATGATCCTGGAGTCTCTGGATTGAGCCCGACATCTGGCTCCCTGCTTGGGGGAGAGTCTGCTTCTCCCTCTGCTCCTCACCCCCTTCAATGCTTTTTCTCTTGCATGCTCTCTCTCTCTTTCTCAAATAAATAAGTAAAATCTTTAATTTAAAAAAAGATAATAAAGGAAGGCTATGAACAACTTCATGCCCACAAATTTAAAAACCTAGAATAATGGACCAATTCCTTGAAAGACACAAATTGCCAAAACTCACACAAAAAGATGTAGTCTATCTGAATAGACTATAGCTATTAAAGAGTAAATAGCATTCTCAAACACAAAACAACAAACCCAGATGAGTTCACTGGTGAATTCCACCAAATATTTAAGGAATAACTGACATCAATTCTCCACAATCTCTCTCAGAGGTTTAAAGCAGAGGGAATACTTCCTAACTGATTCTATGAGGCCAGAATTACACTAGTACTAAAAAAAGACAGACATTAGAAGAAAGGAAAACTATAGACCAATATCTCTCACGAACATGATGCAAAAATCCTCAACAAAATATTAACAAATAAGATTAAACAATGTATGAAAAGAATTATACATCATGATCAAGTGGGAGTTATCCAGGTATGCAAAGTTGGTTCAACATTCAAAAATTAATTAATATAATTTATCATAAACAGAATTTTAAAATCACATGATCATATCATAGATGCAGAAAAAGCATTTGATAAAACCCAACATCCATTTGCAATAAAAAAAAAACTCTCATAAAGTAGGAGTAGAGGGAAACTTTCTTGACTTGATAAAGACTATCTATAAAAAGCCTGCAGGTCACATCATATTTAATGGTAAGAAATTTAAAGCTTTCCCACTAAGATAAGATACAAGGTAAGAATGTCACTTCTCACTACTCCTTTTCAACATTGCACTGGAAGTCTGCTAATGCAATAATGGATGAAAAGAAAGAAAAGAAAGGAAAGGGAAGGGAAAGAAAAACATAAAGCTGTCTTTGTTCATAGATGACATGATCATCTATATAGAACTGGCTAAAAAACCCTTTTGCTAAGCAATTATAGCAAGGCTGTAGGATACAAAGTTGATATACAAAACTCAATTGCTTTCTATATCCTAATAAGGAGCAAGTGGCATTTGAAATTAAAAGTACATACCATTTACATTAGCACCTCTCCAATGAAATACTTAGGTATAAATCTAATGAAATATGTAGAAAACCTATACAAAGAAAACTACAAAATTCTGATGAATGAACTCAAAATACTAAATAAACAGATATTCCAGGTTCAAGAATAGAGAGACTCAATATTGTCACGTTAGTTCTTCCCAACATGATCTGTATTTTCAAAGCAATTCCAACCAAAATCTCAGAAAGTTATTTTATGGATAGGAAAAGATTCTAAAGTTTTTAATGAGAGGTCTGGTAGGAAGATAGCAGTGGATTAGGAGGACCCTAGGCTCCCCTTCTCCCAGAAATACAACAAGATAATTATCAAATCATCCTACATACCCCAGAAATAGACCTGAAGTCTGGCATCACAAACTCCACAACTAATGGGAGAGAAGAGGCCACATCCAGCAAGGTAGGGAGTGCAGAGATGTGGTTTGGAGGTGCAGCAGAGGGGAAGGAGCCATGGTCATAAAGATAGGCATGCAAGAGAGAAACACACAAGAGAATGCACAAGGGGAATATCTCCCCAGTCATTTGTTTAGAAAATGAGATAAGTTCTTGAAACCAGCAGTTCTTAAGGCCTAGAATTGTAAAGGTCAGCAGGCTTGGCTGGAATAGAACCTAGGGAGTACTGCACTGCTCCTGGACAGAAGGCAGGCAAACACCCTGGTGACTTGGGACAGGATAGAGTGGGGGGAAGACAGCATGGAAACTGATCTGGAGAATGCCTGAAGCATTCAGAGAGGAGATTATTTGTTTTTCTCAGAGCACATTCCTGAGAAGAAGCATTCACAGAAATGCCTGTCTGGGAAGAAAGGAGGTGGCCCATGAGCCATTTCCCTCCCCATGACTCAGCATAAGCACAGACCCACCTGTGGGAAGTAGTGCACCACCAACACTGGCTGCCCAACTTGCTTACAAGCCCCATGCCCTGCACTCTAACAGGACTGCTCTTCTCAGTGAAGCTTGCCTCAGTCCAAGTATGATGGGGCTTTCCCACAGAAAACCAACACAAACAGTTGCCCACACCATGTCTCCAGACCAGTGAGTTCTACAGGGTCTCAGTTCTGGTGGAGGTAGTGTCAGGTCTCATTTTACAAGCAGACCAGAGCACACCTGGTTAAAACTCCCATGTTCAGGCAAGGGACAAAACACTGCTCACTGCAGGCAAGAAGAGGCTCTGTAGATGACTGGTCTGAAGGACAGAGTAGCCAAAATACAACTGCAGAGTACACACAGCACACAACAGAGTACTCCCTGAAGTGACAGGCCCTGGGCACTACAGGACCTCTTCTTCATAAGGTCATTACTTTCAGGAGCAGGAGACATAATTGGCTTTTCTAATACACAGAAGAAGACAAAGACTCAGACAAATGCAAAGATGGAGGAATTTATCCCAAATTAAAGAACAAGATAAGACCACAGTCATATCTAAGTGAAACATATATAAGTAACGTGTCTGATGGAGAATTTAAAGCAACAATCACAAAGATACTCACTTGGCTTGAGAAAAGAATAGAAGACATCAGTGAGACCCTAACCACAGAGATAAAAGAGTTAAAAAAGAATCAGTCAGAGATGAAGAGGGCAGTAAACAAAGTTGGAAACAGACTTGATATAATGAATGGCAGGCTAGAGGAAGCAAAGGAATGAATTAATGACATGGAAGACAAAATAATGGAAAGCAATGCAGCTGAACAAAAGAGAGAAAGAAGAATTGTAAACATGAGAATAGACTTAGGGAACTCAGTGACTCCATCAAATGTAATAACATACATATTATTGGAGTCACAAAAGAAGAGGGAAAAAAAGAGGCAGAAAATTTATTTTAAGAAATAACAGATAACTTCCCCAATCTGGGGAAGGACACAGACATCAAGATCCAGGAGGCACAGAGAATACCCATAAAAATCAACAAAAGCAGGCCAACACCAAGACATACTGTAATTAAATTTGCAAAATATAGTGATAAAGAAAAAATTTTAAATAACAAGACAAAAGAAGTCCCTAGATTACAAAGGAAGATCCATAAGGCTACTGCAGATTTCTCCACAGAAACTTGGCAAGCCAGAAAAAAGTGGCATGATATATTCAAAATAATGAATGGGAAAAGTCTATAGCCAAGAATACTCTATCTAGCAAAACTACCATTCAGAATTGAAGGAGAGATAAAGAGTTTCCCAGACAAAAACTAAAGGAGTTCATGACCACTAAACCAAACCTATAAGAAATGTTAAAAGTGACACTTAGAGTGGGAAGGAAAGACCAAAAGTGACAAAGATAGGGAAAATCTCCAGAAACTAAGACAAAACAAGTAATAAAATTAGACTAAATACATATCCATCAATAAGTATTTTGAGGGGTGCCTGGGTGCCTCAGTTGGTTAAGCATCCAACTTTTGGATTCAGTGCAGGTCATGATCTTGGGGTCTTGAAACAGAGCACTATGTCAGGTTCTGCCCTCAGTTTGGAGTCTGTTGGAGATTCTCTCTCTCCCTTTGTTCTTCCCCCCAACTCCCTCTCTCTCTCTCTAAAGAAAAAAATATATACATAAGTCTTTTAAAAAATATATTACTATTATTATTTTGAGTGTAAATGGACTAAACTCTCCAATAAAAATATATAGTGTGTTTGAATGGATAAAAATAGTAAGACCCATCTATATATTGCCTACAAGAGACTCATTTTAGATCTAAAGACACCTGCAGTTTGAAAGTGAAGAAATGGAGAAACATTTATCATTCAAATGGATGTCAAAAATATGGAGTAGCAGTATTTATATAGGACAAACTAGACTTTAAAACATAGAGCAAAGCAAGTGACAAAGAAGGACACTATATAAAGGGGAAAATCCAACAAAATGATCTAAAAATTATAAATATTTATGCACTAAACATCAGAGCACCCAAATATATAAAATAATCAATAACAAACATAAAGGAAATAATTGATAATTCTACAATAATAGTAGGGGACTTCATCACCCCACTTACATCAATGGACAGATCATCTAAGAAAAAGATCAACAAGGAAACAATGGCTTCGAATGACATACTGGACCAGATGGTCTTAACAGATATTTTCAGAGCATTCCATCCTAAAAAAGCAGAATACACATTCTTTTCAAGTGCATATAGGACAGTCTCTAGAATAGATTACATATTAGGTCAAAAAACAGACCTCAACAAATATAAAAACATTGAAGTTATACCATGCATCTTTTCTGACCATAACACTATAAAACTAGAAGTCAATCACAAGCAAAACTTTGGAAAGACCACAAATACACGGAGGTTAAAGAATATCCTACTGAAGAATGAATGAGTCAGCCAGGAAATCAAGGAACAAATAAAAACTGAAAGGAAACAAATGAAAATGAAAACACAGCAATCCAAAACCCTTGGGATGCTGCAAAAATGGTCCTAAAGGAAGCATATACAGGGTTACCTCAAGAAGCAAGAAAAGTCTCAAATAAACAACCTAACCTTACACCTAAAAGATTGAGAACAACAACAACAAATGAAGCCTAAAGCTAACAGAAGGAAGAAAATAATAAATACTGGAGAAGAAATAAATGATATAAATACTAAAAAAAAAAAAATAGAATAAATCAACGAAACCATATCACTCACCATGATCAAGTGGGATTTATTCCTGGGTTGCAAGTGTGATTTTTTTTTTTGAAAGAAAGTAATAAAATTGATGAACGTCTAGCCAGACTTATCAAAGGGATAAAAGACCCAAAAATATAATCACAAATGGGAGAGGAAAACTAACAACTAACACAACAGAAATACAGAGGATTAGAAAAAAGTATTGTAAAAAAAAGAAAGAAAGAAAGAAAGAAAGAAAGAAAGAAAGAAAGAAAGACTATCCACCAACAAAGTGAACAACCTATGAGAAATGGAGCAACCTAGAATAAATCCATAGAAACATATAACCTACCAAAATGAAAACAGGAAGAAATAGAAAACTTGAACAGACTGATAACCAGCAAGGAAATTGAGTCAGTAATCAGAAAACTCCCAGCAAACAAAAGTCCAGCACCTGATGACTTCATAGGCAAATTCAATCAAATATTTAAGGTAGAGTTAGTACTATACTTCTCAAACTATTCTAAAAATTAGGAAAGGAAGAAAACCTTCCAAGTTCATTTTCTGAGGCCAGCTTTACCTTGATAACCAAGCCACACAAAGATTCTACTAAACAAGAGAAGTACAGGCCAACATCTGTGAGTGCTCCCCTTTCTTCCCATCCTCACCAACACCTTCAGTTTCTTGTGTTGTTGATTTTAGCCATTCTCACAGATGTGGATGATACCTCTTTGTGGTTTTGATTTGGATTTCCCTGATGATCAGTTATATTGAACATCTTTTCATGAGTCTGTTGTCTTCTTTGGAGAAATGTCTATTTGTGTGCTCTGCCCATCTTTAATTGAATTATTTGGTTTTTGAGTGTTAAATTTTATAAGTTCTGCATATATTTACTGGATATGTCATTTGCAAATATCATCTGCTATTTAGTGGGTTACCTTTTAGTTTTGTTGATTATTTCCTTCTCTGTGCAGGAACTTTTTCTTTTGATGGCTTCTAATAGTTTATTTTTGCTTTTATTTCCCTTATCTCAAGACACATATCTGGAAAATGTTGCTACAGCCAATGTCAGAGAAATTACTGCCTGTGCTCTCTTCAAAGATTTCTATGATTTTGGGTTTCACACTTAGGTCCTTAATCCATTTTGAGTTTATTTTTGTGCATGGTGTAAGAAAGAAAGTGGTTCAAATTCTTTCTTTTGCATATAGCTGTCTGGTTCTCCCAACTCCATTTGTTGAAGAGACTGTCTTTTACCCACTGCATATTCTTTCCTACTTTGTGGAAGATTATTTGACCATATAATTTTGGGTTTATTTCTGGGTTATCTATTTTGTTCCATAAATCTATGTGTCCATTTCTGTGCCAGCACTGTAAGGTTTTACAGGCGAGATACACATGACACCAGGCGAGATAGGCTCAAGGAAAGGTTTATTAAAAGTGCCCTTGGGCGAGGTTCCACAACTCAGGAGAGGAGAGTCAGGGAAGTCGCGCCCAGGAGGGGATTGAGTGGGTCTTTTACTTGGGTTAAGACAGGGTATAGGTTTACAGCCACATAAGGTAAGGTATTTGGTGATTAGGGGGTAGGGGGAGTCCTGATGTTCCTGTTTCCTGCATAGTATCGGTTTAGTTATGGTGACATGTCCTCGGCATACGTCCTTCTGACAGGAGAGTCATGGGTAAAGGAAAAGGGCGGCCTGGAAGATGACAGCCCAGAGGCCATTTTTATTGTTCCTCCTGCATTCCTGGAGCCACCCACCCAATGAGCACCATACTATTTTGATTACAGTGACTTTGTAGTATAACTCGAGGTCTGGAATTGTGATTCCTCCAGTTTTGTTTTTCTTTTCTCAAGATTATTTTGGCTCTGATGGGCTTTTTGTAGTTTCATACAAATTTTAGGATTGTTTGTTCTGGTTCTGTGAAAAATGATGTTGGTATTTTGACAGAGATTGCGTTAAATCTGTATATTCACAAGGCATAAAATTTTTTAATAAAATTTAAATGGACAGTGTCCAAATTAAAAGCTTCTTCTCTTCAAGAGCTACTGTTAGGAAAGTAAACAGACAAACCACAGACTAGAGAAAAGTACAATTGATTCTCCTTCTTTGCTGTAGTTATGTTCTCATACAAAGTTGCCGCAAACACCGGACTAGCAAATGCTGAACTAGAGAAGATACGGGGTTAGACTCCTATGGGCTTGTGGTCATGTTATTATTAACCAGTCAACACATAGTCTTATTTTATGTTTGTTTCTATTTAAAGACACCTCATGTAATTTATGTTGTTGATTTATTAACATTGAACTCATGGCTCACAACATTATGGCTCATGCCTGACCAAAGCTAATCTAGTATGTGTACTTTGTCCATAAGGCATGTCACCACCTTCTTGCACTTAGGAACATGAAGTGGCACTTCAGCATGCTGCTTAGAGGCCATTTCAAACAATGAATCACCAGCAGAAAGGTCCAAAATGTGAAAACCGTGATACTGAATAGACCATGGAAAGGATGTTTGTTTCTAGCATGAGAGTTGAAACAAATGGCAGAACCTCACCTTGTTCACCCTCATTCGGCAAGATGCATGTCAGACAACTTGAATTTTTTGCCACTCCATACATATCTGTAAATACTGCAAAAGTGCCAGCAGTATTGATTTTGGAATTACAAATACATTGTAGAGAGTAGGCAACGGGCAAACACGGAATCCACAAATAATGCCTATGGGCTGTACTGCCGGCCAGGCGGATGGAGGCTGCTGGGAGTGCAGAGGCTTGCTCTCGTCTGATCACCATGCACTGCCACCAGTGCATGGTGATCCCACCAGAGGGTTTCAAACAAGATAGTGACACAATCTTTGCTGTAGAAAAAGCACTTGTCTCTAAATGTAAAGAGTGGTTTGAAGAAGGGAAGAGTGGAGACAGGGAGGGGATGGCTGTGCTGGCTGAGGGTGAGAGTAAATGAACTCAGCCAGGGCAGAAGTTTGGGGAGCGGGTCTGAGAGCCGTTAGAATCCTGGTGCCTGCGTTAGTTTGGGTATGAGTGGTGAGGGAGGAATGGAGGACAACCCCCAGGGTTCGGGCCTGGGCAGACGTGTGGGGTAGGGCCATGGGTGAGCTCTATAGTCTCCTAGTCAGAGATGCTTGAGTTTAAATCCAGATTCCACCAACGCACTAGCTGTGTAGCCAATGGACATTCTCCTTCGCTTTTCTGAGCTTTAGTGTTTTTTTCTCTAGTATACAGATTCCATATAATGGGAAAATAACACCTCAGAGTTATTCTGAGATTTATTTTTTTTAAGATTTTTATTTATTTATTTGACAGACAGAGATCATAAGTAGGCAGAGAGGCAGGCAGAGAGAGAGGAGGAAGCAGGCTCCCCGCTGAGCAGAGAGCCCGATGTGGGGCTCGATCCCAGGATCCTGGGATCATGACCTGAGCCAAAGGCAGAGGCTTTAACCCTCTGAGCCACCCAGGCGCCCCTATTCTGAGATTTATATAAGTGCTGGTGTTTTCATTTCCACTCCTACAACAATAACGAAAATAGGGAAAGCAGCAGCATGTGGGGTTGGGGGAAGAAGGAGAGGAGTCCCACTGGACACATAAGTTAGATATGCCTGTGGGCATCCATGAACAAAAGCTACTTGATATGCTTGCAAGAAGCCAGGAGCAGAGTAGTTGGGGGAGAGACATACAGATTTGGAAGTGATAAGCAAGCAGGTGGCTGCAACAACCACAAAGAATGGGTAGTTCCAGCCTCAGGGGTCTGAAGACGAAGCCTGAGGAATCTGGCATAGAGGAGAGGCTGGAAAAGAGCTCAAAAAAGAGCAGCAGCAGGAGGAAAACCCGGAGAGCATGGGATAACAGAGGGCAGGGAAGGAGAGTCCCTGACAGGGAGAGAGTTCAGTTAGTGTTCTGAAAGCATAAACTGAAAGTCATAAAACTTTTGAGCTGGAGGGGACTGCGAGATCTTTTATTTTTTAAAGATTTTATTTATTTATTTGACAAAGAAAGAGAGAGAGAGACAAGTGGAGGAACTAGTGGGGGCAGAGGAAGAAGCAGATTCCCTGCTGAGCAAGGGACCCAATGTGGGGCTTGATCCCAGAACCCTGAGATCATGACCTGAACTGAAGGCATCAGCTTAACTGATTAAGCCACCCAGGAACTCCCCAAGAAATCTCTTAATCTAATCCCCTTATCTCTTCTGATGAAGAGATCCAGATTCAAAGAAGTGAGGTGAATTCTTCAGGTCACACTGTGATTTCATGACAGGATTCCTGCTGCCTAAGGAGGAATAAAACACTTTTTCTAAGAAATATTCTAAAATTCACAATTGTTCCTATTCAGGCACACTGGACATTTTCCCAGTGTGTTAAATTAGTGAGATTTTATTGATGTATCAGAACTGTTAACCTTTGCATGTACTAAGATGCCAACAGTCAATCTGTGCAATAGATCTTAAATCTATTTATTTTGCACAAATAATGAATTTTGCTCTAATACTAAGTTTAGAAACAATAGAAGTCATAACTTAATCAAACTGTACATTTAAATTTTGATATATGTAAAGTGTACCTCAATAAAACTTAGTTTCTAAAATCAGCAAATAAAAATTTGGCTATTTAAAGTAAAAAAAGGAATCATTTGCTAAATTATTTTGTATATAAAGATCCAAGGAACAGAAACATTTGAATGTTAGAAACTTGATTCTTCTTACAGCGTTGAGGAAACCATTTACTCCTTATTCCATCTTGGTTTCCCTCACAATGAAATAAAAACAATGTCATCTTACAAGACTGCTCATGGTTAATTAATATGTGTGAAACAGTTGAACATAAATATTAAATACTTGATAAATATTGTCTGGAAAGTGTTACTTAACTGTACTATAAATATGAAGTTGCATTTTTACAGCCAATTTGAAGTTACAAATTATAGGCCATTTGAATATATACAAATAAATGCAGGCATGCATACATCAAAAGAAAAAAGAAAGCCAAAATTATTAAAGAACAAAGTAGAAAAATGTCTCCTTCACATAAGACTATTTGGGTTGATCAATACAATAAAAAATTTAGAAATCCAAGAGTACACAATGATAAAATATTGCTATAAAATTGGGGTTTCTTGGGACACCTGGGTGGCTCAGTTGGTTAAGCCGCTGCCTTCAGCTCAGGTCGTGATCCCAGAGTCCTGGGATTGAGTCCTGCATGGGGCTTCCTGCTCATCGGGGAGCCTGCTTCTCTCTCGCCTCTGCCTGCCACTCTGCCTGCTTGTGCTCACTCTGTGACAAACAAATAAATAAATAAAATCTTTTAAAAAATTAGCATTTCTCAATCTCAGCCCTATTGAGGTTTACAACAGCTGGATAGTTCTTTGTTGTTGGGAGGGGGGATCTTCGGTGCATTGTAAGATGTTTATCAGCATCTCTGGCCTCTACCCACTAGATACCAATAGCACCCCCTACCCCAATTTGTGACAACCAAAAGGATCTGCAGACATTACCAAATGTCCCTGGGACACCTTTGAGAACCACTTGAGCACCACTCCTACGAAAGCCTTTCTGTGTACAAGTGAGCCCCCTTTTAAATTCACTGAAGAACACAGGTCCACTGGGGGCAGTAGGACTTTGTGTTCCAAACTCATTTCCCATCAGTTGAGCAGATACAGCAGCCTTTAGATGCTTGGATATCCCCACTTCCCACCCCCAGGCAGAAGCAGAGGCACAACAGGGGCTGCCTGCCTGGCACTTTGAATGAGATGGGGATACCGCAAGTCTTGTCTGATCACAGCACTGCCCAGGTATGTCCTCCTGGGGCTCATGCCTCATGTCCTTACACTCCGCAGCTACACCATCCTTTTGGGTGTTCCTCCGTTCTCCAAGATCCTTATCTAAAAGTTTCCTTTATCATGAATTATGTCACAAACGTGTTGATATTTTGTACAAACAAAAATAAAAAAGATGTTTGAGTGTTCTCTTTTCATATATTAGAACTCGAAAACAAGGCTAGAGGAAAGAATGTGCAGAAAAACATAAAGAAAGTGCTAACTTAAAGCTGGGAGGGGTCTTAGTGCTGAGCTTCCAACACGGTCACACCTGTCACACTTCAAGGCCTCAATTGCTACAGATGGGTAATGACTGCCATATTGGAGAGCACAGACATGGAACACTTCTCTCCCCATGCAAGTTCTTGCAGGAGGCACTATCTCAGAGAGTTCCTAGGTTATAGGCCTCATTTTATAGATGAGTAACTAAGTCCTAGAAGTTGTATAAAACAATCCAGCTAAGAGAAACAGCAACCTTGTGGCAGAACCAACACTGAAAACCTGACCAGTTAATTCTATTCCTATGCTCTTCTCCCACACACTACCTCACAGTAGATCGAAGTTTGGAATGCCACAGGGAGTTCTGGCCATTATAGTGTAAAAATGGGTGTTGGATAAATGGATAAGGAAAATCTGGTACACACCCCCCCCCCCACACACACACATATTCACAATGGAATACTATGCAGCCATATGAAAGGATAAGATCGTGACATTTGAGACAACATGGATGGACCTAGAGGGTATTATACTAAATGAAATACGATCCAATCAGACTGAGTGGTGAACACTGGGCAGTGTATAGCCTTGTTGAATCACTATGTTGTATACCTAAAGCTAATATAACAATATAGTTAAAAATACTGGAATTTTTAAAAAGAAGAATTTAAAAGAAAGAAATCATACTGAGAAAGACAAATACCTTGTAATTTCATTTATAAGTTGACTCTAAAAAAAAAAAATCAAAAAACCAAAAAACAAATGAAAAAAACAAACAAAAAAGCAAAACTAAACCTATAGAGACAGAGAACAAACTGATGACTACCAGAAGAGAGGGGGCAAGAGTTTGGACAAAATGGGTGAAGGGCAGTGGGAGATACAGAATTCCAGTTATGGAATGAATAAATCACAAGAATAAAAGGCACAACATAGAGAATATAGTCAATGATATTGTAATTGCAATATATGCAGACAGATGGTAGCTACATTAATGGTGAACGTAGTGCAATGTATAAAGTTGTTGAATCACTATGTTGTACACCTGAAACTAATGTAACATTTAAAAATGGGTGTCAGAGGTGGGAAAAACAATTCCAAATAATTAAGAGGATGGGCCAACTGTAAATTAAATTTGAGTCAAATTCAATAACCATATGTTACATGCCTCCTGCCATATACCAGGATCTTAGTTTTGGATACCATCCCTCTTGTAGCTGGGGATACAGACTACAAACCATTTACTTTCTGTACCATGTGGTCAGAACAAAGATAAAGATAAACACAGGATTGTTTTTAAGTATAGGCTTTAGGGGCACCTGGGTGGCTCAGTGGGTTAAAGCTTTTGCCTTCAGCTCTGGTCATGATCCCATAGTCCTGTGATCAAGCCCCGCATTGGGCTCTCTGCTCAGCAAGGAGCCTGCTTCCCTTCCTCTCTCTCTGCCTGTCTCTCTGCCTACTTGTGATCTCTGTCAAATAAATAAAATCTTTAAAAAAATAATAAATATAGTCTTTATTATTAATAAGAGTAAGGACAACAGATAAGGAGACAACTGATATTTAAAAGGAAGCTTATTAGAATTACAGAACTCAAAAGAAAAGGGCATGCCATACCACAGGGGGCCACACAGGGAAGTCAGGAGGCAGAGGGAGAGGTGGAAACTGGTAAGAGCCCTTATTGTGGTTTCCATGAGATTAAATGGGTGAAATAGGATAAGCAGGTTTAGGATTGGATAATTTCAGCAGGCCCTGGGGCATAGGAGCTATCCACATCTGTCTAGTTGTCTAGTACCTTGTTTCCAGGTGATTAGTGTCAGTTGCCTAGAATGTAAGAGCTGGATAAAAGAAGTGGGGTTGGGTGTAGGTTGGTTTGCATTTGAAAGATGTGCTTATGGGGTGGGTTGTTTCTTATCTCTAAAAATTGGTTAACCCTTGGAAGAGGCATTCACCTCACTGTCAGCCTATATTCAGATGTCAAAGCATCAGAATATAGAAAATAAAAGATGTGGTTAATACAATTGGCTTTCTGATGCTTTGACATCATATGGAGCCTTGGTGGAAGATAGAAAAGAGCAGGACCAGGCACTAGGGAGGGGGCAGTTCTCTATTCCAGGGGTCAAGGAGGTTGATTAATATGAGGCAGGAGCCTGATGGAGAGAACAATGATCTCTGCTAATTTTAGAATGACACTTATCACAGTAACTCGACCAGATTTCCCCTTACTGTGGGAGAATATGGTGTATGCTTTGGCAGAAGAGCCCAAAAAGGATCATGGGCTAAGCAGTAAGTAGGTCAAGAATCATAATGGAATCCCTAATATCAAAGGAAGAAAGGCAATTAAATGTCCTTAAATGTGTCCAAATGTTTATCACCTTAAGAGAGGCAATCCATAGGCATTTCTGGGATGAAGGGGTTTCCCACCCCCCCCCAATTTTATTAAGAAATGATTTACATGCATCACTATATAAGTTTGAGCTTTACAGTATGATGGTTTGATTTACATATATTGTGAAATGATTACCACAGTAGGTTTAGCCAACATCCATTTTCTCGTACAGATACAATAAAAAGAAAAGGAAGAGGACAACAGAAAGGGAAAAAAAAATTCTCCTGTGATGAGAACTCTTAGGATTAACTCTTGACTTTCCCACCATACAGCAGTGTTAGCTAGTTATTATGGTGTACATTACATCCCTAGTATTTATTTTTCTCCTACCTTTTGACCACCTTCCTCCAATTCCCTCTCCCCACATCTCTTGCCTCTGGTAACCTAAAGATTGAGCTCTTTTTTCTATGAGTGTGGTGTTTGCTTTAGAATCCACATATAAGTGAGATCATACAGTATTTGTCATTGTCTGACATTTTTCATTCAGCAAACTTCCTTCAAGTTCCATCCATGTTGTCACAAATGGTAGAATTTCCTCCTCTTTTATGGCTGAATAGTACTCTGTTGTATATATATATACCACAACTTCATCATCCATTCATCTATTGATGGATACTTAAGTTGTTTTCATATCTTGTCTATTTTAAATAATGCTGCAATGAACATAGAGGTACAGCTACCTTCTCAAGTTACTGTTCTGTGTTTTTTGGACATATCCTCAGAGTGGAATTGCTGGACTACATGGTAGTTCTATTTTTAATTTTTTTAGTATCCCCTATAGTGTTTTCCATAATCTCTGTGCCAATTTACAATCCCACCAACAGGATAGGCGCAAGGATTCTCCTTTCTCCCATCCATGTGTTATCTCTTGTCTTTTTGATGATGGCCATTCTCACGGGCATAACATGATATCTCATTGTGATTTTATTTGCATTTCCCTCAACAGTGATGTTGAGGGTCTTTTCATGTATCTGTTGACCCTTCCTTTATCTTGTTTACAGAAATGTCTACTCAGGTCCTTTCCCCAGTTTTTAATTGGGGTATTTGTTTTTTTGCTATTGAGTTGTGTGAATTCTTTATATGTTTTGGATATTAACCCCATATATATATGGCTTGCAAATATTTTTTCCTATTCCATAGGTTTTCTTTTCACTTTGTCAATGGTTTCTTTTGTGTGGAAGGCTTTTTAGTTTGATGAGCCTTACCTGTTTATTGTTTTTATATTATTGCTTTTGCTGTAGGTGTCATATCCAAACAATCACTTCCAAAACCCAAATCAATGAGTTTTATTCCTACATTTTCTTCTAGTAGTTTTATGTCTTCAGGTCTTAAATTTAAGTCTTTACTCCATTTTGAGTTAATTTTTTTGAGTGGTGTAAGACATGGGTCCAGTTTCATTCTCTTACATATTCAGCTATTAAAGTACCATTTTTTAAGCTACTGTCTTTTCTCCATAGAGTATTTTTTCTCTCTTGTCAAATATTAGTTGACTATATAGGTTTGGGTTTATTTCTAGGCTTTTGATTCTGTTCTATTGGTCTATTTGTCTGTTTTTATTGCAGTACTATACTATTTGGATGACTATAGCCTTATAGTATAGCTTGAAATAAGGAAGAATGATGCCTCCTGCTTTACTCTTCTTTCTCAGGATTTTCTTGACTATTCAGGATCTTTTGTGGTTCCACACAAATTTTAAGAGTTTGGTTTTTTGGTTTTGTTTTGTTTTGCTTTGGGTTTTTGTTTTTTTTGTTGTTGTTTGTTTTTTTTTGTTTTTACTTTTGTAAAAACTGACATTGGAATCTTGTCCAAGATTACATTAAATCTATAGATGGTTTTTGGTAGTATTTGCATTTTAACAATATTAACACTTCAGATCCATGAACACGGGATATCTTTCCACTTATTTGTGTGTTCTATTTTTTTCATCAGTGTCTTGCAGAGTAGATATTCAGAGTAGATATTTTTCACCTGCTTAAATAATTTATTACTAGTATTTTATTGTTTTTGACACTATTACATATGGGATTAATTTCTTTATTTCTTTTTCAGAGAATTCATTATTAGTGTAAAGAAATACTGCTGATTTTTGTATGTTAATTTGAATCTGGCAACTTTACTGAATTTATTGGTTAGATATAACAATATTTTGTTTGAGTCTTTTGGGTTTTCTATGTATAAAATCATGTCACCTGAAAATAAAGATAATTTTACTTCTTTCTTTCCAATTCTGATATCATTTGTTTATTTTTCTTGCTTGATTGCCCTATTTATGACTTCTAGTACTATATTGAATAGGAGCAGTGAGAGTGGGCTCTCTTGTTTTATTCCTAATCTTAAAGGAAAAAAATTTTTTTTTAAGATTTTATTTATTTATTTGACAGATCACAAGTAGGCAGAGAGGCAGGCAGAGAGAGAGAGAGGAGGAAGCAGGCTCCCTGCTGAGCAGAGAGCCTGATGCGGGGCTTGATCCCAAGTCCCTGGGATCATGACCTGAGCCGAAGGCAGAGGCTTTAACCCACTGAGCCACCCAGGCATCCCCTTAGAGGAAAAATTTTAATCTTTTAACCATTGAGTATGATGTTAGCTATGAACTTACCATGCATGGCCTTTATTATGTTGAGATATGTTCTTTCTATGCCTAATTTGTTAAGGGTTTTTATCATGAATGGATGTTGCATATTGTCAAATGCTTTTACTGTGCCTATTGAGATAATTACATGATTCTTTTCCTTCATGTGATATGATGTATCACATTGATTGATTTGCATATATTGAACCATCCTTGTATCCCACAGATAAACACCACTTGATCATGGTGAATAATCTTATTAATGCACTGCTAAATTCAGTTTGCTAGTATTTTATTGAGAATTTTTGCTTTCATGTTATTCAGAGATATTGGCCTATAGTTATATTTCATGGTTTTGGTATCAGGATAATGTTGGCTTTGTAAAATGGAGTTTGGGAGAATTTCACCTCTTCAATTTTTTGGAAGAGTTTGAGAAAGATTGGTGTTCATTCTTTTTTAAATATTTGGTAAAATTCATCAGTAAAGTCATCCTGGGCTCACTGGAAATTTTTTGATTACTGCCATAAACTTCTTACTAGTAATTGGTTTCTTCATATTTTGTAATTCTTCCTGATTCAGTCTCGGTAGTTGTATGTTTCTAGGAACATAGTCTCAGTAGTTGTATGTTTCTTCTAGTTTGTCTGATTTGTTGGCATATAGTTGTTCCTAGTAGCCCTTTATGATTCTTTGATTTTCCATGTTATTGCTTTTAATGTATCCTTCTTCATTTATAATTTTGTTGATTTGGGCCAGTTTGGTTGATTTTTTTCTATCTCTATTTCATTTGTTTCTGTTCTAATCTTTATTATTTCTTTTCTTCTGATAACTTTAGGCTCAATTTGTTCTTATTTTTCTAGTCCCTTAAAGTGTAGAGTCAGAGATAGTTTGTTTATTTGGGATCTTTCTTGCTTCTCAATGTAGCTATTTATTGCTATGAACTTCCCTCTTAAAACTGCTTTTGCTGCATTCCACAAGTTTATAGTTTACTGTGTTTCCATTTTCATTTGTTTTATTATTATTATTATTATGTTATGTTAGTCACTGTACAGTATGTCATTAATTTTTTGATCAATGATTCTATGATTCATTGTTTGCTTATAACACACAGTGCTCCATGTAATATGTGCATTCCTTAATACCCATCACTGGGCTCACGTATCCCCCCACCTCCCTTTCCTCTAAACCCTCAGTTTGTTTCTCAGAGTCCACAGTCACCCATGCTTTGTCTCCCCCTCTGATTTCCCACCTTCATTTTTCCCTTCCTTCTCCTAACATCCTCCATGCTATTCCTTATGTTCCACAAATAAATGAAACCATATGGTAATTGACTTTCTCTGTTTGACTTATTTCATTCAGCTTAATCGCCATCCATGCTGATGCAAAAGCTGGGTATTCATCCTTTCTGATGGCTATGTAATATTCCATTGTATATATGGACCACATCTTCTTTATCCATTCGTCCATTGAAGGGCATCTTTGCTTTCTACAGTTTGGCTATTGTGGACATTGTTCCTGTGAACATTGCAGTGTAGGTGCCCCTTCTTTTCACTACATCTGTATCTTTGGTAGTGCAAATGCTGGGTCATAAGATAGCTCTATTTTCAACTTTTTGAGGAACCTCTGCACTGTTTTCCAATGTGGCTGTACCTACTTGCATTCACATCAACAATGTAAGAGGGTTCCCTTTACCCCACATCCTCTTCAATATTTGTTTCCTGCCTTGTCAGTTTTTGCCATTCTAACTGGTGTAAGGTGATATCTCAATGTAGTTTTGATTTGAATATCCCTGATGGCTAATGATGAACATTTTTTCATGGGTCTGTTAGCTGTTTGTATGTCTTCTTTGGAGAAGTGTTTGTTCATGTCTTCTGCCCATTTTTTTTTTTTACTTGATTATTTGTTTTTTGAATGTTGAGTTTGAGAAGTTTTTTATAGATCTTAGATATCAGCCCTTTGTCTGTAGTGTCACTTTCAAATATCTTCTGCCATTCTGTGCATTGCATCTTTGTTTTTGTTTTTGTTTTTTACTGTTTCCCTTGCTGTGCAGAAGCTTTTACCTTGATGAAGTCCCAAATTTTGCTTTTGTTTCCTATGCCTTTGGAGATATTTTGTGAAAGAAGTTGCTATGGCTGATGTTGAAGAGGTTACTGCCTATGTTCTCCTTTAGGATTTTGATGGATTCCTGTCTCACATTGAGTTCTTTCATCCATTTTGAGTTTATCTTTGTGTATGGTGTAAGAGAATGGTCAAGTTTTAGTGTTCTGTATATAGCTGTCCAATTTTTCCAACACCGTTTATTGAAGAGATTGTCCTTTTTTCATTGGATATTTTTTCCTGTTTTGTTGAAGATTATTTGACCACAGAATTGAGGGTCCGTATCTGGACTCATTTTGTTCCATTGGTCTATGCATCCTTTTTTTTTTTTTTTAAGATTTTATTTCTTTATTTGACAGACAGAGACCACAAGTAGGCAGAGAGGCAGACAGAGAGAGAGGGATAAGCAGGCTCCCTGCTGAGCAGAGAGCCCAAAACAGGGCTCAATCCCAGGACCCTAAGATCATGACCTTAGCTGAAGGCAGAGGCTTAACCCACTGAGCCACCCAGGAGCCCCTATGTGTCTGTTTTTGTGCCAGTACCATGCTGTCTTTGTGATCACAGCTTTGTAATATAGCTTGAAATCAGACAATATGATGCCCCCAGCTTTGTTTTTCTTTTTTCAATATTTCCTTGGTGATTTAGGGTCTTTTCTGGTTCCATACAAATTTTAGGATTGTTTGTTCCAGCACTTTGAAAAATGCCAATGGTATTTTAATAGAGATGGCATTGAAAGTGTAAATTGCTCTGGGAAGGATAGACATTTTAGCAATGTTTATTCTTCCAATCCATGAGCACGAAATGTTTTTCCATCTTTCTATGTCTTCTTCAATTTCTTTCACAAGGGTTTTGTATTTCCTAGAGTATATATCTTTACCTCTTTGATTAGGCTTATTCCAAGGTATCTTATGGTTTTTGGTGCTATTGTAAATGGAATCAATTCTCTAATTTCTCTTTCTGCAGTTTCATTTTTAGTGTATAAGAAAGCAACTGATTTCTGTGCATTGATTTTGTATCCCACCACATTACTGAATTGCTGTATGAGTTCTAGTAATGTCAGGGTGGAGTCTTTGGGGTTTTCCACATAAAGTATCATGTCATCTGCAAAGAAAGAGTTTGACTTCTCTGCCAATTTGAATACCTTTTATTTTCTTTTTGTTGTCTGATTGCTGTTGCTAGGACTTCTAGTACTATGTTGAATAATAGTGGTGAGAGTGGGTATCCTTATTATGTTCCTGATCTTAAGGGGAAAGCTTACAGCTTTTCCCCCCATTGAGAATGACATCCATTGCAGATTTTTCATAGATGGGTTTTATGAAATTGAGGAATGGTCCCTCTATCCCTGTACTCTGAAGAGTTTTAATCAAGAAGGGATGCTGTATTTTGTCAAATGCTTTTTCTGCATCAGTTGAGAGGACCATATGATTCTTCTCTCTTCTCTTATTAATTTGTCCTATCACATTGATTGATTTGCGAATGTTGAACAAACCTTCCATCCCATGGGTAAATCCCACCTGATAATGGTGGATAATATTTTTAATGTACTGTTGGATCCTATTAGCTAGTGTCTTGTTGAGAATCTTGGCATCCATATTCATCAAGGATACTGGTCTGAAATTCTCCTTTTTGATGGGGTCTTTGCCTGGTTTGGGGATCAAAGTAATGCTGGCTTCATAGAAGGGGTCTGGAAGCTTTCCTTCTGTTTCTATTTTTTGAAACAGCTTCAGAATTGGTATTATTTCTTCTTTGAATGTTTGGTAGAATTCCCCTGGAATCCATTAGGTCCTGGGCTCATTTTTTGGAAGGTTTTTGATTACTGCTTCAATCTTGTTACTAAATATTGGTCTGTTTAGGTTGTCAATTTCTTCCTGTTTCAGTCTTGGAAGTTTTTTTTTTTTAAGATTTTATTTATTTATTTGACAGAGAGAGATCACAAGTAGACAGAGAGGCAGGCAGGCAGAGAGAGAGAGGGAAGCAGGCTCCCTGCCTAGCAGAGAGCCCAACGCGGGACTCAATCCCAGGACCCTGGGATCATGACCTGAGCCGAAGGCAGCGGCTTAACCCACTGAGCCACCCAGGCGCCCCAGTCTTGGAAGTTTTTAGGTTTCCAGCAATGCATCCATTTCTTCCATGTTGCTTAACTTATTGGCATATAGCTGTTGAAAATAATTTCTGATGATTGTTTCTATTTCCTTGGTGTTAATCATGATCTCTCTCCTTTCATTCATAATTTTATTAATTTGGGTCCTTTCTCTTTTCTTTTGGATAAGTTTGTCCAGTGGTTTTTTGATCTTATTAATTCTTTCAAAAAGTCAGCTTCTACTTTTGTTGATGTGTTCTACTGTATTTCTGGTTTCTAATGCATTGATCTCTGCTCTTATCTTAATTATTTCCCTTCTTATGCATGGGTTAGGCTTAACTTATTGATTCTCCAGTTCTTTAAGGTGTAAAGATAGTTTGTGTATTTGGGATTTTTCTTTCTTTTCCTTTTTTTTCCTTTCCTTTCATTATTATTATTATTATTATTATTATTATTATTATTTTGAGTGAGACTTGGATGGCTATGTATTTCCCCCTTAGGACGACCTTTGCCATACCCCATCATAGGATTTGGACTGATGTGTTTTCATTCTCATTGTTTTCCATGAATTGTTTAAGTCATTCTTTTTGATTTCCTGGTTGACCCAAACATTCTTGAGCAGGATGGTCTTTAGCTTCCAAGTGTTTACATTTCTTCCAAACTTTTTCTTGTGATTGAGTTCCAGTTTCAAAATATTGTGGCCTGAGAATATGCAGGGAATAATCTCAATCTTTTGGTATCAGTGAGGCCTGATTTGTGACCCAGTATGTGGTCTATTCTGGAGAAAGTTCCATGTGTGCTTGAGAATGAGTATTCTGTTGTTTTAGGGTGAAATGTTCTGTATATATCTATGAGGCTCATCTGGTCCAGTATGTCATTCAAAGCTCTTCTTTGTCCATTTTCTGCTTAGAGGATCTGTCTATTACTGAGAATGGAGTGTTAAGTTCCCTTACAATTAATGTATATTACCAATATGTCTCTTTATTTTGGTTAACAGTTGGCTTATGTAGTTGGCTGCTCCTATGTTGGGGGCATAGATATTTACAGTCATTAGATATTTTTGTTGGATAGAGCCTTTAAGAATGATATAGTGTCCTTCTGTATCTCTGACTACAGTCTTTAGCTTAAAATCTAATTTGTTTGATATGAGAATAGCTACCCCAGCTTTCTTTTGTGGTCCATTGGCATGAAAGATGGTTCTCTATCCCTTCACTTTCAGTCTGGATGTATCTTTAGGTTCCAAATGAGTCTCTCATAGACAACATATGGATGGATCCTATTTTTTATCCAATCTGCGAGCCTGTCCTGCTTTATAGGAGCATTTAGGCTGTTCACATTGAAAGTGATTATTGAAAGATAAGATTTTATTGTCATCATGTTGCCTGTGAGGTCTTTATTTCTATAGATTGTCTCTGGAAGTTTCTGTTCTATATCACTCTTGGGGGTCTTTCTCCTTTTATAGAAACCCCCTTAATATTTTTTGCAGGGCCAACTTAGTGGTCACATATTCTTTCAGTTTTTGCCAGTCTTGGAAGTTCTTTATCTCTCCATCCATTCTAAGTGATAGCCTTGCCAGATAAAGTATTCTTGGCTTCATGTTCTTCTCATTTAATACCCTGAATAGGTCTTGCCAGCCCTTTCTGACTTGCCAGGTCTCTGTGGACAGGTCTGACATTATTCTGATGTTCCTCCCTCTGTACATAAAGAACCTCTTCCCCGGGAGTGGGGAGGGTGGGGTTATGGACATTGGGGAGGGTATGTGCTATGGTGAGTGCTGTGAAGTGTGTAAACCTGGTGATTCACAGACCTGTACCCCTGGGAATAAAAATATATTTTATGTTTATAAAAAATAAAATTAAAAAAATAAAAAGAACCTCTTCCCCCTTTTAAGATTTAAGAGTTTCACTATTACATGCCTGAGCTTCAGTCTGCTCTCCTTGATCTTGAAGGGTTGTTCTCTCTGCCTCTAGGACATGAATGCTTTTTTCATTCCCCAGATTAGGAAAATTCTCAGCTAGGATTTGCTCAAATATATCTTCTAGTCCTCTCTCTTTCTCCACCCCTTCAGGGATCCCAATAATTCTAACACTGGAATGTTTCATGGCAATGTTTATTTCTCTAACTCTGTTTTCATGGTTTTTAGCTGCTTGTTCCAGGCCTCCTCCTGATCCTTCTTTTCTATCAGTTTGTATTCTTGATCACTAATTCATTCTGCTGCATCATTCACCCTAGCTGTTAGAGTAACTAGATTATATTGGATCTCACTGATAGCATTATTAACTTCTGCCAGATCAGCTCTCACTTCTGCCATTAGAGAATCTAAGTTGCCATTAATGGTTTTCTCTAATCTAGCTATTGTCTGCATAACTGTTACCCTGAAGTCTATTTCTGACATCTTGCTTATATCTATATCCATTAGTTCTGTGGCAGAGGTCACAGTCTCGAAATTTTCCTGTGTTGGGGGTTCCTCCTCCTAGTCATTCTAGAAAGGGGTGGTTGAAGGAATCTACAGAGTCCAAACTACAGACCACAACCTAAGCTAGATGTACCTGTTTTATAGGGACCTTAGGGTTGTTGGTCTCTTGTTCTTCCAGCCTGTCTTCTGGGGTGGGGAGGGGGGCTATAGCATTGTTACTCAGGCAACCCTATTTGGGCAGAGTTGCCCTGCTCCCTGTGTAGAGAATGGGCTCAGTGAAAACCGGTTTTGGGGGACTTTTGTTCTCTGGTGGCTATCCCTGGTGGCTTTCTGCATCTTTTCTGAGAGTCAGACCAGAAGTGACCATATCCAATCCTCTGTCTCAGAACAGACTGTTATCTCAACAGAGAGATAACAGTCTGTTCTCCAGAAACCCCTCCAGGCCACACTGACTCCATTTTTGTCTGTACTGCTAAAAACCACAACATCCTATGTTGAGCAGCCCACAGCAACACTCCCAGCCCTCGCTTCCAGGTCTAGGCATGTCTCTGCCCTTTGTGCTTCTAAAACTGCCAGCTGCCCCCAGCTCACATGCAAACCCCTGCAGCTCCAGGTTTCAGCCCTGGAGGGCTGCTCTAAAGTCCTTTCCCTGCCACTACCAGTCTGCTAGTCTATGCCCAGTCTCTAGATCAGGAGGCTTTTGCACTCCTGTGTTATTTCACATTTCCAGGGCCAGCACTTATGGCGACTCCCTCCCCCTTCCATTTACCTTCATTTATCTGCCTGCAGAATCATGGCTCCCCGCATCATACTGTGAAACCAGCTGCCAGAGATATTCCGTTGGTATAGATCTGGATATATCTTCTTATGTCTCAGGTTGATTTTGTGGGTGTTCAGAGTGGTCTGGTAGATAGCCAGTTCAATTCAGGGGACTGGTTGAAATAGAGTCCCCTACTCCTCCACCATCTTACCCCCTCCCATTTTCATTTGTCTTAAGAAATTTTTTATTTCCAGGGTACCTGGTTGGCTCAGATAATTAAGCATCTGCCTTCAGCTCAGGTTCTGATCCCCAGTTCCTGGGATCAAGCTCCATCCACTTTAGGCTCCTGGCTTGGCAGGGAGTCTGCTTCTTCCTCTGCCTCTCCCTCTGCTCCTCCTCTCTCTCTCTCTTTCTCAAATAAGTAAATAAATCTTTTTTAAAGAAACATTTAACTTCCCTTTTTATTTCTTCTATGATCCATTGGTTATTCAGAAGAGGGTTATTTAATTTCCATGTATTTGTGAATTTTCCAGTTTCCCTCTTTATGTTGATTTCTAGTTTCATGCCATGTGGTCAGAGAAGGTATCTGGTATAATTTCAGTCTTCTCAACTTTGTTAAACACAGTCTATCCTAGAAATTCTCCTTCTGCACTTGAAAAGAATGTGTATTCTTCTGTGGTTGGATAGAATGTTCTGTACATGTCTATTAGGTCCATTTGGTCTATAGTGATGTTCAAATTCACTGTTTCTTTTTTGATTCTCTATCTGGATAATCTATCCATTGTTGAAAGTGAAGTATTAAAGCCCCAAACTATTATTGTATTACTATTTATTTCTCCCTTTAGTTCTGTTAGTTTTTCCTTTATGTACTTAGTTGTTCCAAGTTGAATGCATAAATATTTATAATTTTTATATGTTCTTGATGTATTGACTCCTTTATCATTATATTATGACCTTCTTTTTCTCTTCTTACCATTTTTGCTTTAAAGTCTATTTTGTCTATATGTCTTTAACATCAAAGTGAGTCTCTTACAGAAAACATATTTCTGGATTTTGTTTCTGATCCATTCAGCCATTCTAGATCTTTTAATCAGAGAATTTAATCTGTTGACATTTAAAGTAATTATTGATGATAGGTAAAGAGTTATTATTGCAATTTTGCTAATTGTTTTATATGGTTTTTTGTGGCTTTATTGTTTCTTGTTTTTTATTCTGCTCTTCTGTGTGTGTGTTTAGATGTCTTTTGGTATGAGTATGCTTTGACTTCTTTATCACATTCTTTTGTGCAATTCCTAACAGATTTTCCCTTGTGGGTACCATAAGTATTTCATAAACTATCTTTAATTTATAGCACACTATTTTAAACTGATAACAACTTCAATAAAACTTGTAAGCTTTACACTTTTAATTCTGGGGTGGAGGTTTTAGTGTCTGGAATAAATTTGTCTTTGGTGAAGAGGGCTAAGTCATCTCCAGCAGTGAGATCTTGGGCTAGGATGAAGTTTTCTGAAGTGATGTCATCTCCAACAGCAGGCCTTTGGGCCACAGGGATGTCAATTGAGATGTAGGACTGGTGTGTCCTTTCCATGTGGATATCTACTTGAGTTGATGTGGGTCTTTTTTTTGTGGCTCTTTGTGGTATTATAACAAGGCTGACCCACTTACATAATTTGAATGTCATGTTGGGCTTAGGAACTTAACTTGTAAATACCTTATATGTCAAAGGGCTCACAAGTGAAATGCTAGCAAGGGTGATATTGACACCCATCCCAGAGCCCAACTGGCTTGACTCAAGCCCCAATTAAGGGTAGCTAAATCTTAGTTTCCAACAATCCAAGGTTTTCCTTATATTGGTGATGAGAGGGGTTCTGTAGCAAATAGGTTTTAAATCATACAGTCAACTCTCAAAATTCTAATGGCATTTTTCACAGACAGAACAAATAATCCTAAAATTTGTGTGGAACCAGAAAACACCCCAAATAGCCAAAGCAATCTTAAGAAAGAAGAACAAAGCTGGAGACATCATATTTCCTGATTTCAAACTATATCACAAAGCTATATAATAAAAATAGTATGGTATTGGCATAAAAATAAATATATAAGGCAATAGAACAAAACAGAAAAATAGATAGCCTAGAAATAAACACACATATACTTGGCTAATTAATTTACAACAAAAGAGGAAAGAATATACAATGGGGAAAGGACAGTCTTTTCAATAATTGATGTTGGAAAAGTTGATAGCCACATGCAAAAGAATGAAACTGAACCGCTATCTGACACTATACACAAAAATTAACTCAAATTAGATAAAGACTTAAACATAAGACCTGAGACCATAAAATTCCTACAAGAAATTATAAGCAATAAGCTCCTTGAGATTGACTGTGGTAATGATTTTTTGGATTTGACATCAAAATCAGAGGCAATAAAAACAAAAATAAGCAGATGGGACTACATCAAACTAAAAAGCTTCTGCACAGGAAAAAAAAAAGAAAAAAGAAAATAAAAGAAAGAAGAAAAAGAAAAGATAAGGCAACCTACCAAATGAAAATATTTGCAACTCATAATCTGACAAAGAATTAATATCCAAAATATATAAAGAACTCATACAACTCAATAACAATCTAATTAGAAAATTGACAGAGGATCTGAATAGATATTTTTCCAAAGAAGACACAGAGATGTCTGACAGATACATGAAAAGGTACTCAAAATCACTAATTACCAGGTAAATGTAAATCAAAACTACAATGATATATCACCTCACTTCTGTTAGAATTGTAATTATAAAAAAAGACAAGAAACAGTAAATGTTAGTAAGGATGTGAAGAATTACTTATGCACTGTTGGTGGAAATGTAAATTGCTGAAGCCATCATGGAAAACATTATTAAATTCCTCAGAAAATTAAAAATAAAACTACCATATTATCCAGCAATTCCAACTTTGGGTTATTACTTGAGGTAAACAAAACACCTAACTTGGAAAGATATGTGCACTCCCATGTACGTTTCAACATTATTTACAATAACCAAAACATGGAAGCAACTTAAGTGTCTATCAATGAATGAATGGGTAAAGAAGTTCTGGCATATATATACAATGGAATATTATTCACCCATGAAAAAGAAGAAAATCTTGCCATTTGAGACAACATGGATGGACCTTGAGGGCATTATGCTAAATATAATAAACCAGAGAAAGACAAATACCACATGATTTCATTTATATGTGGAATCTAATATGGGTGGGATGGGAAGTGGGCAAAATGGGTAAAGGTGGTCAAAAGTTATAAACTTCCATTTGTAAAGTAAGTAAGTCCTGGGTACCTAAGGTACAGCCTGGTTACTAGTTAATAATACTGTACTGTATATTTGAAAGTTATTGAAAGTAAATCTTAAAATTTCTCATCATAAGAAAAAATTTTAACTATGTGTGTCATAGATAACAGACATTGTAGTGACCATTTTTCAATATATACAAATATTGAATCATTTTGTTGTACAAGTAAAACTAAAACCTTTATAAGACTATATGTCCATTATATCTCAAAAAAATAAATATATGGCTCCGTTTGGGTGTGTGTTGTTAATAGGGTGTAAGATTGTTTGAAAATTAAAATACTGTAAATAAGGTTGGAAGTTTAACATTAGCTCATAAGCAGAACTTTGGATTTTGCCAATAACTATAAGCCCTTTACCTCAGTTGTTAGTTTGGTTGTTGAAAAGCAAGCCAGAGAGGTCTTTGGGTAGAAGGGCTTGTATTAGTCAAACTTGATGATGTGTGGGCCTCAGCACTTGTCATGTCTTGTTGAAACAATGACCTACTTGGAGGGTTTGGGACTCCATACTGCAAGCCAATGAAAGCACCCAGATCAACTGTAATAAGATAAATAACCAATGGCATGGTATATAGTTGCACATAATAGGTGTTTTTGTTTGTGTTTTTGTTTTAGGATGTGGTGGAATTTTTAGGCTCAAATGGACCCATATCAGAGGAGGAGATTATGTGGCCCATGGGACATTCTATGGTTAATGAGTACCAGGAATGTAGATGTCCCAGCCTTCAGCCCTTATGGAAAAGATTAAAAATTCATACAGATGAGAGAAATAATTTAAAAACCTCATATAATGAGTCCTTATATACATGGAAGAGAGATATATCCTCCTATAGATATAAGAAAAGTTGATGGAAAAAGTTTAGCTTTTTTTTTTTAATTTGATTTAAGGTGTGAGTTGGCCAGCAGGCAGTAGATTAAGAGAAATTAAGGTTTAGAGCAAGATAGAGTCTCACTTACTGGATTAGAATTTGAAAAGGAGTTGTTTGAGGAGACTATTAAAGTCCCTAATTAAAGTGGCTGGGATTCCACAGGAACATGAAATTTCTACTGAATGCTTTTTACGAGAGCCTAACACTGTATATTTTGAGAAGTGAAATGTGTGCCTTGGTTCTTATTGGTAATGTCTGCAACTACTAAGTGGGTAATGAGTATCCTGGTAAAACCTTGTACTGGGGCCTTAGTATATGTAGCAACATTCTGAGTACCTGTGAGACAAGAGACTTCCTTAAGTGTTCAACTCTTGGGGGATGACCCAACAATGTGTAACAAATATGAAGATGGGGCCATTTGTTGGCCAGAGCATTCAGTGCTAAGATGATTGCCTGAAGGTATTCCATCCCTTATCAGAGACATCTTGGGTAACGGATGGAAAGCAGCAGCATTCCATTGGACTTCATCATTTTTATGAGAGTGGCAGTGGCATTCTTAGAGTCTTCAAATTCCTATTGCTCTTCACTCAGTTATGCCCAAGGGGTTCCTCTGGAGGAGGGATGCCATCTCTGGCAAAAGACTGAGGTCAAGAGATGCCAGCCCCTTCTACAAGTGAAATATGCCTTAGGGCCAAAATTTGGCTCCATCCTGTATTAAGGAGGTGTTGGTAACTATGCCAAGTTTATGGGATGCTTTTTCTGTGATCCAAAGTGTAATGAACAACTATGTATGAAGGGTCATAGGTTCAGGGTCTATAAAAGCCTCCAATTCCAAGAAAGACCAGTATACATCCAACTTTTTTTGTTTTAATGGTGTATAGCATAGAGCCAGAAAGGGCACTTTCTTGCATCAGAAGATCTTTAGGAATTTACAGCCATAATAGATGGTCCAGAGATTCCAGGAGGCATGAGAAGAGGCTGTGAAGCCTCTATAGTGGTGAGGCCTCTGAGGCACTAATGAGAGTGCCCGTTGATTCTAATGTGGACAGATTCTAGAGCCTTATTGTTATAGGTATACTCATTTAAGCTGGGATGTCTTGCAATTAGCAGCATCAGGGAGATAAGCAAAATCTGTAAATGAGGAATACACTGTCACCAGAAACCCAGGCAGGACTAGAATATATCGGATTTGTATATCCTTAGGGATGAATCTCCTGGGAAGAGAATGGCATTGATATAATGTTATACCTGTGCTCCTAGATGAAGATGGATGTAGCTAAGGATGTCCTGGAAAGATAATGTAGAATGGGAAAGCTGTTGAGGCACTGATAGCCTGGAAAAGATGGATTGGGTCTGTTCAGAGAGAAGGCTAACTGTGGCTGAGAGGCTGTCAAAATAAGCATTGAACAGAATGGATTAGTCAAATCTATATCAGTAATTTTTAAAGTGTTGGCTATTGAGTATGGTGGCCTTAATGACCGGGACCACGGCATTAAGGTTGTAGGGGACGTTTATTTTTTCCAGGTTTAAGAACAGGCTAAGCTTAGAACAGGGCTGTTGAATGGTAAACACTGAGGATAATAATCTGCTTACTAATTAGGTATTATTCAGTAAGTTTTAATCCTTGTGTTAATTTATATATGAGCCATCTTATCTATTTTAGCAGGGGTTTGTGGGTCCCATTTCATCAAGCTGATTTGTAAGTGCTAAATACTTCATTTAATTGTTTCATTATTACTTATTTTGTTGGAACATCTATGTCCATATAAAATATTTTAGGGCAATGGGTGCTAAGAGCACAAGAAATTTAGGCAAGGCTATAACTACAGTGAAGCAGATCTATTTTCCCTCTGTTTTACAGTTATTTTTCTAAGATCATAGGGGGTACAATGTTTAAATTTAGTGGGGTTATCATGCACTTCACGTATAATTTCAGCCCCAGTATTAATTAAGCATGTTAAGTTTTGTCAGTTGTTCTATTTTAGCAAACGCTAAATTTGATTTAGAATCTACACTGTAGAAGCACAAAAGCCAACTGGTGATCTCATTTTATGTTGTTGTTACATAAACTCTTTTTTTTTTAAGATTTTATTTATTTGACAGAGATCACAAGTAGGCAGAGAGGCATGCAGAGAGAGAAAGGAAAGGAAGCAGGCTCCCTGCTGAGCAGAGAGCCCGATGCGGGGCTCGATCCCAGGACCCTGAGATCATGACCTGAGCCGAAGGCAGAGGCTTTAACCCACTGAGCCACCCAGGCGCCCCACATAAACTCTTTTAATATATAAATTTTGGTTTTCCACTTGGATCAAATTATGAAGTTTGTTTTAATTTGGTTTTAATATATGGACATATATATCATTTATTCTATATTTTAAAATATTATATATGTATAAAAATAATTTATTTATTTACCTTTATTTTCTCCTTCTGTATTTAGGTGGGTTTTTTTTTTTTGGTTTTTTTTTTTTTTGTCTTTTACCTTTTTTTTTTTCCTATTGTCCTTGTCTTCTGGGTTTTGCTTTAAGCTGTTAGCCACCAGAAGCTATGATTTTTAGTTTCCAGTTGATAGCTCATAGTGTGGAACTTATGGGCAATTATAGGAAAGGAGATAAGGGACCTGGTAGGGTCTCAAAGGCAGCCAGTTCTCATTCCAAGACTCTCCAATCCATCTCCCAGAGACTGGGGTTTGCACTTAGAGCTACAGCAGCCTCTTCCTGGAACAATACTGTTAGCTCTGTTGTCTGAAGGATCAGTCTATTTTCACTGTCTTTATTTTTTTTTTTAATGAGCACTGGGTGTTCTTTTTTTTTTAATTTTTATTTATTTTCTTAATTTCTTTTCAGTGTTGCAGAATTCATTGTTTATGCACCACACCCAGTGCTCCATGCAATACGTGCCCTCCACAATACCCACCACCAAGCTCACCCAACCTCCCACCCCACTCCCCTCTAAAACCCTCAGTTAGTTCCTCAGAGTCCACAGTCTCTCATGGTTCGTCTCCCCCTCCAATTTCCCCCAACCCCCTTCTCCTCTCCATCTCCCCATGTCCTCCACGTTATTCCTTATGCTCCACAAATAAGTGAAACCATATGATAACTGACTCTCCCTGTCTGACTTATTTCACTCAGCATAATCTCCTCCAGTCCCATCCATGTTGATACAAAAGTTGGGTATTCATCCTTTCTGATGGGGGTATAATACTCCATAGTATATATGGACCACGTCTTCTTTATCCATTCATCCATTGAAGGGCATCTTGGTTCTTTCCACAGTTTGGCGACTGTGGTCATTGCTGCTATGAACATCGCGGTACAGATTGCCCTTCTTTTCACTACATCTCTATCTTTTGGGCAAATACCCAGTAGGGCAATTGCAGGGTCATAGGGTAGCTCTATTTTTAATTTCTTAAGGAGTCTCCACACTGTTTTCCAAAGTGACTGTACCAACTTCCATTCCCACTTTTTTTTTTTTTAAGCTTCCTGTCTATCTCAGACTGTTTTCATCCTTTAGGGGTTCACTGGATAAACTCATATTAGTCCTGAATAGGCTAAGCATAGGGAGTGACCTCCCTCTCTAGGGTGCCCCAGTTGTCCTCTGAGGAGCTTGATCCAGTTTAGGAGAGTAACGGTAGCCTAACAGTATTTGAAGACTCTGGATTTTGAGTATAAGGCTCTTGGCATGCTGGTAATCAGAAATACTTGATACCACCCACTATACATTATCTGGGCTGTTTACATTCTTCAATCCATTCTACGACTTCTTCATGGGTCTTAGGCAGGATAGGAACAAAATGTTCTCTCCCTCTTTTTCTTAATTAAGCATGATCTTACCCTGGTCTCCAAGGGTAAGATCCCTTAAGCAACAACAGAAGAGGTCAGGTCTAGAAGAGCACCCTTTGTGGAGTTCCATGTTTCCTGAAACAATACCCTCACATTGACTCTGTGCATAGCTTCCAGTATCCCAGCACCTCCAAAGCACATTCTCCCTCTCCTCAATGAGTTAGGCTAAGATGTATGAAAAAATAGCAACTCAGCTTGCCCCACAACTTGTCAGTGCTGCCTGGTACATCAGTCAGGCCCATGCTCCAGCACTTTGAAGAAAGTCACACCTTATTCCCTTCAGTGGAGTGTTTTGTAAATTTAGCTAGGTGCCCCTGGGAGCGCATTCCAGAATCTAAGCAAGTAACTCAAATAGAAACTAGAGAGCCTTGTTTTCAAATTCTGAATTTAGGATGGGAATTAATGGCAACACCTAGCACATGCAACAAACAATAGTTTTACCACAACATAAGCATATGCCAACAAGCAGTGGTACCTTCCCAGGCTGTCCCTGCTGTCTGGTAGAACCAAGTCAGTAAGCAAAGAGCATTCTAATAGCATATCATTCCAGTCTAAGGCTAAACTACTCTGTTCACTGTGTTAATTGTTTTAAAATATAGGGTATTAATAGAAAAATTATTTGAGGTATAATAAGGCCAACAGATCAAGAGATGATTGCCATTGAAAAGATAATTCATTACTCATAAATCCCAAGAGACAGTGGCACACCAAGTCATGAAGCTCACATGAGGAGGCACCAAAGTCAATCACAATACAGAAGGAGGGGCAGAACTGTGGGCAAGAACCTTCACTGTGGTTTCCATGGGAAAGGACTTGTGGTAGATGGTAGGTTTTATATATAATTATAGTTATATATCTGCATAGTTATGTATCTACTTCCACAGTAGCATACTGTGAGATAATTAAAAATATTTATATTGATCTCTGTTTCTACTTTCTGGGACTTACCTCCTAATTCCCTTGTAATTTCTTAAGTAATAAGAACAGTAGGAGCAGCTTTTCTATTAGCTGGTCTTTGACCCCATTTCCTGGCATAAAGCTACTTGGAATTTCCTGGGTGATAGCAGTATCTTTTTGTTCTAAGGGGGTAATGATGGGCCCCTTGAAAAAGGCTGGTCAACAGAAACACCAAGCTAAGATGAGAAGCTTTGGATTTTCAGCCCTACTTCCCACTTTCTAGAGAGAGGAGAAGGGCTGGAAATAGAGTTAATGATCAATCATGCCTATGTGATAAAACCTCTATAAAAATCCCCTAAGTACAATGTTCAGAAAGCCTCCAGGCTGAACATGGAAGTGTGGCAGAGTGATAAGCCTGGCCATTCCTGCATATATTCCTTGCCCTATGCATTTCTTCCATCTGAATGTTAATCATATCCTTTATCATATTCCTTCATAGTAACTTGGCAAACAGTAAGTAAACTGTTTTTCTGAGCTCTGTGAACTACTCTAGCAAGTTAATCAAACCCTAGGATAAGGTCCTGGGGACCTCCAATACAAGCTCCAAGGTCAAGAGCACAAATAACAACCTGGAACTCTAATTACATCTGAAGCAGGGGGAATGGGCAGTCTTGTAGGACTGAGTCTTAATCTGTGGCATCTGAGACTATCTCTAGGCCAATAGTGTCAGAACTGAGCCAAATTATAAGAGATCCAGCTGGTGTCACAGAAAATTGCTTGTTGTAGAGGAAAACCCCACACATCTGGTACCAGAAGTGTTGTGTGGAAGTAGTGTGAGAATAGAGAAAATAGAGAATAAGAAACTTCAGAAGGAATACTGAAGTTTTCTTTACACATACAGAAATATTTCATCACTCCCCCAAATTCTCTCACTCTGCCCCTTCCCCCACATCATAGCTTGATGTGGGGGATCATCTTCCATCCCTTAATTTTGCCTTTTCTAGAATGTCCTATAAATCCAATTACATAATATGTACAATATTATGTCACAGGAAGACACTTAAAGATTTTATTTATTTTAGAGTGAGAGAGAGCATAAGTTGGGGGGGTAGGGAGGGGAGCAAGCAGACTCCACACTCAGCACAGAACCCAGTGTGGGGTTGAGATCCCAGGACCCTGAGATCAGGACTTGGGTTGAAATCAAGAGTCAGAAGCTTAACTGACTGAGCCACCCAGGTGTCTCTAGAGGAATGTCTTTAAGATGCGTCCATGCTGTTGTGTGAATCAATACTTTGCGCCTTTTTATTGTGCCATTTTATTGTTTGGATGTGCCAATCTGTCTACCTATTCATCTATTGAAGGACATTTCAATTTATTTCTCATTTTTAGCCAATATGACTAAAGTAGACATAAACATTCACATAAGATTTTTGTTTAAATAGTACCTTTCAACTTTCTTGAAAAGTGAAATACCTAAAAAGATATTTGGGGTCATATAATAGTTGTATTTTTAATTTTACAAAAAACTGCCAAACTCATTTTCCAAAGACACTGTACTATTTTGTGTTTCCAATTCTAGCTGCTCCAAATCCTAACCAGTATTTCCTTTTGCAATAGTATTTCCATTTAGTCATTCTAATAAATGTGTGGCATCTCATTTTGGCTTCTGCTTCATTTTTGAAAAAAAGAGTTCTGCAAATATAGAATCATATGCTGACATTAGGTTTTTCTTTCTGCACTTTAAAGATGTTGATTTGGAGATCATTCTGGGGAAGATGGAGGAGTAGGAAGACCTAAGCTTACATTGTTCCATGGATACTACTAGATAACACCCACATTAGTGAAAATAAATCAGAAAACACCACAAAGACTGGCAGAAAAAACTCTCCACAGCAAATGTGGAGAAGGGGCCACACTGAAGAGGGTCAGAAGGGCAGAGACAGAGTCAGGCCCTAAATGTACCCATAGGACTGTCTGTGGGAGGGAGGGATGCAGGAAATGCAGAGAGGGGAGAGAAACACATTCTCACATCCATTGGGGAATCTGCTTTGGAAAATGAATCCCCAGAACATTTGGCTTTGAAAACCAGAGGGATCAAATTTCACAAATTCTTATAATCTGCAGGGCTTAACACCAGGGCACTAGAAATCAGTGGGCTTGGCTCAGGGAGAAGTAGGAGGGCAAGAGGAAATTGAGTCCCTTCTTTTAAAGAGATAACACAACAAACAGGCCCATGGAGATACAGCATAGGAGCAGCAGTTTGAAAAAATGCCTGGGATATACAAGAGACAGACTTGTTTACTAATCTCAGAACATTTTCTGGAGGGGCAGGGATCACTGAAAGACTTTAAGAACTATCAGGCACCATCTCCCTCCCCCATTCCCCAAACTAGACACAGGAACACTTGCAGGAATCAATAAGGCACCAACACTCACTACCTAACTTGCTAACAGCGTGCACAGTCACTGCGTTCTCCTGCAGACATGCCCCCTCCATCCAGGCCTCCACTCCAGGACCCCTTCCACAGCAGACCTGCTTAAACCTTGCTGACACTGTGCACCCCACCCCCATGTTCTCCTGCAGACTGCCCCCTCCAGTATGCCCTTAGCTGGAATCATTCTGAAGTGTGCTACAAACCTGGCAGTGGGCAAGCAGCCCCAATGTGAACAATCACCACTCCAAAGTGACTCCTGCCCCAGGGAGAGAGAAAGATAACTAACCACACACACTGGTTCCATTGCAAGCCAAGTGGTGAGCTAGGGACAGACAGCTGCTCTGACTGCAGGCTCTACCTAGCAATAACAATTTCTCAGGAACAACACAGGGAAAGCATCCTGCAGCTTGGTGCTACTGCAAACACCTGGTCTGACTCAACTCAAGCCCAAGGCAGCCCCAGACTGGCCTACTAACAAAAAAGGGACCAGACCCCACCCACAAATGACAAGAGCAGGAGACATAAATAAAATCTTAAAAAGAAAAAAGTTGGGGGCTGCCTGGGTGGCTCAGTAGGTTAAGCATCTGCCTTCAGCTCAGGTCATGATCCCTGATATTGAACTCCATATGGAGCTCCCTGCTCAGCTGCTTCTCCCTCTTCCACAGCCTCTCACCCATGCTCATTCTCTCTCTATCTCAAACAAATAAATAAAAACTTAAAAAAAAAAACAACACAGGAGACACAGCTGATTTTCCTAACACAGAGAAACAGACACAGAGAGTTAGATGAAATGAGAAGACAGAGGAAAATGTCCCAAATGAAAGAGTTTGGGGGGGGGGATCACAATAAGAGAGCTAAACAAAACAGAGATAATGTGCCTGATAGAGAATTTAAAGTAATGGTCATAAAGATAATGACTAGACTTGATAAGAGGGGAGAACCTCAGAGAGACCCTTAACGAAGAGAGAGAAAACATTAAAAAGAAGAATGAATCAGAGATGAAGAACTTAGTAACTGAAATTAAAAATAGTAGAATAGAGGAAACAGAAGAATGGATCGGTGACCTGCAGAGTTATAGAAATCAACTGAGCTGAAAGGAGAGAGAAGAAAACTAATGAAAGGTGACAATAGACTTAGGAAACTCAAGGACATTATCAAGCAAAATAACATTCATATTATAGGGATCCCAAAAGGAGGAGAGAAAAGTGGACAGAACAGATTTTTGAGGAAAAAATAGCTAAAAGGTTCTCAAATCTAGATCCAGGAGGTACAGATATCCTCCCCCCAACCCCCCCCGGCAAATCAGCCCAAGGAGCTTCACGCCATGGCAAAAGTAGTGATAAATAGAGAATTTTAAAAGCAGCAAGAAAATAGTAAATGGTTACATACAAGAGAAACCCCATAAGGTTACCAGTTAAATTTTCAGCAAAAACTTTTCAGGCCAGAAGGGAGTGGGATGATATATTCATAGTGCAGAAAGAAAAAAACATGCAGCCAAGAATATTTTATCCAATAAAGCTATAATTCAGAATACAAGGAGAGATAAAGAGTTTCCCAGACAATAAAAAGGTAAAGAAATACATGACCACTAAACCACCCCTACAAGAAATGTTAAAGGGCTCTGTGATAGGAAAGACCATAAGCAAGAGTAAGAAAAAAGATGCATAAAAGTAATAAAATTGAGTATAATTTTAAGAATCAGTTCAGGGATTCACAAAATAAAAGGACATGAATATGACACCATATACCTGAAACCTAAGGGATAAGAATAAAGAGTGAGCTCAAACTTAAGTGACCATCAACTTAATATAAACTGCTATATGCATAAGATTTTATCTTATTTTTTTAAAGATTTTATTTATTTATTTGACAGACAGAGATCACAAGTAGGCAGAGAGGCAGGCAGAGAGAGATGGAGAAGCAGGCTCCCTGCTGAGCAGAGAGCCTGATGCGGGACTCGATCCCAGGACTCTGAGATCATAACCTGAGCCAAAGGCAGAGGCTTTAACCCACTGAGCCATCCAGGTGCCCCTGCATAAGATTTTATATACAAACCTAATGGTAGTCACAAATCAAAGTGTGTAACAGATATACAAAAAAATAAAGAGAAAGGAATCCAAGCATATCATTAAAGAAGGCCATGAAACCACATATATATATTCTCTAACAGTGAATTAAACAGTTTTTCATTTTAATGAAGTCCAAGTCATCAATTTCTTTTCATGAATCATGTTTTTGGTTTGTATCTAAGAAGCCATCACCTAACCTAAGGTCATTTAGATTATGTTATCTTTTTAGGAGTTTTATATTTTTGCATCTTACACTTGGGTCTATGATGCATTTTGAATTAATTTTTCTGAAGAGTATAAGTTATGGATCTAGATTCTTTTTTTTTTTTGCATGTGTATGTCCAGTTCTTCCAGCATGATTTGTTGAAAAGGCTCCTCTGTTTCTATATTGCATTGTTTTTGCTTCTTTGTGAAGGATCAGTTGACTATATTTCTGTGCCTCTATTTCTGAGCTCTTTATTTTGTTTCATTGATCTATTTCTCTATTCTTTCATTAATACCACACTGTCTTGACTATTGTAGATTTATAGTAAGTCTTGAAGTTGGGCAGTGTCATTCCTCTGACTTTGTTCTTCCCTTTCAATATTTTGTTAAGTATTCTTTTTGGGGGAGTGGTGGGAGCTATTTGTTTGTTTTGTCTCTCTGCATAAACTTTAGAATTATTTGGCACTACCTACAAAATAACTTGTTGGGATTTTGATTGGGATTATGTTAAATCTTTAGATCAAGTCTAGAAGAACTCATCTTGACAGTGTAGTACTCCTATTATGAGCATGGATTATTTTTCCATTTATTTGTTCTCTGATTCCTTTCACTAGAGTTTTGTAGTTTTACATATAGATCTTGTACATATTTTCCCTAAACATTTCCCTTTTTGTATGTGCTAATGTAAATGGCCCTCTCTTTTTAATTTCAAATTGCAATTATTCATTACCAGTATAGAGGAAAAAATTACTTTTGTGTATTAAATTTGTATACCTTAGCCTTGCTATAATTCCTTATTTTAGAAGCTTTGTTGATATTTTGAACTTTCTATATAGACAATCGTACCATCTGCAGGCAAGGATTCTTCCTTCTCAATCTATATATCCTTTTTTCCTTTTTCTTGCTTTATTGCATCAGCTAGGATTTCCAATAAAATGTTGAATATAAGTGGTATGTGAAGATATCTTTACCTTGTTCCTGATCTTAGCAAGAAAGCCTCTAGTTTCTTACCATTACATAAGATGTTAGCTGCAGCATTTTTGTGGGTTGTGTTTTGCAAATTTGGAAAGTTTCTCTCTATTTCTAGTTTGCTGAGAGTTGTTATCATGAGTGGGTATAGGATGCTTTGCCTGCATCTATTGATATCATATGATTTTTATTCTTTAGCCTATTGATATGATGGATTATATTTTCAAATGGTAAATCAGACTTGCATGCCTGGAATAAATCCCACTGGGTTGTGCTATATAATTTTAATATATGTTTGGATCTTATTTGCTAATATTTTGTTGAAGATTTTTGTGTCTATGTCCATGAGGGATATTGATATATAGTTTTCCTTTCTTGTAATGTGTTTGTCTGCAAACTGGAGCTGCAGGGGAAAAGATGTTCACCAAGAAAATGGTTCAGAAGTTGTTCTTACTACAAAAGAATTCCTAATTCAATATTCAATATATGCCATTTCTGGAAAACAACAGGGATAAAACATCAGAACAACATAAATACATCTCCACTAGTTATGGCATAAAACTACAAATTAACACTAATAAAAAGATGTAGACAGTATATTTCAGAGGTGTGATAGAACACAGGGATTAGCTTAGGAAATTGAGGCAGAGGTTGCCCAGTGTCATATGGGAGCTGGATCTCCTAGTCTCAAGCTGTTGGTCTTTCATGATATGACATGACCAGTAAAGAAGATAATTCAAGTTCTCTGATGGTAAAGGAAGAAAATATCCTTTATATCATTCATGTTCAAAAACTCATTGGTGACAGTACTGCTCTTTGAGATTACACCTTGTTCCTTGGAAGGTCATTCTTAAATAACTCTGCTCACACTGAATTGGGGTGGGAGGTGGTGAGAGAGAGGGAGTCTTCTTGAGTTCCTACTAAAAACTTTTTTTCTCTATTCTTGTAGAAAAATCTAATAGGTAGACTCTTTAACTTATTCTCCTACAACCTGGGGAGGGGGAGATAGGCACTTATTAATGTTGGTCTATCTTGAAATCTAGTATAAATGGATGTCTGGTTCAACAGGAACAAAAATAGAAAGTATACATTTACTTATTTCAAGATCTATTAAGTTCTGTGTTTGTAGGTTCTGCAAAGAGAAGCGTGAATTTAAAGGTCTCTGTCACTGTTTAAGAACTGATCTCTTCTATTACCTGCCAGATTTCTGAAAGGGGTGAATTTCCCAAAATGTTATTAAACGTCCAGCTCTACAAACAAGTAGTCAGTATGTTATTTCAATAAAGGACAATGTCAATACCCAGTGGAACCCACAAAGTGGGAATCAACACAAGGCAAGAGGCAGTGCAGGTGTAGCCAACCCCTGCCCAACCTCCCTTCAACTTCCTATTCTTGAGTGAGGCAGACTGTGTTCCAGTCACTCCAAGATGAAGGGTGAGAAAGGAGAAAAGGAGGAAAAGGTCAACTTAGAGCTGAATTGAGTGCAAGGACACAGGTTGCACATTGCAAACCCTACGGGCAACTTTCATCATCCATAATGTCACTTTTCTGTGTTCTTCTCTTCACCAACCTCATAAACTAGATGTCACATCAAGTAACAGAAAAAGTGTGAAATAATAACTGGTAGCATCCATGCCTATTTAAATGAAAGACTATAAATAAATTTATTTAAGTAAATCTAAGTGTTTATTTCTTCTTAAGTAAAAGAGAAATAAATGTTTCTTTTCCTTCCTCATTTTTCCAGAGTGGGGGTTAATCAGCTGAGTGCTAGAAAGGCACGCTCTCCCTGGAGAGTGTGATGCGCTGTCACCCCAGCATAAGGAATCAGGCTAAGGAGAGCTGCATCTGTGAGTGGCCTGGGCTGATTTACCACGTTCATGATTATGTTTTCACAAGCCTTTTCAGTTTTTCATGTGTGTAATGCCCTTAATACCAGGTCTGGCTACCACAGTGGTTAGCAGCACTAACTAGTTGAATTCACAGAAGGTTATTTAGAGCTAGGATGGTATGTAAAATTAATGCAAAGTATATGTAAATAGGTTTAAGACTAAATGCTGCCTCTGGGGAAGAACAGTCCATACCCCAACTGCACACCCCGCTCCCCACTACTCCGAGCATCCAATGGCACTTGCATGTGGAGATGCAGTAAGGCTCAGAGCAAACGCTGCCGCTGTGAGGGCTCACCTGGGGTCTCCCATGTGGCTGGTACATCCTGACCCAGGTTTCAGAAGGAGCAGAGTGACAAGGCCATTGTCTCTGGAACACAAAGGCTTAACAAAGAGGCAGAGAGTGAGAAAAGGAGGCCTAGGCTGCGCCAATCTCTAGCCCCTGCTGCTGCCAGCTAGAGGGGGAGAAACCTGATCTGTCCTGGATAAGGACCTTCAGGAGGATCTCAAAGCCCCCACTGGAGCCCTGGGGAAGCAGCAATGGGGGCCAAGCTTCCTCCAAAGACTCACCAGGATGGACCTGCACCAGGTGTTAATGATTGAGGGAAATGACAAGGGTTTCTCCCGACAACAATGTCAGGGTCCTGACAGGTCTCCTGACAATGTTAGGGTCCCTGCTCTAGAATCTCTGATCACTCTGCCCAGAGCAAGTGAAATGTCCTTTCAGTCACTGGCACAGCCACGTGGGCTGCACTGAGACCAAGCTGAGTCTGGTGACTCACGCATTGGAAAGAACCGGGTTGTGGGGGGCGGAATAAGCTCTCCACGGATGGTCACATGAAACAAAAAATGCTACAGTGAACGTCCTGGACAAAGGAAACCTCCATGTCAAATGATGTGTGAGCACCTTCTAAATTGCATCATATATTGGCAAACACCCTTACAGAGGCATAGTACCCGTGACTCCCTCTGACAGCGGGTGAGAAGGCACATTTGCAGCTCCTGACACTGAGCATTTTGGGTTTATTTCATCTCTGCCACGCCCATGCATAAAAATTTGTGCTTTTATATTCATTTATTTGATTATTAATGATGTTTAAAATCCTTTCACATTTTTATTAGATTTTTGTATTTTTTAAACCACCTATTCTTGACAGTTCATTAGTAAGCTATTGATTGTTTTCTTACTGATTTGTCCATCAGTTATATTGCATTTGTTGGAAATGTTTGACCATTTGTCTTTCATCCTTGCTTATGGTGTTTAATAATTAAATAATCATTTAAAAATTTTTATCACAAAGCATTAGTCATGTCACCTTCCTAAAAAAGCATTTCTTTTTCATGACTAGCCTGAAAATGTATGCAAAATAGTTCTACCTGATAATTATTTTCTCAGAAACTTGCTTTAGCTGAAGAAAGATAACACACCCTATGATAAACCACCAGAAATGCTTGCAGTCTCTGCTTTTCAGCAGCCGAGTGATCCTCTGTACTCCTGATGCTTGGAGGAGGCTGGACACGGTTAACATCGGCCCCTCACGGGGAGGCAGGCAAAGCAGGGTGGGATCATGCCAGTCCCTACCTGCCACCGGATGTTGAAGTGGCAGCACTCAGTGTACCCATTAGTGCACTTAGCATCAGGGAGGGAAAAACAATGCACCTTTCTGGCCATTTCTTTAGTTCTGATATTCAAGCTGAAAATAGATTTGCTTCAAGTGCTCTGATATGCATTTCATCAGCAATTCTCCTCCCTTTCTACTATGGAGAGAAAAAAATAAAAAATAAAAACCACCAGATTTTAAAACATCCCCCAGAGCTGCCAGTTTACAAAGGGTTGAGATATCCAAAGGAACTGATACCCTTTCTATCTATGTAGTAAACCAAGCAACACAGACACATTCTTTTTTTTTTAATCTAAAAAGACTAACCAGAACTAGAAAGAAACATTTTAAAAGTTAAACTCATTTTTGATAAATGCTCAAATTCCTCAAGATTTGCACACACCAGTCAGGCACATGGGAAGTACAAGGAGCCAGATGCCATATCTTCTTTATCCATTCATCTGCTCATGGACATCTCAGCTCTTTCCACAGTTTGGCTATTGTGGACATTACTGTTATGAACATTGGAGGTGCAGGTGCCCCTTCAGATCACTATATTTGTATATTTGGGGTAAATATTGATGGGTCATAAGGTAGCTCTATTTTTAACTTCTTGAGGAACCTCCATGCTGTTTTCCAGAGTGGCTATACCAGCTTGCATTCTCACCAACAGTGTAAGGGAGTTCCCCTTTCTCTGAACCCTTGCCAACATTTGTTGTTTCCTATCTTGTTAATTTTAGGCCCTCTGACTAGTTATAAGGTGGTATCTCATTGTGGTTTTGATTTGTATTTCCCTGATGCCAAATGAGATGGAACAGTTTTTCACGTGTCTGTTAGTCATTTGCATGTCTTCTTTGGGGAAATGTCTTTTCATGTCTTCTGTCCATTTCTCGACTGAATTATTTGGTTTTTGGGTGTTGAGTTTAGTAAGTTCTTTATAGATGTTAGATACTTTATCTAACTTTATCAGATACATTATATGATAGGTCATTTGCAAATATCTTCTCCCATTCCATAAACTGTCTTTTGGTTTAGTTGTTGACTGTTCCCTTTTCTGTGCAGAAGCTTTTGATCTTCGTAAGTCCCAATAGTTCATTTTTGCTTTTGTTTCCCTTGCCTTTGGAGACATGTCTAACATAAAGTTGCTGTGGCTGAGGTCGAAGAGGTTGCTGCCGGTCTTCTCCTCTAGGATTTTGGTGGATTCCTGTCTCACGTTTAGGTATTTCATCCATTTTAAGTTTATCTTTGTGTATGGTGTAAGAAAATGATCCATTTTCATTCTTCTATATGTGGTCATCCAATTTTCCCAGCACCAATTATTGAAGAGACTGTTGTTTTCCATTGGCTATTCTTTCCCGCTTTGTGGAAGATTACTTGACCATAGAGTTGAGGGTCCATTTCTGGGTTCTCTATTCTGTTCCATTGATCTATGTGGCTATCTCTGTGTCAGTACCATACTTGGTGATCACAGCTTTATAATATAGCTTAAAGACAAGCATTGTGATGCCACTAGCTTTGTTTTTGTTTTGTTTTTGTTGTTGTTGTTGTTGTTGTTGTTGTTTTCAGTGTTCTTCTGGCTACTAGGGGTCTTTTTATGGTTCTACACAAGTTTCAGGATTATTTGTTCCAGTTCTGTGAAAAAAGTTGGTGGTATTTTGATGGGGATTGCACTGAATGTATAGATTGCTCTGGGTAGCATAGACATTTTAACAATATTTATTCTTCCAATCCATGAGCATGGAACATTTTTCTGTTTCTCTGTCTTCCTCAATTTCTATCAAAAATATTCCATAGTTTTTGGAGTATAGATCTTTTACCTCTTTGGTTAGGTTTATTCCTAGGCACCTTATGGTTTGGGGTGCGATTTTAAATGGGATCAATTCCTTAATTTCCTCTTTCTTCTGTCTCATTGTTAGGTATGGATTTTATATCCTGCTACATTGCCGAATTCCTGTGTGAGTTCTAGAAATTTGGGGGTAGAATCTTTTGGGTTTCCCACATAACGTAGCATGTCACCTGTAAAGACTGTGAGTTTTACTTCTTTTTTTTTAAGATTTTTTTTAATCATTTTTTTAAATTTATTTTCAGCATAACAGTATTCATTGTTTTTGTACCACATCCAGCGCTCCATGCAGTCCGTGCCCTCTCTAATACCCACCACCTGGTTCCCCCAACCTCCCACCCCCCCACCTCTTCAAACCCTTCAGATTGTTTTTCAGAGTCCATAGTCTCTCATTGTTCACCTCCCCTTCCAATTTCCCCCAACTGCCTTCTCCTAACTCCCCATGTCCTCCATGCTATTTGTTATGCTCCACAAATAAGTGAAACCATATGATAATTGACTCTCTCTGCTTGACTTATTTCACTCAGCATAATCTCTTCCAGTCCCATCCATGTTGCTACAAAAGTTGGATATTCATCCTTTCTGATGGAGGCATAATACTCCATAGTGTATATGGACCACATCTTCCTTATCCATTCGTCTGTTGAAGGGCATCTTGGTTCTTTCCACAGTTTGGCAACCGTGGCCATTGCTGCTATAAACATTGGGGTACAGATGGCCCTTCTTTTCACTACATCTGTATCTTTGGGGTAAATACCCCAGTAGTGCAATTGCAGGGTCATAGGGAAGTTCTATTTTTAATTTCTTGAGGAATCTCCACACTGTTCTCCAAAGAGGCTGCACCAACTTGCATTCCCACCAACAGTGTAAGAGGGTTCCCCTTTCTCCACCTCCCTTCCAACACATGTTGTTTCCTGTCTTGCTAATTTTGGCCATTCTAACTGGTGTAAGGTGATATCTCAATGTGGTTTTAATTTGAATCTCCCTGATGGCTAGTGATGATGAACAATTTTTCATGTGTCTGATAGCCATTTGTATGTCTTCATTGGAGAAGTGTCTGTTCATATCTTCTGCCCATTTTTTGATATGATTATCTGTTTTGTGTGTGTTGAGTTTGAGGAGTTCTTTATAGACCCTGGATATCAATCTTTTGTCTGTACTGTCATTTGCAAATATCTTCTCCCATTCCGTGGGTTGCCTCTTTCTTTTCTTGACTGTTTCCTTTGCTGTGCAGAAGCTTTTGATTTTGATGAAGTCCCAAAAGTTTATTTTGGCTTTTGTTTCCTTTGCCTTTGGAGACATATCTTGAAAGAAGTTGCTGTGGCTGATATCGAAGAGATTACTGCCTATGTTCTCCTCTAGGATTCTGATGGATTCCTGTCTCTTCAATAAATGGTGCTGGGAAAACTGGACAGCTATATGTAGAAGAATGAAACTCGACCATTCTCTTACATTGTACACAAAGATAAACTCAAAATGGATAAAAGAGTTTTACTTCTTCTTTGCCAATTTAAATGCCTTTTATTTCTTTTTCTTACTGATTGCTGAGGCTAGGACTTCTAGTACCACATTGAACAGTGGTGAGAGTGGTCATCCCTGTTGTGTTTATGATCTTAGGGAAAAGCTCTCAGTTTTTCCCCATTGAGAATGATATTTACTATAGACTTTTTGTAGATGGCTTTGATGATATTGAGGTATGTACCCTCTATACCTGCACTGTGGAGAGCTTTAAATCAAGAAATAATGCTGTTTTTGTCAAATGTTTTTTCTGCATCAATTGAGAGGATCATTGTTGTCCTTTCTTTTATTAATGTGATGTATCACATTGAATGATTTGTGAATGTTGAACCATGCTTGCAGCCCAGGAATAAATCCCACTTGGCTGTGGTGAATAACCCTTTTATTGTACTGTTGGAATCTATTGGCTAGTATCTTGGTGAGTATTTTGGCATCCACATTCATCAGGGATATTTGTCTGTAATTTTTTTTTTGATGGGACCTTTTTCTGGTTTTGGGGTCAAGGTAATTCTGGCCTCATAGAAGGAGTTTGGGAGTTTTCCCTCATTTTATATTTTATGAAACAGCTTCAGAAGAACAGGTATTAGTTCTTCTTTAAATGTTTGGTAGAATTCCCCTAGGAAGCCGTCTGGCGCTGGACTCTTATTTGTCAGGAGATTTTTGATGACTGCTTCAATTTCCTTGCTGATTATGGGTCTGTTCAGGTTTTCTATTTCTTCCTCTTTCAGGTGTTGATAGTTTATAAGTTTCTAGGAACACATCCATTTCTTCCAGATTCCCTAATTTGTTGGCATATAGTTGCTCATAAAATGTTCTTATAATTATTTGTATTTCCTTGGTGTTTGTCATGATCTTGCCTCTTTCATTCATGCTTTAATTAATTTGGGTCCTTTTTCTTTTCTTTTTGATAAGTCTGGCTAGGGGTTTATCAATCTTATTCTTTCAAAGAACCAGCTTCTAGTTTCATTGACCTGTTCTACTGTTCTTCTGGCCTCTATTTCATTGTTTTCTGCTCTAATATTTATTATTTCTCTTCTCCTGCTTGGTTTAAGCTTTATTTACTATTCTTTCCCCAGCTCCTTGAGATGTAAGGTTAGCTTGTGTATTTGAGACTTTTCTAATTTTTTAAGAGGCTTTCATTGCTATGTACTTCTCTCTTAGGACCTCCTTTGCTGTATCCCAAAGGTTTTGACAGTTGTGTTTTCACTTTTGTTCATTTCCATGAATTTTTTAAAAATTCTTCTTTAATTTCCTGGTTGACCCATTCATTCTTTAGTAGGATGCTCTTTAATCTCCAAGTTTTTTAGTTCCTTCCAAATTTCCTCTTGTAATTAAGTTCAAGTTTCAAAGCATTGTGGTCTAAAAATATGCAGAGAATAACCTCAGTCTTTTGGTATTGGTTGAGACCTGATTTGTGACGGAGTATGTCATGTACTCTGGAGAATGTTCAATAAAGTGTCATGTCATCTGCCAAGAGTGAGTGTTTGACTTCTTTCTTGCCAATTTGAATGCTTTCTATTCCTTTTTGTTTTCTGATTGTTGAGGCTAGGACTTCTGGTACTGTGTGAGAATTCTGTTGCTTTAGAATGGAATGTTCTATATGTATATGTGAAGTCCATCTGGTCCAGCGTGTCATTCAAAGCCCTTGCTTCCTTGTTGAACTTCTGCTTAGATGCTCTGTCCACTGCTGTTGGTGGGATGTTGAAATCCTCTACTATTATTGTATTATTATCAATGTGTTTCTTTAATTTGGTTAATTTGTTTATGTCATTGGTTGCTCCCAAGTTAGGAGCATAAATATTTATAATTATTAGATCTTCTTGTTGAAAAGACCCTTTAAGTATGATATAGTGTCCCTCTTCATCCCTTATTACAGTCTTTGGTTTAAAATATAATTTGTCTGATATGAGGATTGCTACACCAGCTTTCTTTTGAGGTCCATTAGCATGATAAATTGTTCACCCCCTCACTTTCAATCTGGTGGTGTCTTTGGGTCTAAAAGGAGCCTCTTGTAGACAGCATATGGATTAATATTCCTTTTTTTTTAATAAAGATTTTATTATTTATTTATTTGACAGAGATACAGCAATAGGGAACACAAGCAGGGGGAGTTGGGAGAGGGAGAAGCAGGCTTCCTGCTGAGCAGGGATCCCAATGTGGGGTTGTATCCCAGGACCCTGGGATAATGACCTGAGCCAAAGGCAGACACTTAATGACTGAGCCACTCAGGTGCCCCTGGATCTCGTTTTTTTATCTAATCTGATACCCTGTGTCTTTTGATTGGAGCATCTAGCTCATTTACATTCAGAATAACTATTGAAAAATATGGATTTAGTGCCATTGTATTACCTGTAATGTCCGTTTCTGTAGTCTCTGTTTCTGGTCTATGTTACTTTTGGCTCTCTCTTTGCTTACAAAGCAGTGCTGGTTTAGTGGTCACATATTCTTTTAGCTTCTGTTTGTCCTGGAAGATCTTTATCTCTCCTTCCATTTTGAATGACAGCCTTGCTGGATTAAGTATTCTTGGCTACATGTTTTTCTCATTTAGTACTGTGAGTGTATCATGCCAGCCCTTCTGGCCTGCCAGGTCTCTTTGGTCTGTTGCTAGCCTAATGTTTCTACCCCTGTAGTTTAAGAAACTCATCTTGAGCTGTGTTTGAGATTTTCTCTTTATCTCTGAAATTTGCAAACTTCACTATTATATTTTGAGGTGTTGATCTATTTTAATTGATTTTTGGGAGGGATCCTCTTTAACCCTCGGACTTGAATGCCCATTTATTTCCCAGATTAGGAAAGGTATCAGCTATGGTTTGCTCAAATATATCTTCTTTCCCTCTCTCTTTTTCCTCAGGGACCCCAATAATTCTAATATTGCTTCATCTATTGTATCACTGATTTCTTGAAGCCTTCCCTCATGATCTGTTTTTTCTCTCTTCACCTCAGCTTCCTTCCTTTTCATCAACTTGTCTCCAAGTCACTTACTCTCTTTCTTCTGCCTCATTTATCCTAGCTTTTAGAACATCCAATTTAGACTGCATCTCAGTAAAAGCAGTTTTAATTTCAGCCTGATTAGATTTTATTTCTGCACTGAGAATCTCTGGTGTTTTTTTATGTTTTCTTCCAGTGCAGGTAGTAACTTTATAATCATTATCCTGAATTCCAGATCTAACATTTTACTTATATCCATATCGATTAGATCTGTGGCAGAAAGTATTATCTGTTTCTTTCTTTTGTTGTGAATTCCTCCTTCTAGCTATGTGGCCCAGAGAAAGGTGGATGAGCAAGAGAATGAAATCAATAATATCAACCATAATCCAAGTGAAATACATGCTAGACAAATCCGAAGAGGTCAGGAACCAAAAAGAAAAGAAAAAGAAAGGGGGAGGGCAGAGAAAAAAGTTGGCGGAGAGAATATAATCTCCCAGGTGGACAAAACAGGGTGATCCACTCAGTCCTGAGTGTATTTTGGTCTGTATATTAGAAGACACTAAATCCCAAAATTGTAAAGAAAGCAAAACTTATACATACACAAAAATAAAGTCAATTACAATGAAAGGAAGCTAAAAATGAAGAATTTATCTATAAAATGTAAATGTAATAAAGAGTTTGATAAAAACAAAGAGTTGATAAAATAAGAAAATAGTGAAAAGAAAAAGAAAAAAGGAAAATTTTAAATTGAAAGATAAACAAATCATGAGGAAAAAAATCTTAAATTCTAGATACAATTTTTCCCTAGTGTTGGAGTTTTGCAGTCCTGTGTGCTTCAGAAGCTTGGTGTTCCCCTGATGTTCCAACTGGTCCCATGGGGGAGAGGTCTGTTGCATTGATTTCCAGGTGTCTTTACCTGTGCAGAGTTGCAACTCCCCTTGCTGGGAGGCCAAGCTCAGTGTGAGCTCCTTCTGATTGTACCAGGTGGCTTTTGTTCCCTTAAGGCTTTCCACACCTCTTTAGAGGATGAAAATAAAAATGGCCATGCCCTGATCTCTGGCCCTAGAGCTGAAAGATCCCAGTCCCCTTTTTTCATTAAACCCTCAGGGTTAAGCAGTCTTCACTTTTGTGTGTGCCAAATTCTGCACTCTTGTGGTGTGCACTTGCACTGATCCTCCCAAGGGAAGGTGGAGTGTCGCCGTGCTTCAGTCTTTTGCAGGGGCCCCAAGTGGACAGTCATCACAGGTCATGAATGTAACTAAGACACCTTTCCTGGAGGAAGGCAGAGAGCCACCACTTTTCTGCCCTTTGCAGGGCCCCTACACTGAAAGCTGTGGCTCCATCATGCTGCAATTGACAGTTTATGGCTTACCAAGCTGAGGGCCCCCCACCTCCCCACCACCACACACACACACATGCCTGGGCTTGCTGGTCCTAACAGGTTTCCTCACTCCAATGCCTGGGAACTCTGCTGGCTCAGGCACCCCTGTTCTTTCTGTGACCATGGGGATCCAGAAACCACACTGTCCCACCTAGGATTCTGTCCCACTTTACCACCTGAGCACCTTTCAGGCAGGGATTTCTCTCACTGGAGCATATTTTTAAAGGTTCTGATTTTGCACTCCAGGACTATATCATTTTCTGGTAGTGGGCTTATGGAGGGTCCTACCACCCACCATTTATCTTCCAATAAATCCCCTAAGATCCACTTTTCCACACCTCCTACCTTGCAAAAAGTCATTGCTTTTCTATTTGTAGAATTCCAGCGATTCTTTTATTGTATCTCAGATTGAATTTGTGGGTGTTCAGAATGATTTGTTAGTTATCTAGCTAAATTCAGAAAACCGGATGAAATGAGGTCCCCTACTCTTCTGCCATCTTGCCCTATCTCCCACCACTGGCTGTTTATAATCAGTTGTAGAATGTAAAATAACAACAACAACAAAAGCCTTCCCTAGGGTAGAAGGAATATTACAGATCAGAGGAATAACCTCTAGAATTTTCACACCTTATAACAAATTATATGCCCTATGCTACCTTATGGGTATACTCTTAATTCCTCCATAATAAATACTTTTAAGTATTAGCTTGAAAATGCCCAGCTGTTTAAAAATCCCCCCCGCCAAACAAAAGAAAATGAAAAATCTGGAAACAGAATTTTTTTCAGAATTATTGTTTCTTAAAGCTGATAAAAGTAATAACACATCAGTGACTTCCAGGGGAAAAGCTCACAATATAATCATATTTGGTGGGGATGCTAGAAGATGGGAGTTATCACTATGAATGATGGAACTAATCCAGAACCATCCAAATACTGGTTAATAACAATGGGATTAAATCAAATGCCCAGGAATACTGACTTGGAAATCAAACTCCTATCATCAGCCTTAGAAGCATTTCTGGAACTTTCCATCTGGACACAAGTTTTTAATCTTCCAATATAGACAAAACCCAAAGCAAGCCAAGACCCATAGCAGACAGAGGAAGAGGAGTCCCTGCTGGAGCAGCATCTAAAGGAACTCAGTTCTCAGATGTCACATCTTTAGAAGCCCCACTGGATGAGGACCATTCTCCCACTCAACAAGAGCCCTCAGAGACAGTTAGCTTCCTTGGCCCCTACCCATCAAAATCAAAAAGAAACAACTAAAAGAGAAAGAATACATTAAAACATTAGTTCTTCATTTAAAGCATGTAAAGCATCTAATTATAAACTCAACAATGGAAAAACAAATCTACTTGCTAGCTGGCAAAACCAGTACTCTTTAATGAGAACATGTTCTATGCTCCACAATCTCACCATCAGGGATAACCATTGTTCATTTTGCTGTATAATCAACTCTCCTATGCATGGAGAAACTTCCATTTGTTTTTATAAAGGAGGGATTATACTCTACATTTTTTGCACCCAGTGTTACTGAAATCATTTTACAATTCTTTAACTGTAAATTTCAATGACTGCACAAAATAAATTTAAAGAACTTGTTATAATTTACCTCACTATTTTCTTTTTTTTTTTAAGATTTTATTTATTTACTTGACAGAAGGAGATCACAAGTAGGCAGAGAGGCAGGCAGAGAGAGAGGGGGAAGCAGGTTTCCCACTGAGTAGAGAGCCCAGCACCCTGAGATCATGACCTGAGCCGAAGGCAGAAGCTTAACCCACAGAGCCACCCAGGTGCCCCTTCAGTATTTTCTTACAGGACATTGGGAAGCTTCCCATGTAAACTTATATTTATTTATATGACAATTTGATGAATGTTTGTCTATTTCTCCAGAATGTAAACCCTTGTATTTGTTTCGGTCATTACAGTCTCATTCCATACCAGTACCTGAAATATAATGGGTAAGACTGCAGCATCTGGTGAAACTATCTTTCAATCTTTAGCTCCAATCAGCCTCATCCGCAAAACATTCCTGATCCCACACACAGCAACATGTACACGTTGCACTGCCCACACCTGCAGCTGTTCATGTCCAGCACCTGGCCACATCCTGCACCTCGTCTTTGGGCTCCGTGGAGCTCAGAATCTTTGTGTTCCTTGTAAAGATCAGGGAGCATGATGTACTTTCTCATCTCTGCTCCACAACGGGATGTTTGACGGGCTCCAGTCTGTTTTGAGCTTCAGGCTGGGTCCTTTCAGCTGACCTGAAACAAGTGTCTATAAAGGTGAGGAAATTTCCAGTGGCCTCTTACTGGCCCTGGCGGTTGCCAGAGGGAGAGGCTGGGGTCATACCTTCAATCAAATTCTGTGGGTCCTTACCATGCTGCCCAGTGTGGTGGGAGTTTCCTTTTGGGGGCAGTTGGTTCTTTTTGGGGCTCTCCTACTTCTGCTGATGTTGTGGTGGAGGGCGAGGTGACAGGGTCACCTTGAGAGGCTGGGAAGTAGATGGTGGTCTCCAGGCCAGGTAAGGGACTGGCAGGCCCTTGGGCTACTCTGCTGGACTTCCACCTGACTCCTGGTCCTCATGACACTTATTTTCTGTGTTAGAGAACAAAGTAAAAATGGGAATGGCAGCTTCCTGAAACTCTAGATCCTTGCGGTCAGAGAGACCCTAGGCTCTACCTCACAGGACTCAGCTGTTGGTGGATCAGCTAAAGCAAGAGCTTCACAGTGATGGTGTAGCCCTCAGGCTGGGTTGTCTTGTAGCCCAGAAGCTGACGGGTGGTCATCATTTTGTCATGCTTCAGGCCCATCAGTGGGTCCTAGATTTCTTCCTATTTGTAGTCCATGGACAGCATCGACTCAGTCTGCAGGGTGTCCTTATAGTCAGAGAATGGCTCCGTCCCTATTCATGACCAGTGTTTATTCATGGGTCCCTCATGATTTCCTCTAAAATGCCTCTGTCACTGGGGTTGAGGATAAGAATTTCTTAAGCGTATTTTTCCACATTCCACAGACATCTAAGAGGGAATGTGACATATTTCTGTCAATATCCATTGCCACAGCTCTCTGAAGTTCTGTCCATTAAAAAGAAGGGACCCAGTGACCATTGTATAGAAAAGGATACCTATCCACATACCCACTGTGGAGCCATAAAAGAATTCAGGGGAACCATCAGGGGGACTGCCACAGAAGGTATCCTGCTTGTTACCACAGGTGAACTTGTTGCCAAAGCCAAAGTCCATGACTTTAACATTAAGGTCAGGATCCAAAAGCAGGTTCTCTGGCTTTGATGACTGTGGCCAATGCCCTCCTGGAGGCAGCAATGCACACCAGACACTATCTGGAGGAATTTGTTATAAGCCTCTTTCTTTCATGTGGCTGTGGTGCAGTGTGTCATCAACCAACTCTTCTTCACTAGCACATTCCATGACCAGCTGGAGTCTTTCCTGGGTCTTAATCACTTCAAAAATTTCATGATATTGGGGTGATTCAAGGCCATTGTGCTCTGAACTTCAAGGCAAAGTCACTGGAGGAGCTCTGCTGATCTTATTAACAACCTTCATGGGCACCTGTCCCAGCCAGAATGTGCCAGATCAACCTCACCTCAGCACAGCTGATCTGGCTGGTCTAGAGGAACCAGTAGTTGTCAATATAGGTTTCCTTGTCAGCAGAGGCGGCCCACAGGTCTTGCAGCCTGATGACCTAATAACTACATTGAGAATACTAACAATACTAACTAAAAATACTTATATACTAACTACAAAGCAATAACAAAATATAACCAACTATGTAAAAAGCAAAATAATAAAGAAAAAATGAAAAAATGAGTTCAGAATAAAAGGTGAGAAAAATAAAAATCAAAGAATAAAAAACTAAAAAGGACAAAAATAAAAATTAGAATAAAAAAGAAATATAAACAAAAAAATAAAACAAAGAGAAAAAGTGAGAAAAGGGGGAAAAAAGAATAGAGGAAAAATAAAATGGACAAAAAGTTAAAAACGGATAAAGCTAATGTGGTCCAGATTCTTCAGGTCACCAAAATGAGCTTTGTAGGTTAAAAGGACAAAAATCCTAGGCCAACCAGGGACTTATACAGGTGCTTGGAATTCCCTAATAATTGTTGCTTATGAGATCATAGCAAAAAAATGAACCAATCACAGCTGGGAATAATCCACAGTGGTTTCCTCATTTCTTGGTTTCAAGAGTTCTATACTCTCTCAAAAAAAGGGAATGGGGACCCCAGTAGTTTTTTGTTTTTGTAGGTAATATCCATTAATATTTACTTTATTAGAAATTAAAACCTGCAGGATGCTTCAGTGATCTTTTCATTTCTAATTTGAGAAGCTAACCATTCTTGTATTTTCAAGAGCTCACTATGTCTATACTTAAATAATTCCTTTTCTTAAAAACTTTGAGAAATTGGTCTCAGAATAGAACCACAATTTAACTGGCATCACAATGCTATAAAAAATGTCTGTAGTATAATACACAATAGATACATTATTATTAATATGCAGTTCCATTATTATTATTAATATTCAGCACAGTACATAGAATATATTAATATATGGCTGAGAAAGAGATTGCTGCTATCATATTTTCATTTCTTAGTTACAGTTTTGTTGAGACTGTTTGGAGGTGATTCTTCCCTCCCATGGGCCAGAAAAATCCCTACGTCTATTTCAATATCTTTAAATGTAAAGCTTACATTACCCATCTGTTCTTGCATTATTGCCCACTTTTTCTATTACAGCCCTTAGCATACTAATCATACTTGTTTTAGATTCCTGGTCTAATAATTCCAAGATATCTGAGTCTGCTTCTGATGCTTGCTCTGTCTCATCAAGCTTTGTTTCTTCCCTTTTAGCATGCTTCGTAATTTTTTGTTGAATGATGAACATGATGTACTAGCTAAAAGGAATGAGGTAAATATGCTTTTAGTGTGAGGTTTTGCTTATCTGGCTAGGAGTTTACCTGTGTTTACTCTTTGCTGAAATTGTAGGTGTTGGAGGGTAAAATTTCCCCTGTGTCTTTGTTTTTTGTTTTTTGTTTGTTTGTTTTCTCCTCTTTTGTCTCTGGGTTTTCCTAGAGACTTCTTCAGTAAGATCTGAGGCTTGTGGTCCTTTCAGTTGTAATCTGTTACTGTGCAGGAGCCCTGCCACTGTGCAGGGGGGAGATGTGGAGGGAGGGAGAGTGTTCTCAGACCTAGTCTATTAAATCTCAGTTTTTAATGAGCCTGTGCCCTAGGCTGTGACCTTTACAAAGTTTCTCAGGCAACCACCACACTCCCTTGCCCTTAGGTAAGACAGGGTAGCTTTGCAGGGCCGCAGTTGGGTATTTCCCATGACTCAGGTCTGTTAGACTCTGGTAAACCCCAAAGTGGTTAGGCTCTAGCAAAATACTGTTCCTTGCTGACAGGCTTTTGGTAAGAAGAACAGAATGCTCTGGCCATATTTCAGAATGGCTACTTCTCCCCTCCCCTGTGGAAGGCAGGAGGGAGGTTTTTCTCTGATTTCCACTCTGAACACCTGGTGGGTCTCCTGGGAGGAGACTCACAAAAGTATGAAACCACTTAAGTAGGATTGGGCCCCTCTTAATTTTTAATTATCAAATTTATGAACACTGAGCCTCCAACAACTTGCCAATTAAACTTCTTTATTCCAGTATAGGATCCAATAATTAGCTTCTGTTCCTAGCCTTCTGCTGCTGGTAAGCTATAATTCTCTGTAGTCATCTGTTTATCCAATTTTAGGAGCAACTGTTTGCCCTGTGACCTTAGTTCTCTGATGAATCTAAGGAAAGTTGTTGAGAATGATGTCATAAGACATACAGAAAATACATAGGATCATAAGAAATAACTATAAAAAACAATTATATGCCAACAGACCAGATAATCTAGAAGAAATAGGTAAATTCCTAAAAACAGAAACACACCAAGACTGAATGAGATAGAAATAGAAAATCTGGACAGACCAATAACAAGTAAACAGATTAAATAAGTAATCCAAAACCTTCCAAAACAGAAAAGCTCAGGATTAGATAGATTCACAGGTGAATTGTACCAAACATTTAAAGAAGAATTAACACTAATCCTTCTCAAATTTTTCCAAAAAATTGAAGAGGAGGAAACACTTTCAAAGTGTTTTATGAGGTCAGCATTATCCTGATACCAAAGCAAGATGAGAACATTATAGAGGCACCTGGGGGGCTCAGTCAGTTGAGCATCCAACTCTTGATTTCAGCTCAGGTCATGATCTCAAGATCAGGAGATCAAACCACATGTTGGAGTTCACGTAGAGCATGACCTCTGCTTGAGATTCTCTCTTTCCCTCCACCTCTCTCCCACTCACTCATGCTTTCACTCAAAAATTGTTTTTAATTTAAAAAAGAACACTACAAGGAAATTATAGACCAATACCCCTGATGAATAGAGATGCAAAATTCTCAACAAAATATTAGCAAACCAAATTTAACAACACATTAAAAGAATCGTAGAGTATGATCAAGTGGGATTTATCCCTAGGATGCAAGGATAGCTCAACATACACAAATCAATAAATATGATGCACCACATTAATAAACTGGGAGATAGAAATAATATTTACATTTCTACATCATGAAGAAATTTTCTACATGATGTAGAAAAAAGCATTTGACAAAAATACAACATATTTTCATGAGGAAAACCCTAGGAAAAAAAACCACAACATAATAAAGGCCACATATGAAAAACTCACAGCTAACATTATACTCAATAGTAAATGTATAAAAACTTCTCTTGAATACCAGGAACAAGACATAGGTGCTATTGATAGGTCATCAATAGACTTGACCACCAGATGACCTGTGGACTGGATCCAGGCAACCATGGTCTCCTCACGCCCTCCCTTTCCTGTTCTTACAATGTGCATTCCACTTAATATCTCTGCTCCCAAAAGCTACACCAAATGTATATATTTAAGATAGTGATGTGGTACTGAGACCATCTGGACAGTATATGTGACTGAACCCAGTTAATACCTCTATATAAATTTTTTTTTAAATATTTTATTTATTTGACAGAGAGAGATCACAAGTGGGCAGAGAGGCAGGCAGAGAGAGAGAGAGAGGAGGAAGCAGGCTCCCTGCAGAGCAGAGAGCCCCATGTGGGACTCGATCCCAGGACCCTGAGATCATGACCCGAGCTGAAGGCAGAGGCTTAAGCACTGAGCCACCCAGGTGCCCCCTCTATATAAATTTTTAAGACTTGGTGGACAGGTGCAGAGATCATCTCATTTTGCAACAATCCAAGATAACCTCTTATTTAAGTTCCCTTGCTTGTTAAACCTGCCAACTACCAATCTGGAGTAGTCTGCCTCTTTCTTTTGTCTCTTTCTGGCCTCTGTGTTTGGGGGCCAGATTCAGATTACACCGGGGAAGCTTCTGAGGTTGTGAACCAATAACTGGTGAACCAGGAAGGAGACCAAACAATGGGCCTTGAGAATGAGGCATCTGCAGGGGAAATCCTTAATTGGCATTCAACCTCTACATATGGAAAGGTGGCCCATATGTCCGTTGCTTATGGACTGCCACAGGAGTGTGGGAATGCCCCCCAAATGCTGGCTGCTTTAATGTCCTTGTTTGAGCAACTGAACAGTTGAACTATGGCAGAAAAGAGAAACAAATGGTTGCTGCAGTAGGCTGGCCTCTGCTTTGCACAGTTCAGCTAGACATCAGATCAACTAGAGACTGAAGTTTGAGTTAGAAAGTTAGAAGAAGAGCTGATATTAGGTAAGGATGTGGTTATCCACTATTCTGTTGGATTTGTGGCTGGAGGATAATGTGGGAAGGCAGGATAATCAGTTGGAGACCTTAGCATGTTCTTCTGCAAAGCCTGGAGGGTGCAAACTACTGGGTTAAGACCTGAGCTCTTGTGACAAAGCCTAATTAAAACACTAAGAGTTGAAATCCCTGGGAAAGTGAAGAGGGTGAAGAGGATGATGTTGTGGTGATTGAGGAGGAAAAGGATGTAATGTCCCATGCCACCCAACTTCTAATGCAAAGGAAAATTTTAAATAGCAATTATCCAAAAAACTCCTAGCAGAAAATTTGCATTCTTTCTCTGTCCCTTGCAGTTGTCTTATCTTGTCTTTGAAATGTAAACAACCCAAGAGATAACCAAAACACTTCCCACAGAGACTGAAGAAAGAAGAGGGAAGTGGGCACCCTTTGGTTTTCCACAAGGAGGATCATTTGACTGCTATCTTTTTTCCCTCCATCAACTTAGAGCATGTTCTAGCACACATGGAAACCCTTAAAAAATTTACTCAGCAAGCCTTAAGTGATACCTAATAAAACCTGTCCTTACTGAACACTGAAATGTCTCTATTTAAAAAGTTGTCTTCCAAAATAGGATGGCCTTGAACATTATTACTGTCTTGCAAAAAGACACCTATGCCATTACCAAAATGGAGTGTCATATGTTCATAACTGATGAGTCTGTTAATGTGTCATCTTTAGGAAATCACATGAGGATACAAGCTAATGCTCTGAGTCATCTGAGGATAAGGACTCAATAAATTGGTGGTTCAGATCATAGGGCTCTTGGTGGAAAAAGTTGTCATTAATTTGGGGAATCATTATATTAACATGTGTTTTCTCCTCATGCTTGTACTGTTGTTGTGGCATCTGCTTCCAGTACAGCCAGATAGCAGCCAAAGGATCTAAACATGACTGCTGGTTGACCCATTAACTGGACCTAAGCAATAGAAGGCTCCCTTGTTCTTGAAACATGTGTTCCACTTGCCTTCCCACCTCCCAGAAGCTTCCACAAGGATACAGTCTTGAGATAATGATGTGGTATTGAGACTGGTATATGTGACTAAACCCAGGTAAGGCCTCTATGTAAACTTTTGAGACTTGGCGGACCGATGCAGAGATCCACTCATCTTGAGCCTGTGTATAAGACAAGCCCTGTGTATAAGTTCTCCTGCTTATTAAACCTGCCACCTATTAATCTAGAATGGTCTACTTCTTCCTTTAGTCTCTCCCTGCCATCCACATACAGGGACCAGTTTTAGATTATACTGGGAAGCTCTTGAGGAACTTCACCAACAGATGCTCCACTCTGACCCTTATTCAACATAGTACTAGAAGTTCTGGATAGAGCAATCAGGCAAAATAAAGAAATAAAAGACATCCAAATTGGAAAGAAGTACAATTGTCATTATTTGCAGATGAAATGATCTTATATATGATCCTATGATCTTCTATAGAGAAAATCCTAAAGACACTGTTTGGAATTAATCAACAAATTAAGTAAAGTTGCAGAATGTAAAATATACTGAAATCTGTTGCATGTTTATATGCTAACTATGAATATTTGAAAAAGAAATAAAGAAAACTACCTTGTTCATTCATAATAACATAAAAAAACAATAAAGTCCTTAGGAATAAATCTAACCAAGGAAGTGAAAGATCTGTATGAAGAAAACTATAAGACTGATGAAATAAATTTAAGAAGCCACAAGTAAGTGAAAAGATATCCCACATTTATGTATAGGAAGAATTAGTATTGTTAAAATGCCTGTATTACCCAGAGGCATCAATAGATCCACTTCAATCCTTTGCAAAATTCCAATTTTTCTCAGAAGTAGAAAAAAAAATCTAAAATTTTATGGGACTACAGAAGACCCAAATAATTAAAGGAATCCTGAGAGAGAAGAACAAAGCCAAAGACATCATATTTCCTGATTTCAAACTACACTACAAACTTTAGTAATTAAAACAGTATCGTGGGGTGCCTGGGTGGGTCAGTGGGTTAAGCTTCTGCCTTTGGCTCAGGTCATGATCTCAGGGTCCTGGGATCAAGCCCCACATCAGGCTCTCTGCTCAGCGGGGAGCCTGCTTTCCCCTCCTCTCTCTGCCTGCCTCTCTGCCTTCTTGGGATCTCTCTGTCAAATAAATAAATAAATAAATAAATACAAACAGTATGGCACCAGCATAAAATAGACACAAAACCAATGGAACAGAGTTGAAAGCCCAGGAATAAACCCATATGTATACGGTCAACTATTATTTGACAAGGGAGCCAAGAACACTCAATGGGGAAATGAGAGTCTCTTCAATAAATGGTTTTGGAAAAACTGAATAATCACATGCAGAAAGGTGAAACTGGACCCCTATCTTAAACAACTCACAAAAATTAACTTGAGATGGATTAAAGACTTAAACATAATTCTTGATACCATGAAACTCCTAGAATAAAATGTAAGGAAGAAGCTCCTTGACAATGCTTTTGGCAATGATTTTTTGGATATGACACCAAAAACACATGCAACCAAAGCTAAAATAAATACGTGGGACAGATCATATCATGAAGCTTCTGAACAGCAAAAGAAACAATCACAACAAAATGGAAAAGGTAACTTACAGAATGAGAGAAAACATTTGCAAGCCAAATATCAGATAAGAATATCCAAAATATTCTGATGGAGTTGCAATAGTTTATTTTTGCTTTTGTTTCCCTTGCCTGAGGAGACACATGTAGAAAAAAGTTGCTATGGCCGATGTCAAAGCGGTTACTGCCTGTGTTCTCTTCCAGGATTTTTATGGTTTCAAGTCTCATGTTTAGGTATTTAATCTATTTTAAATTTATTTTTGTGTATGTATAAGAATATGATCCAGTTTTTTTCTTTTGCATGTTGCTTTCCAGTTTTCCCAACTTCATTTGTTGAAGAGATGTCCTTTTCCCATTGAATATTCTTTACTGCTTTATCAAAGATTAATTGACCATATAGTTATGGGTTCATTTGTATGTGGAATTTAAGAAACAACACAAAAGAGCAAAGGGGAAAAAAGAGAGACAGAAACAAACCAAGAAACACACTCTTAATTGTATAGAACAAACTGATGGTTACCAGAGGGGATGGGAGTGGAGGGATGGGTTAAACAGGTGATGGAGATAAAGGAGTGAATTTGTCGTGATGAAGACCAGGTAATGTATGGAATTGTTGAATCACCTGAAACCAATATTTCACTCTATGATAACTAAGTAGAAATAAAATTAAAGCTTAAAAAAATATAAACAAGCCAAAAAATATCCAAAATATGTAAAAATTCACACAGCTCAATTACAATAAAACAAAAATCCAGTTTAAAAAAATGCACAGAGGAACTGAATTTTTTCAAAGAAGACATCCAAATTGCCAACAGGTCATAAAAAGATGCTCAATATTACTTTTCATCAGGGGGATGCAAATCAAAAGCACCATGATATATCACCTCACACCTGTTAGGATAACAATCATTGAAAAGATGAGAGACAAGAATTGGTGAGGATATGAGAAAAGGGAACCTATATGCACTGTTGGGGCAAAATGGTGCAGCCACTGTATAAAATAGTATGGATTTTCTTTATAAAATTCAAAATAAACCTACCATATGACCCAGCAATCCCATTTCTGGCCATATACCCAAAGGAATAAAAACAGAATATGAAAAAGTTATCTGCCCTCAACCATGATTTGGTTATTTAACACATGGCTATCCAAATGACCATTATTCACTATTGCCAAGATGTAGAAACAACCTAAGTATCCATCAAGAGATGAGTGGTTAAAGAAGAAATATGAAATATGTATATATACACAATTATAGATATATATCTATATACATATACATACATCTATATATATAGGTGGATATGAAATATTGTTCAGCCATGAGAAAAAAGGAAATCCTGCCATTTGCAACAACATGGGTGGACCTTGAGGACATTAGGCTGAGATCAATGAAACAAAGAAAGACAAATAATATATGATATCACTTATATGTGGGACCTAAAAACCTGAACTCATAACAACAGAGTAGAAAAGTGGTTACTAGGGGCTCAGGGGTGGGAGAATTGGGGACATGTCATTTAAGTGTACAAACTTGCAACGGGAAGATATGAATAAGTTCTGGAGATCTAATGAACAATATAGTGACTATAGCCAATAATACTATAGCCAATAATACGCTTCAAAACTGCTAAAAGACTAGATTTTAAATATTCTCACTACAAAAAAGAAATGATAATTATGTGATGTGATAGGTGTGTTAGCTAACACTATGGTGGTAATTGTATTGCAATAAATAAATGTATGAAACAACATATTGTCCACTTTAAACATACACAATGTTATATGTCAATTATGTCTCAAAAAAATTGCTCTGTTTAGCTTTTTTCTTCTTTTGAGGATATGAGTGACAACTGCTATGCTGGAAACCAGAATTCTCGTTTCCTTTTTTTTTTTTTTAATTTTTTATTTCTTTTCAGCGTAACAGTATTCATTGTTTTTGCACCACACCCAGTGTTCCATGCAATCCGTGCCCTCTCTAATACCCACCACCTGGTTCCCCCAACCTCCCACCCCCTGCCCCTTCAAAACCCTCAGATTGTTTTTCAGAGTCCATAGTCTCTCATGGTTCACCTCCCCTTCCAATTTCCCTCAACTCCCTTCTCCTCTCCATCTCCCCTTGTCCTCCATGTTATTTGTTATGCTTCACAAATAAGTGAAACCATACAATAATTGACTATCTCTGCTTGACTTATTTCACTTTTTAAGGTTTCTTTTCCTATTACAAATAATGATGCTATGCACATTCCTGTACATGTCTTTTAATATGCATGCATTTCTGTTACCCTAGGAGTGAAATACCTGGGTCCTAGGGTATGCTAATTTTTACATCTAGCATATCACGCTAAATACAATATACTCCTTGTAGCCCTAAAAGTCTCATTGTCCTACATCCTCATCAACACTTGGTATGTCAGTCTTTTAAACTTTAGTTATTCTGGAGGGTGTGTGGTGATATTTCTTTGTGATTTTAATTTGCATTTGTGTGACTATTAATGCAGCTGAACACCACCTGGGTATCTTCTTTCAAAAATTTCTTGTTTGGGTCTTCTATCCATTTTTCTATTAAATTGTCTTTTTCTTATTGATGTGTAGGAACTCTTTATATATTCTGGACATGAGCCCTTTGTCAGTTTTGTGTGTAGCATACATCTGTTCCCACTCTGTTATTTCCTCTTCATGTTCTTAATAGTGTCTTTTAATAAACAGAAGTGCTTAATTTGAATGTAGCAAATTTACTGGTCTCTTCCTTAAAGATAGTGCTATGTGTAATTGGTTTAAGAAATCTTTCCCTAACCCACAGCCATAGAAATAAATTATCTTACAAAACCTTTCTTTTTTGCATTCATAATTAAGATAACTTCTGTAGTCAATTTTTGTGGATGGTTTTAAGATTTGTTTTTTTACATATGGCTATTGAAATGACCTAGCACCATTATATTTTTTAATGTATTTTTATAATAATCTGGAGTACTTCCTTTGTCATAGATCACATGTCTACATGTGTGGGGGTGACTTTGGGATTCTGATCTTTTCTATTGGTTTAGTTTCTATTCTTCGTTCAACAACACTGTCTTGATTCCTATGAATTTATAGTAATTCTTGTGTCTATAGTTACTTTTGTTTAGTGACTCTTTTAAGAGAACGTCTTAGTTTTTCTTGGCCCTTTGTATCTTATGTAAATTTTAGAATTAGGTCGTCAATTTGCATTTTTAAAGCCCTGCTGAAATTTTTTTAATTTACTGTTAACTGTTCATCAGATTTTATATTTTTTCAGAATGGTATTTTTCTGCTCTGATGATTATGATAATGATGATGATGATACTTAATAGGTAATGAGAGCAGGATTACAAACTATCAGAAAGCAGTGACAATATTTTACATAATCTTTAAGTGTTAAATATGTCCTGCAAGAAGAAAATCCTTTCAGATAGAGTTTGTAACTGGTCATTAGAACAGGTTTGTTAACATAACCATCCAATCAAGATTGGTGGGTCGGTTTGGCATATTGTAGGAATACAAATCCCAGGAGGGACGAATGGGATTTTCTACATTTCTACATTTCTACAAAATCAAACTGGCCAGGTTCTCAAACTTCCGCAGGTCTCGGGACATATTCTCAATAGGTTCAGACTTCTCAAAAATATTTTTCAATGTTTTATTTTAACTAATAACAAAATCAAGTAATTTCTATGCCCAGAATTACAACAGGGTAAGCCACAGAACAATACATAAATTCCTTTATGTTTCCATATGTGCAATAGATTCACCAAAAACCTATAAGGCTCACTTCAAATGGTTGATAGGAAATAATTACTGGATGTGGGCTTTAAGCTGCCCAGTGTTACATCTATCAGAAAGTTATAGACTTTAATAACAATTGACATTGTTATTATTTTTAAATACAAAGATTACCACAATAATAGTGAATATGCCTTCAGGAGAATCTATTCCAGTGTTACAAATTTACTAGTGTGACAAATATTTTAATTTCATTCATGATAAATGTGTTGTCCTGAGACTGACTCCAGTAACCCGCCTACCAGAGCAGGCAAGAAGCTGCCCAGAAACTTCACTCTACATGTGAGTCAGTCAGTGTCCAAAGTTGAACTACCCATCAGGCATTTGAATGTAAGAGTGGCTTCCAGGTGGATCTGACTACCAGTTCCTCTCTCGGAGGCACAGGGGGTCGAGCACATCTTTCTACAGTGAAACTGCCTGTAGTTCAATATCCTGGGGTGCTGACCTTTGCTGTTGGGGATTACAGTACTGTCTCAATAGGGGACAGCTAGGGTAGGACGGAGGGGGGGATGTATCCACTCATTATGCACAGAAATGATCCAGGGGTAAAGGGCAAGGAGAGCCTTTGGTTGAAGAAGCAGAGTATACAGACTGTGTCAGATATGGAAGCACAGTTGGGTGCTTCTTCACCTTAAAGGTGTAAATCCACGTCACATTTTAAATAAAGGGATATGAAAAGTGTGAGGAAAATGTCCAGGCACATGGCAAGCCTGGACTTTTGGGCTCAGTATCCTTTGTCTTGGGGAATGATGAGGTTGTCATCTGTTGGCCCTGATCAGGGGTTCGATGCTCTGGGCAACAGGGTCCCCCTAACAGGAATGTAGGCCCTTATCAGTTCTAGGGGATGAGATGTAGATGTCAAGTTATAGTCAACATGCTCCAGAAATCTGCTGCTGAGACTCCACAGGCAGGAGTGAGCCCTCCCGGGTGTAGAGAGTAATAGAAAAGAGGGTCCCATTCATGCATCTGTGCTTTGGGAGTTCTAATGGATCTGTTTTAAGGGAACTACTTGGTGAGCATTGATGAATCTTCTGCAGATAAAGTAAATCAGGACTGGAAGTAGAACAAGGTCTTCCATGCTGGCCTGGGGCTGAGTAACTCAGATGGACACCAGCTGAGCCAGTAATGAGTCTTTGTGAGAGAAACTGGTCACTGCTTGAGGTTCTCATCATACATCACTGGGTTTATGGAAGTCTATAACCAGTCCAAAAATTAACATGTCTACTGCTAATTATTTGTTGAGGGTTGTTTTTTTTTTCCTTTTAGTCAGGGGAAATGAGAGTGGGGGAGGAGGAAAACAAAGAAACCCTAATGGGCAACAAGCCCACTGATGATTAACAATACCATGGTGGCATTATTCTGACTCACAGCTTGCTTCAGGTTGGAGTTAAATTGCTGTTTTCCATGTTCAAATTTCTCATTTGGTTGTCTTCCATTCATACTTTAATTAGAAAATTTTGGTGCAGGACATTAGGAGTTACTTTCAACCCTTACTCCCTTGTTTGTCCTACTCTCCATTGTCCTGAAAAAAAAAAAAAAAAAAAAAAGGAAAAACCAGTTGATTGAATATATGCTATTTAAGTTCTAGGAGAACAGGGAATACATCTGTCATGGTCACTGCTGTATTTCTAGGGCTCATAGTTGGTTCTCAATAAATATCACTGAACTAAATACTACTTTCCCTACTGCCTTGCTTCAAACTCTGGGAGAATACTAATAGCTTCTAAGCTACAGCAACTTCTGGTAAGCTTCATACCAGTTTCCCTTGCAGTGTTACCCACTTGTTTTTGAAGCAGCAATTCCTTTATTTAGATTAAGGAAAACAAATGAAAATAAGCAATATGTTGTCAGCCCACTTATTCAGTGTTCCAGTCATATCAGACATCCTCAATTTACAATTCTGATAAGAGAGCCACTGGCAATATATTTATACAATCCATAAACAAGATGTGCCTGATCGATACAATGAAAAGGTAACCTACAGAATGAAGGGGAATATTTGCAAATCACAGATCTAATAAGGGGTTAATATTCAAATATACAAAAACCATACAACTCAATAGCAATATAACCAACTGATTAAAAATGAGCAAAGGAAATGAATAGACATTAAAAAAAAAAAGATATCCAAATGGCCAACAGGTACACGAAAAGGTGCTCAACATCACTCATTATCAGGAAATGCACATCAATGCCACCATGAGGTATCACCTTATGTGTGTGTTATGTGTGTGGCTATGATCAGAAAGACAAGAGAGAACAATTGCTGGCAAGGTTGTGGAGAAAAAAGGAACCTATGCACTGCTGGTGAGAGTGTAAATTTGTACAGTCACTGTGGAAAATAGCATGAAGGTTCCTCCTAGAATTAAAAATAGAACTAACATATGATCCAGCAATCCCACTTTTGGGTATATATACAAAGGAAATGAAATCAGTATCTCAAAAAGATATCTGCACTCCTATGTTCATGCAGCATTATTTACAATAGCCAAGACATGGAAGCAATCTAATTGGCCATCAAAGAATGAATGAGAAAAGAGAAAGTGTAGGCACATGTGTATGTACGTATGTATTGAGATTATTCAACCATAAAAAGAAGGAAATCCTGCCATGTGCAACAATATAGATGAAACTTAAGGGCATTATTCTAAGTAAAATATGTCAGACAGGGAATAAGGCATATACAAATGAAATATTGTGTGGTTTCACTCATATGTGGAATCTAAAAACCCAAACTCAGAGAGAGACCAGTTTAGGGTACTTACAAGAGATGGGGGGATGAGAAGAGGGAGAAATGGGTGAAGGTGGTCAAAAAGTACAAACTTCCAGTTATAACAGCAATAATTTCTGGGGATATAATGCACAGCATGGTGACTCTAGTTAATAATGCTACATTGTATATTTGAAAGTTGCTAAGAGAATACCTTCAAAGTTCTCATCCCAAGAAAAAGTACTTTGTAAGTACATGTGATGGGTGTTAACTAAACTTGGTGCAGTAGTCATTTAGCTATATATATATATATATATATATATATATATATACATACATATATATATGTATGTATATATATATATATATGGAGAGAGAGAGAGAGAGAGAGATTGATTATTATGTTGTATACCTTAAAGTTGTACAACATTATATGCCAATGATATCTCAATAAAACTGGAAACAAATGAGACGTGTCTGTTGATGCCTGCAGGCATAACCCAAACAATTAGAGCAGACCAAAATCAATTAGCTAAATAGAGAAGTCTTCTCAAAATTTGGGAGATGATGTCCTTCAGAGACCTGGTTCACAGTGGACTTTGAAAGGACCCTCGTTGGAACAGCCCACCTGACTTTCCAGGCTTCAGCATTCTGCCTCTGTTGACTCCAAGAGGAGCTTCCAGTGGGTGACTTGAGTGCATCCCATGCCCACAGGCCTTCTGAGAAAGCAGCTTTACTTCTCATCACCCTGGTTCAAGAAAAAGGGGCTGGCCCCAAGGGCAGCTAATTTATGGAGTGGTCTTAGGAGTAGACTGGTATGAGATCTCGTTTCTGCAGGAAGGAGAGTAACTATCTTTCTTTGTGGGGATTTGAATTTGAGATAAGAGGATCAGAGTATGTTATTTCAAACTACACAACTTTGACCAAGGATTGTTTTTAGGAGAAGGCTAATAAGAAACAGAAGATGCAAGAAAAGCTCTCTACCCTCCCTAAAGGCAGAGCACACATTTCTTTTTATGAAGGTGTCCCCATTCCATCCTCCACACCAGGAAGAGGAGATGACTGTCAACTTGAATTTGCATAAACAAACCTTATTTCCCATTAGTCTCCCCCACATATTTACCTTCTTACAATTTGCCAACCCACAAAGCCCAAAGCCTTTTCCTTTGTCTTATGACCCCCACTAATTTATTGCTCTTCATTAAAATGGTATGCAAGATCTCAGGCCTAATTACTTCTGTGGGTTTTCACTTCCTTTTCTGTGAGACCACATGTACACATCAAAATTAAAAGGTTAACATCCAATAAAACTTGTATGCCTTTTCTCCTATTAACCTTTAGACAGTTTAGTTTGCGGGGCCCCAGTCACCAAGCCTAAGAAAGTAGAGGAAGAAGTTTTTCTCCCCTACAAAGACCTGTAGAGACCACCAGCACTTGCAGATCTGTGCAGAAGCATAAAGCGGGCAAAGAGAAAAGTGGCAGAAGTGACAAGTCTGGACAAGCCACCACCAAGCATTGTCTGGAGCAGCTGAGTCTTCATAAGAGCAGCCCCAGCTCCAGAGGAGCTAATGTCCAGTCTCAAAAAGACAGCTGGTTGTGGAGACTCCTGGCTGCTGCTAGAGGGCCGGAGCAGAGCTGTCCACAAGTGACCTTCCTCCCGAGCCCAGAGCCCCATACGGAGGGCGGTCTCTGTTCTTTCCCTTCCGGTCTCCTCAGCTAACCTGGAAGAGCCTAATTAACACACATATAAATAAGAACTCTCTGGTTTTAAAAGTCTAGAATTACACTGAGCACAGTAAGAACTCATTAATGCAGCCCAGTTGTTCCAAGTTTCTAATTACTCCATTTGGACTAATCTTAAGTCTATTCTGCTCAGCAAGATTTTATTATGGATAGCTCAAATTAAGAGAGAGCAGGCAGAACAATTGTTTAGGATATTGAAGGGAACAAGCTGTTAATTTAATGTTAATTTCAAACTCTTTTATTTATTAAAAATTTATGACTCAAAGAGCTTCAATTGGATAGAGTGAGTAAATATTGTTAAGATTTATGCTTTTATTTTCAAAAAATGTTTACTACTCCTACCTATGGGTCAGGCCCTGTGCTACGTATCAGAACACAGAAACAGATCAAATGTGGCATGATACTGTATGTTAGTTTAAAAAATAAAATAGAAGTACAACTGAAGAAATCTCTTTGAGGGTTGGGTTTTGCCACCCACAAAATATATATTTATGTGTCTACACATATACAAGTACACATATATACATGTGTGTGTGGATGGATGGATGGATGGATGGATGAAGGGGTAAGGAGGGAGGAAGGGGGGTGGAAGAAGGAAGGGAAGGAAGGGAGGGAGAAACTTGCCCTCAAGCAGCTTAGAGCCTGTTGGGGGAGACAGACAAATGCATGAACCACTGCATCGCTGAGACAAAGGTATATGCGCAGTATGTTACATACAGAAGAGGAACATCTCAGTCACCCTGGGCTGGGGCCAGAGAGACTTCTGGGGACAACTGATAATGAGGTTTGAGGATGGATCAGGTGACCAGATGGAGAGGAAAAAGAGGGCACCTCAGGCAATGACAAATAGTGGCGCTCACATGGCAGGCATAGAGGGAAGGACATCTGCAGTAGTTGCGTTCTTTGAACTGAGTGCAAATACTGAATTAGTGAATCCCAGAACACTGCTCCTAGGGAAACCCAGGGTTAGGTTCCTGGGAGCTTCCAGGCACAGTTTCGTCAGTCAAAACCCTATTCATGTTATGTAGATTTGTGTGCCAACATCCTTGCAAAAGAAGCCTGTTTCATCAGCATTGAAAACCTGCTCTTCCACATAACACCTTTCCTCCATACTGTTTAGCAGGTGTTTCTTAAAATTCTTCCAGAGCCTCCTGATCTGCCTCACGTGCAGGTTTAACACTTCTCACACCATATCACCTTTGAAAGAGGCAAGTGAGCCAGCCCTATCTGAGAAGGGTTTAACATTTTCCTGGCCATAAATTTCTTTGGCTTTCCTCACAACAATAATGCCTTCTATGATCTTTTAAATCAGTCATCATTTCACAAATCCACAGTCAGCCATTCTTTCAACTTTTCCATAGCTTCATCAAATACTCTAGATGTTAATTCAGTGCTGTCCAGAGTAGCCTCTTCGACAGGTTGGCAAATTCCCTCTTCCTTTTTCTGGAGCCTCATTCACATGAACACATCTCCAAAAGTGCTATAACTCACTCTTAAATGAAGCTCATCTAACACACACATTTTCTCCATAAGCCACGTCACAGTCTTCTTGCACTTAGGAACACCAGAGATCACTTCAGTGCTATGCCTGGGTGCTGTTTTAAACAGTGAAATTACCAACAAAATGCCCCCAAATTTTAAAAACAGGGCACTTAATAGGCCTTATAAAGGATACTTGTTTACAGTATGAGCTGAAACAAGAAGGCAGAGTGTTGCCTTATTTGACTTCGGGATGGGAAAATATCCACTGGGTAACTGAAATTTCTCACCACTGTGGGTATGCGTGTGAAAGACCATGGAACTACAAGGATTGATTTTGGTGGTTACAAAAAAATTTAGTGAGTATGCAATTCCACAAATATGAAATTCACAAATAATGGGGATCAACAGTATTTGCAAGTCATTTATCCAGAAAGGAACTGTGTCCAGAATATATAAAGAACTCTAACAAGTCCAATAAAAAGATAAATAAACCAATGACAAAACTGGGCAAAGGATTTGAGGAGACACTTGACTGAAGATAATGTATGAATGGCAAATAAAATACTTAAAATGGGAACTAAAACCACAATAAATTAGCACAACAAACTCACAAATGGCTTAGTTGGACTGACAAAACCAAGTATTGGCAAGGATGTAGAACTACTGGAAACTTCACACACTGCTGGAATGTAAATCGGTGCATCTGCTCTGGAAAACAGTTTGTCAATTTCTTACACAGTTAAAAATACGCTTACCATGTGACTCAGAAATCTCACTCCTAGGTATTTACCCAAGAGAAAGGAAGACATATGACCACACAATGACTTGTATACCAAATTTCATAGCAGCTTTATTCAAATAGTCAAAAACTGGAAAGACTCTAACGTTCCTTTTTTTTTCCTTCTATCCATTCTTCAACAACTCAAAATGTTTTTGCTACTCAGCAATAAAACAGAGCAAACTACTGAAACATGCAACAATGCATGATGCATAATGAAACTGCAGAGCATTATGCTAAATGACAGCAACCAGACCCAAAAGACTAAATACTACATAATACCATATGATGAAATGTTATAAAAATCACAACTCGAACGACGGGAAGATTGGTGGTTGCCAAAACCCAGGGCCTGAAGGAGGGAATTGAGTGCAGAGCAGCAGAAGAAAACTTTTTGAGGTGGCAGAAATATTCTACATATTGATTATGGTTGTGGCTACCCCCATATATAGTTGTTAAATATTACTGATTGTATAGCTAAAAATGTAAATAATACTCAATTAAGCTGATTTTTAAAACCAAATACAAATATTATCCTGAACAAAAGAAATCAAAACCCAAACTAAAACAAACCAAACAACAAAACAAAACCAGAAAGGTTTAAGCCTATAAAGTTTATTGATGTAGAGGAGACAAATGAACAGTCACACAGTTTTGGAAGCTGGAGAGCAGATAGGCAAGTGATAACTGGTAGCAGAGCCAAGAAAGCCCTTTCCCAAGTCAGCTCCAGGGAAAGTCAGGGAACAGCTTGATTCATGTTGCCCAAAGGTCAGATACTGGTAGATCCAGGTACCTCTTCTACCAGAGCAGGGAATGGGGCTGAAACAGGAAGTGTGATTCAAGTCTATTTCAGAAGCAGCTAGAGACAGGATAAAAGATTTTCAGATAATATAGGATGCTGAGTCCTATTGGAATAAGGGACTCCTGGATGGCTCAGCAGGTTAAGTGTCTGCGTTCAGCCCAGGTCATGATCCCAGGGTCCAGGGATTTAGCTCCACATTGAGGTTCCTGATCAGCGGGGAGCCCGCTTTTCTCTCTCCCTCCACTTCTCCCCCCCTACTTATGCTCTCATGCTCTCTTGCATACACTCTCTCTCTCTCTCTCTCTCGCAATCTCTCAAATAAATAAAATCTTTTTTAAAAAATGATTTTTAGTACAAATGTATCCCAAATATTACATTAGACATATTTACATTAAAAAATTACCTGCTATGTATCTGAAATTTAAATTTAATCCCATACTTCTATTTGCTAAGTCCATCAACGCTACTCAGATGCCCCCTCCTACTTTGGCAGCAGACTGGAGGGTGATTCTCTGCAAAGAATAAAAGCGGTCACACACGTGCACTAGGGTGGAGATGCGGCTTGGAAAACAAGAGGATTGACTAGAAGTGTATGTAATTGACATCTATACCCTCACTGTCTTCTTAGAGCACTTATAACCAGCCCTATTATCTCCAGGTGGGCGCTAGAAGATTCTTCCCTGCGGAAGACGATCAGCTCGAGACAGAAGATCTAAAAATACTAACCTTGGAAGTTCTCCAGTGAAATTATCCTGTCAGGCCACCCTGCAGTGAAGAACGTAATTGACTAACGTCTCCACGCAGCAAGCACACAGGACCCTCACTGAGCATTATGGGCTCCACTCTTAAATATGAACAAGTAGCGAAGCAGCAGCAGATGTATGAGGTAATCTAATATGAATATAAAATGAAAGATGTGCATGTGTGTCCACACACACACACACACACACACGAAAAAAGACAATGCAGGGAGGAGAACCTCTAAAGAGCCTGTCATTTATATCTTCTTATAAACAAGAGGATGTTGAGTACATGAAAAAAAAACAGTATGTTACAAAAATAAAACACAGAAGACAAAAGAGCTCCTAGAAACCAAAAATATGGTAGAAAACAATAAAAACTCAGTACTAGAGTTACAAGATAAATTTGAAAAAATTTCCCAGAAAATAGAGTGAACAGAGATAGGAAATAGAAGATAAAAGATAATAAATGAATAGCCACCATGTAGAGGTCAGTCTTCAATTGTAGAGCTCCTGGACAGGGCACAGGAGAAAAATGGATGGGAGGAAATCTTTAACTGGATGACCATGTGCTCAACTAAAAATTCTGTTTCTATGTTTGAAGGGAAGAATGCATCCTGGGAACCCCTCACTGACAATTTCCACTTCAATAATAAAAGCACACGGGAGGACAATTGGTCTGCAAAGGTATGTAGGATGGATTTGGAGGAGAAAGGCTTAGCACCCTGTGGACAATTAGTGTTTGCTGACAGAGGAGATAACTGTTAAGCCTGTGGATATAATCAGAATAAATACCTATGTGAAGAGATGAAGATCTGGACTATAGACAGAACCAGAAAACTTTGAGAAGAAATTTGAAAACAAAATGAGGCTTCTAGTGAATTCAGGAAGTTAGAAGACTAAGGGCATCTAAGTGGCACAATCGGTTAAGCATCTGACTCTTGATTTCTACTCAGGTCATGATCTGAAGGTCATGAGATCAAGCCCCACATCAGGCTCCACACTCAGCACAGAGTCTGCTTGAGGCTTCTTCTCTTTTTCCCTTAGCCTCCACCCTGCCTCAAATAAATAAATCAATATTTTTTATAAAAGAAGAAGGAAAGAAAGAGAGCTAGAAGATTCACAGGTCTGATACCTAGAAGATAGCAGAGTGCCAGCATTCCTAGAAATGGAGGTCTAGAGGGGCTCCTGCCAGAAGCAAAGACAAGGAGTTTGGTTTTGGATATTTTGAGTTAATTGAAAGGAAAAGGAGTCCTGGCAATGAATGAGGCTCTATTCAAATAATGTCGTATATGGAAAATTGACTAGTAAAGTAGTCTCAGAGGAGTGCTTATTATCTCAAACAAAAAAAGCATTCCCTAGTTATCTTTTAACAGAGAAAACTCAACCTTTGAGCAAATGTAATGTATTAAAATAGATCAGGGCCATATCAGACAGATAAAAGAGGGATCATTAGCATAAAAAGTGAAGCCAGAATTTAATGCTTGTGCTTTCAGGTAGGGAAAGCTAGACTGCAAATTTGTTCTGAGCTCAGACTGCCAATAAATTCAGCTTCAGCCTGCTGGAAAATTATAGAAGTATTATGGGCCATTTCACAGCCATTCCTGGACAACAGATGCTTCTAGCCATTTTAAGACACCATTTAGGTTGGTGCGCCAACAGGGAAGGAAGGGACGTGGTTCAGTAACAGAGGGGTGGTAAGACACTGTAAATCAACCCAGAAAGTGAGATTTGTTTCTTGGGGTCATTTCAGGTGATTTCCCCCCAACCCACTCCAAGGGTAGAAGGCTTTCAGAATTCCGGACGTGGGACTCTGGGCTTACACATGTCAGTGAAACCTCACAGCAACTGGAAATCTGTTCTTTTTGTCTACTTGCTGATTTTGGTGTTAGTCCTATTTTCTTTGGTTGTCATAAATTTACAAGAACAGACTAGGAGAACATCATTAGAAAATATTTCAATATAAATTTCATTCCTTGACAGGTATTATATTTATACAAGTTTTCAGAGTTAACTTCTAAAAGACAGTAAGAGAATGGTAGTCATCAAAGTAACACATTACTGGCAACATATATGTTAATTCCAAGGAACTATTGGCTAAGCATGACTCCTAGCCTTCTCTGAGTAACTAAAAAAATTGCTTCACAACTTCTCCCTAAAAAAAAAAAAATCAGTAGGATTCCTGGGTGGCTCTGTTGGTTAAGCATCTGCCTTCAGCTCAGGTCATGATCCTGGAATCCTGGGATCGAGCCCCAAGTCAGGCTCCTTCTTCTGTGAGGAGTCTGCTTCTCTCTTTCACTCTGCCTGCTTGTATGTTCTCTATCTCACTTGCTCTGTCAAATAAATAAGTAAAAATCTTTAAAAAATATATTTAAAAATAATCACCAGGCACCTGGTTGGCTCAGTTGGTTAAGCTCCAACTCTTGATTTTGTCTCAGGTTGTGATCTTAGGGTTATGAGATCCAGCCCCTCGTCAGGCTCTACACTGAGTGGGGAGTCTGCTTCAGATTCTCTCTCTCCCCCTCTTCTCCTCTCCAAGAGCACAATCACTCTCCCTCTCTCTCAAATAAATAAATAAATAAATCTTTAAAAAAAAAATTACAAAACAAATAAACCCAGAACACAGGACAGGAGACACAAGTGTGAGCAGTTGAGAGCTCTTTCCCAGGAACTGCTCCAGAAGTGAACAGTGTCCCTTCCTGAGGCACTTTGAAGACTGGCCAACAGGCAGGTTTCATGGTCTACAAGAGTCACGGCAGCCGTTCTGAGAAAGTGCAAAACAGTACTAAATAGAAAATGGATAATGGATAATGCTAGTCAGAATGAACAAGGCACAGTTACTATGAATAACATGAGAAACTAGAACATAAATGGGGTTAAATAGTTAGCCCTGTTCTCCCTTTGGCTTCATTCATTCCCCATTCTGCAGGTTGTGGAGCATGAAGGAGGCCAACAATGAGCTTCCTGCTCTGGGCACCTGTCTGTGAAGTGTAGTGATTAAAGGTGAATGGTCCAAATTACTAGGAAAACGCTGTGTGTATACAGTAGCAACTTCTGCCATACCTTAGGCAAAATCTCTTTCTAGACTGTGTGGCTTTTTTTTGCTTTTCTAGCCTGCTTTTTAAAAATCTATAATGATGAGTTATATATGAGTTAGTATCTATAAACTCCGAACCTTCATCTACTGAGCAGGACTATTCCACAACAGGGCTATTAATAGTAATTATCTTTAGAATCCCTACCTTCTGGAGTTTTGAACGTCTTATATTTGATTTTGCTACATTCTCCACTGTGTTCCACTCATGTCTAAAAGTAACAGAGAGCAGCACATGTTAAACTTCCATGCGTGTGTAATCACATGGGGATCTTGTCTGATTCTGACCAATAGGTCTGATCTGTGTTTCTAATAAGCTCCCAGGTGATGTTACTGCTGTCCAGACTTCAAGTTATGTACCAAGGCTGTAGAGAGTATATATGTACAAAAAAAAAAAAATCAACTTTTATTGTGCTCACAGAGTAGATATTAAAATTCTAACAAATGGGAAGCTAACAAAAGGGATTATTTTACAAGTGATTAATACATGTCTTCAGTGGTGCCACATACAGACATGCTGGTTATGCCCTGAGCAAGGACACAAGGGGACAAACCAGGTCCAAAATCTGCCAAGCCCTTCTCATCAGAACTGGTGCTCCATGGCAAAGTAGTGTTGGCCAGGAAAGGGAACCTTCCCAGGTATGCTTCTATCTTCCCGAGGAAGGGTCCGCTTTCTCTAATTTGCACAAAGGCATGGGCTTTGCATGGGCTAAGTGTGGCAATTTTAACAATTTCACTTTAAAGAGAAGAAAGTCAGAATTTAGCATCATTGAAAAGAAAAAAAATTGGCTATTTTAAGAATCAAGTTATTTATTAATTTAAATCCTGACAAGATTCTTTGAACAATTTTGACAGTAAATTTTTTTGTGATTCTTTTTAAAAAAAATTTTGTTACTTAAGTAGAGTTAATATACCATGTTATGTTAGTCTCAGGTGCACGATATAGTGATCCAACAATTCTAAATATTATGGGATGTTCACCACTGAAGTGTAGTTACCATCCGTCACTATAGAATTATTATTACAATGCTATTGACCATATTCCCTGTGCAGTACTTTTCATCTCTGTGAGTTATTTGTAATTGGAAGTTTGTACCTCTTAATCCTCTTCATCTGTTTTGTCCTCCTCCCTGCCCGAACCCCCAACCCCAGTTTGTTCTCTATAGTTATTAGTCTGTTTCTGGTTTTTGCTTGTTAGTTGTTCATTTGAATGAATACATTTTAATTTACTTATATTTTACCCCTCTAGAGGGTGCAAAATTTTCAAAGAACAGCATTAGTAAATTCAGGGGCTTAACAAACAACAAAGAAGTTGTGCTTTTTTTTTTTAACTACCAGCATATCAGATTATATTTTTATTCCCCAAAAGCAGTTCATTTGCCTGACATAAATGACATCTTAAAACATTTCTAGTGGTGGGTATTAAGGAGGGCACATATTGCATGGAGCACTAGATGTGGTGCATAAACAATGAATCTTGGAACACTGAAAAAATAAAATTTTAAAAAATTTCTGTATTTTACTGTATTCCTTGATAAGAAATTTAATTAGAAACAGGATCAATGTTTTTTTCTCACACTGTATCTATTTGTGTATATATTTTGATGGCTTCAGGGCACACTACCCCAAAATATGGCAACTTAGTTTATTGAATATTTTAAGCAGGAAGGTCACCCTGATCTCACCCCCTCACCGTTTTCCCTGAAACAGATCATAAAATTCTCATGTGAGAGGTGACCTTCATATACCCAAAGGAAAGGAACATCTTTATGTCCAAAGAATACACCGGGAAGAATCATAAAAAACAAGCCTTGCTTCGCTTCCTCCAGTATTACAAATACTTCATAATCCTTAACTTTCGATATTCCTCCACAGCTGTCCACTCTTCATGAAACCTAGCATAAAAATACACAGGTCTGTTTCTTTAGATCTTTATTTCCTCCTGAAGATTCCCATGTCACATAAAGCTTATATTAAATAAATTTGTATGCTTTTCTGCTGCTGATCTGTCTTTGTCAGCCTAATTCTCAGACCCAGCCAGGGACCCTAATGGGATCAAGGAAAACATTTTCCTCCCCTGCAATATATCTATTCTCTAATTTCAAAAGCAGTTTAATATCTATTAATGATAAAAATATAAACACGCTAGAATCACCTTCAATAAGAAATGAAAACAAAAACAAAGTAATGAAAGAAAAAGAGAGGTGAAAATTATTTCCAGTCACCTTGGAAAAAACAGAATTCTGGTTTCAAGGTAACAAACAGGTTGAGCCCATATTCCAGCTCTCTCCCTCACATCAAACACAGAAATAACAGAAAATACTGTGCATGTGTGTGTGTGTGTGTGTGTATGAATTTTTATTTAAGTAGGCTCCATGCAGGGCTTGGAGTTCCACATGAGGCTTGAACTCACAACCCTGAGATCAAGACCTGAGCTGAGATCAAGAGTCAGATGCTTAACAGACTGAACCACCAAGGCATCTCTATGGATATTCTTAAGCTTGAACTAAGGGCCCCACATTAAGGCTGAGGTTATAGAGAATTCCAGATAAAGAGGAGAAGCCCATTTTGAGGTAAGCATTCCGGTCGTCTTTAAAAAATCTCTGCAGAAAGGGAACTGAAGCCCCAAGACTCCTAAAATCTGTTGTGATTTATTTTTACATTCTAAATAGCTATTCATTTTCATAAGCAATTTTGTATTCTTGTCCTTAGAGGAAGTATTCCAAATTGGAGAAGCTTCAGAACACATAAGACTTAGATGACCCTGTATCAGAGAGATGAGGGGTATCATATCCATGGTGCAAGTATAGGTGGCTATGAAAAACAGCAGAGTAGAGGTCTTGAATGTGAAAATTATAACTGTTGAAATTTAAAAATAATTTAATAAACAGTTTGAAAAGCAAAATGAATATATATGAAAGGTGAATTAGAGGGCAAAAAGGCCCAGGAATGAAATCTTCCAGAGTCCATTGAAGAAAATTTAGAAGCCAAGAGACATATAAGACATACCTGTGTGATGGGCTTTCCAAAAGGGCAAAATAGAGTGAAGGAAAGTGAGCGACGTGTGAAGGAAGGATGGCTGAGAATTGCCCAGGAACAAAAATCATAAATCCTCAGACTGAAAGGGCCCACTGCAATAAAATAAAATAAAAAGAAAGGCCCCATTGAATATGAGAGAGTAAATAAGAAGAAAAACAAACACTCAGACATATAGTATCAAAATTTTAGAATATCAATGATAAATTTCCAAAAGTAACTTGTGAAGAAGCAGATTACCTGAAAAGAACCAGAATCAAATTGACATTTGACTTCTCCTCAGGAGCACTAGAGGCAAGGAGATGATGGAACACTATCTTCCAGAATTGAAGGAAAAACAATGAATCCAAAATTCTATATTCAGGGAAAACACTGGTCAAATTTAATGGCAAAAGCAAGACATTATTAAGCATCTAAGAACTCAGGAAGTTTGCTACCTACATACTTTCTCTAAAAGGTGTGCTCCAGCATGAAGAACAATTAATCCAATGGAAAGCAATGATACACAACAATCAACAGAGAGTTTAAAATTTAGTAAAATGTAGTGTTGTCTAAATAAATAAATACTGTCTAAAAATACAGTTTTTAAATTAGAATTAATAATCCTAAAGATATCAGAATGGAGAAAGTTTTTGGGGGGAATTCCATGGAGAATGGAGTAAAACAAAAGAGTGCTTGGGTTCCTGTTTTGTTAACTCTAGAAGTTAGAAAAAAGTAACTATAAGCATATGCATGATTATTTTAAAAATAACTTTTAGGAATAGAATGTATAAGATTGAGGTCAGTGGGGGCAAAAAAAAAATGAACAAAGAAAACTAAATACAATAAAAACTAAGAAATCAGGAAAAGAGAGAAAGAAGTAAAGAGAAAGTATAGTAAATAACAAGAACAAAATGAGATGGCAAATACAGGTCTAAACTGGAGTGGTCACAATAAATATAAACAGGATATGAAAAAAGCCAGAGGTTGAATGTTACATGTATGAAAATGTTCTATATATTAAAAAAAAAACTACACAGAAACAATACTATGTATAGATATACATATGCATTAAAACAACAGTAGATGGGCATTCAGTAAACTCTTGATAAGATTGTCTTTGGAGAGAGGAGTAATTGGGACCCATGGTAATAACTAAAGGATTATTAACTTAAGATTTATCTCTTAAATAACAATAAAAAAGACTGGGAATAAAGTGACTGAATATTATAGATTGTTAATTCTGAATGATGTGTAGTTATTTGTCAAATAGATCCTTTATTATTCTTTTTCAATTTCTCAAAAAATATTATTTTGTAAAAAAATAGGAAGAGAAGATAGGAGGAAGGGACATGCTATGGCAGCTGACTTGGCTCTGACAGCCAAGAAGTCATATTCTTTCATGGGCAGTAGTGAGGGAGAAACACAAAGACATACAGAGGTGGGAGAAGGTGTTGGCAGGTAGGATCAAAGTGAGCACGTCAGTACAATGATGCTGCCCACATATGTAATACTACATCAGAGGCCACTCACAGGCATCCTACAATGGAACTCATCACTTCACCACTGCTAACAAATATATTCCCAAATTTTCAAAGGAAATTCAATATTTCCCCCTAGCATTTATAAACAGAAATAAATATTAACTGAAGAAAAAAGACTTTACTACAAGTAATATTCTTCTATTCTTCTTTACTTCATTTCTTAGGGTTGTAATTCTTTGCTGACTCCTTCTCTGGCTCTTGGTGGTGAATTTGCTACCTTTCAAAAGTAATGGCCCATTATTGCTTGCAGAAAGAAAACTAAACTGGAACTTGAGCACCAAACTGGGGTCTGGGAGCTGAAACACTGTTTAAAATCTTTTTGAGCAGAAGTCCTGGAGTGCCTGCTCCATTCCTGAAGCCCTAAGAATGGTTATTAAATTTATATTTTGTTATTCAAACTTAGTGGTTGAATACTAAATATGAAATACTTCACATTCTTTATGAGTTTTTCATATGGACTCATGCATCACCTTCTGCACAGTTGTTCTGCACATTTTTTCTTTGACTTTTTGAGAAGTTGAAGAAAACACCTAAATTATAAATGTTGAACAAAAATCATTGGGGAAAATACAGTCTCTGCATTGGAAAGGACCCATCTAACAGCATTCCTCCCTACTTTTAGGTCAGAAATCTCAGAAAGCCATAATAAAAATGTTTCATTATATTAAGAATACAATCTAGCAATCTGAGTGACAAAATTTGTTGACTAGTATTCTAATGTTCCAGTGTTAGTTTATATTCTGTCAGTCAGATGGAAATAAAACTGAGAGAATCCAATGTCCAGTATGATGTCTGGCACATAATATTAATAATTACAATTATTAATATTATTAATAATAATTAATAATATTGATAATAATTTTTAATAAACAAATGAATTAATAAATGAATATGGGATAAAATGCAAATGGGAAGAGAGATTACTGATGTATACAGCAATGGTGGTGAAGGCTGTTCCTAACCCCATATAGCTATAGTCACTTTTAAGAACATGTCTGTACCAGAGAAATAATAATAAAAAACTGTCCACCAGTTCTAAGGTCAGTGGAAACAAAATAATAATATAAATAAAATAACTCAAAGTTTTAAAATTGAAATATTGGTCTAGTGAAACACCATTCTCAGAAGCTCAGTGTTATAGGTTGACTTGTGTCTCCCAAAAAAGATATGTTGAAGCCCTAACACACAGTAGCCCAGAATGTGACCTTACTTGAAAAGAGTCTTTATAGAGGTAGTTAAGTTAAAATGAGGTCATTTGGGGGGATCCTAATCCAAACTGACTGGTGTCCTTACAAAAATGGGAAATTGGGATACAGAGTTAGACATGCACAAAAAGAAGATTATGTAAAGAGACCGAGAAAAAATACCACGTGACAAAGGGAGTTATGCTGCCACCAGCCAAAGACCATCTAAGACTCTCAAAAGCTGGAATAGTCAAGAAGGTATTCTCCTACAGGTTTCAGAGGAAACATGACTTTGCCAACAGCTTGATTTTGGACTCTTGGCTTCTAGAACTGTGAAACAATAAATTTCTGTTGTTTTTAGCCACCTCCTTTGTGGTACTCCGTCATGGTAGCCCTAGGCAACCAGTACACTCAGGATAATTGTAAGGGCCTACTTAACCAGAGCGACTCCATCTCGGTTAAAGAGCCATTTTGTTGTTTATGCAGTAAACTTAAATTTACCCTCCCCCCCAGAGGAACTTACTTAAAAGCAAATCCAAGAAACCAGTAAAATGTAGTCGGCTAGCTCCTGATAACAGAGCCCAGAATACAAGGACGAGTCAGGCCAGATGGAAACATCTAATCAGTGAAAAGCACATATGCAACCTCCCTAACCACCAAAGAATGTAAACCCCGCCTTTTGGCCGCCAAACTTGGGCACCAATTCTGACCAGAGTAATAGGCTAGTTCAAACCAGATGAAACTAGCCAATCAGCAAGACACACACAAACCTGGTGGGTTAAAATAACAAGATATGGGTTGCGGTTTTACCCAATAAAAGGTAGCCTGTAAGATTGGGAGGGGTCGCTCTCTTTAGAGGCGGCCCTGACCAGTTGATTCTTGATGCTTGGCACAAATAAAGCTTTGCTTGACCTTCACTTTCTATCAGTCTCGTTCCTTTGATAACAAACCCCAACAATAATCATTTCATATTTCAGTTTGACCCATCAGGGTATTAAAAGATAAACTGAGGTCTATTACAACTAAGAGTTTATTGAGCAAAAATCGATTCAAATCAGGCAGCGTCAAACCGGGAGTTGTTAGAAGCACTCCACTGACAGGAGCTGAAGGAAAGACTTTTATAGAGAAGAGGCAGAGGCAAAGCAAGGAAATTGCCTGTAATTTAAGTGGTTGCATTACTTGGGAAAGCCCACTTGGCTGTTTGTAATTGGTTGTCATTAGGATTCGATTTCTTAACCTTAAGGCTTAGGTTTTGGTTTGCTTAAATAGGGCAGTGACCCTCTCAGTCTAATGGCCTCCTTGTTGAATTAGCTTAACAAAGGTTTCCCATCCAAGTTTATGATTACAGATGAGGAAACATTTTTCATCGTCACTTCATTAGGATCTCATTTGTCAAACATTTATTATATATGACTTTAAATTAAAAAAAAAATTTTTTTTTTAGTTTGAGAGAGAAAGAGACCACAGAGGGATAAGGGAAGGAGGAGGAGCAGACTCCCCAGTGAGCAAAGAGCCAGACACGGTGCTCAATCCCAGGATCCCAAGATCATGACCTGAGCTGAAGGCAGACGCTTAAACTGACTGAACCACCCAGACTCCCCTTGAAATTGTTTAATGTCCTTGCAGAATGAATTAGTTGCCAAATGAATTTATTTTATCCTTGAAATGTATGTGAATAGAAAGAACCATCAATGACAGGATATAAGTTAATTGTTTTTAAATGACCTGCGTTTTATTTTGAAAAAATTAACAATTTCAAATTGTGACAATTTGACTTGAAATATATTAATTGAAATTAAGTATAAATAAAAATTATGGTAAGGACAGACAGATAGATCAGTGGTAAAACAGAGTTCAGAAATAAATCCATATACTTATCATCAATTGCTTTTTGACAAAGGGAGCAAGGCGATTCAATTAGGAAAGAGTAGTCTTTTCAAAGTGGTGCCAGGTGGAGTAACATGCAAAAGAATGCAGTTGGAGCCCTGTTTCACATCATTCTCAAAAAAATCACTCAATACAGATCATAGACTGCAGTGTAAAAGCTAAAACTATAAAACTGTTAGAAGAAAAACACAATAGTAAACCCTCGAGACCTAGCATTAGGCAATAGTTTCTTAGATATGACACCAAAAGTACAAAATGAGATAAATTGGGACTTCATCAAAATTTAAAAATTTTAGACTACAAATGATATCATCAGGACAGTGAAAAGTCAACCTACAGAACGGAAGAAAATATTTGCAAATCATGTATTAGATAAGACACTTGTATCTGAAATATATAAAAAATGCGTACAACTCAACAATAAAACATCATCCCAATTTTAAAGTGTCACAGGATGTGAATACCTTGAGTATCTTCTCTAAAGAAGATGTACCAATGACCAATAAACACATGAAAACATTGATTAGGGAAATACAAATTGAAACCATTAAAAGATACCACTCCACTACCACTGGGTTAGTTATAATCAAAAATATATACGACAAATATTAGTAACATGTAAGGGCATTGGAATCCTCACACATTGCCAGCAGGAATGAAAAATGGTGCAACAGTTGTTGGCAATTCCTCAAAAAGTTAAAAGCAGAATTACCATATCACCCAGGAATTCTCCTTTTAGGAGAACTGGAAATGTATGTCCATATAAAAACTTACACAAATATTCATAGCTCCAGGGTGGAACAACTGAAAAGTCTACCAGTTGATTAACAGATGAACAAAATGTGTTATCTATACAATGGAACATTATCTGACCACAAAGAATAATAAAGTACTGACACATGCTGTGGTATGAGTTATTTACTCCTGTGTAGCTATATTTTATGTTTATCGATTTGACTATGAACTCCAGAGGCCAGATACTGGGTCTGGTTTTTTTACTATTGTATCTTGGTATTCAATAGGGTACCTAGATATTTGTTGAATAAGGTAAGAAACAACATTCCAAATTTTCTATACAATAAAATAATCTGAACATTCTCGGGGTTAAAACAACCCAGAGCAGGGGCTGTGGAAGACAATGGGAAGTTCCTTCTAGAGAGAAGATACAGGTTCACATGAATAAACCCCCTTCATTGCCAAAGCTGGGGACCCAGCAGGTCCATCAACGTATGGACCAGGAGATTGCCTGTGTTTTCCAATCTTCATTGTAGTTATCCAATATATTGGGTGTGTCTTGGGTTGGATGATGGGGCACAATTCCTATGTCTTTGGACCAAAATAAATTCCATCAGACTTGATGGGAAGAGTGCACACCACCTAAAGGACCTAGCACGTTTAATAAATGTTCCAAAAATAAGTACACCGGAGTAAAATGCGGGAAGATTTGACCCAACTTTGGAGGTCAGGGAACTCTGGTGTTTTTTTTCTTAAATATGACTAATCTGAGGTCTGAGGAAGAGTAGAAACTCATTTCACTCTTCAGAGGGGAGAAAATTGCTTCCAGTAGAAGACCCAACACAAGAAGTCCCAAGAGGGGCCGAGAAAAGGCGAGGAAGTGTGGGGCAAGCTAAAATGAAGAGAGAAGGGTTTATGCAGTACTTTAAAGCCCATGTTAAGCATTTTGTTTTTCTCTTCAGGGTGTCAGGAAGTCATTTAAACAGTTTTAAACAAAAGGGGTTAATGCAATCAGGTGTCACTTTGAAAAGATCACTTTGCCTTTTAAGTTCTTCCTGGGGAATTTTGCTAGTCAAGGTGCACACCAGCATCTCAGCAGCTACATTACAATAAGTGCATGATACGCAACAAATGAGCAGCAAAGCAGCACCAGGGCCAGCAGCAGAAGGCTGTAGTGGAGCAGGGTAAACTGCTTTTAATTTCCAAGAACTTCTGTTATTTTTTTGTGATGAACACAAATGGCCTTATGAATACTCTTGAAGATAATATACTTATTTGGGGGGGGGGCTTTTCGTGTTTTCTCTGTTAATTAGGTGTTCTTTTTATTACATTTCTTTCTTCTCTCATGATGTGTTTTCTCAGATATGTGGTGTTTTTCTGTTCTGCCTCTCTGTGCTTTTGCGGATCCTTACTTGTTTGTGGATACAGCTTCTGACGATGTATATGGAGGAGAAGGAAGTGTTATTCCAGTATTATTGGAAAAAGTATATTGGTAGTTTACAGTTAAGAGGTTAACTACCAGGCATCTTCCATGTCTCTCTGCCCCCAGAACCCACAGCATCTGCTTTACACTGATAGCAAATGTCACTGTTGCTCAGTCCAAGGAGAAGCTGGCCAAGCTGCTCCAAGTGCAGCTCCCTAGTGAATCATTCCAGCGATTGTGCCGGGGGCCCTTCCTTGTAATTTTATATCCCCAGGACATGCCCTAGGCTTTTATAGAAGTTCTCTCTTGCCCTTATTTTGGATAAGATTTCCTGTAGACTTGTTTCTCTATACATCTGACCCTGTCTGTTTTTCCTCTTTCAGGAATTTCTCACAGCTTCAGCTTGCTGGTGGCAGTCTGTGACACTTTCCAATGCTCTAAGTTATTCAAGTCCACTCCTTCTTCAAGCCATGCCAAAAAAAATGTTGATTGGTGGGGAAGGTAGATGTCATAATAAGAATAATTTTGTTTACAAAAGAAGTCTAAAATCTTGTGGATACTCAGGATCACACTGTGAAGGTCAGTTACAGAGAGTGGTACAATCTGCAGTAAAGCAGGCGTTGCTGTCAAGAAAACATTCTACTAAAAATAGCAAGTTCCGTGGGAGCTACACTGGCATTCTCTTATGGTCCAAGTTTCTTTACAACATTTGACTTTAATAATTTCCAGGATGAAACTGCTTATTCCATGCCAATAGGCTGCAGAATATAAGATCACATTGAAGAGTTTCTACAATTGTTAGAGCAGATGCAAGTTATCTTTGGAGAGAACAAAAAAAACCTCATTCTAACTGCATTAGCCACACATGTAAAAGTCTTTTGTGTCATCAGGAATATAAATCAATCTCTTGCAATACATACAATGTGACAAACTTACCCTCTCCCCCATGGTATCAAAAGCCTTTTATTTGTATTTTTTAGCATAAAAAAATTAATACCTGCACTCGAGGGAATAATGACTAGGGTAACTGTATAATTTGTCATCTAAATAGAAACACTTTGAGAATAAAAGGATTATTAATAATTACTTCCAGAAACGGGCATAAACGGAGACTGTTTCTGACAAACAAGGATGTATGATGACACTAAGCATAACCCAGCACCCCTTTCAAACATCTGATAAGAGTCTAATGTGTATATTACATATTCACTCTTCCCAGCCCCCTTTCCACCAGTGTAATTAGGCAGATTAATGGACAGCAAATCAGGAAACAAGAAAATTTCCTTCCATTTCTACTTCTACCAAATCACATGGGGGAGTATTTTTATAATTTGAATAATCTACTTATTTAAATAAAAGAATGTCAAATGAGAAAGCTGGCACTCTTCCTTTTAGCATGATCTAAGGGTTGCAACACGGAGGCAGGTTTCTTAACTTTCATTCCTTTGTAGTCATATAAGAGTATAGAGTTCCTGCGCATTACCTCATTGTATCCTTGAAATAAATTAATCAAGACAAGTAGTAATACATATTAAATTTACTAAAAAAGGAAAACAATATTCAGAGAAATAAGATCATTTTATAGTCTCATAAGAAAGTATCTTTTTTTTTAATTCTAGTAGAGTTAACATAGAGTGTTAAATTAGTTTCAGGTATACAATACAATAATTCAATAATTCTGTATATTACTCAGTGCTCATGGAGTTAAGTGTACTGTTGCACCAAGTGATATATGGAATAAATTACTGTGTTATATATTTGAAACTAATATGTATGTTAACTAAAAGGAATTAAAATAAAACCTTTAAAAAATGATAAATGTATTCTTAATCACCTTCACCTATTTCACCCATCATCCCACCCACCACCCTTATGGTAACCATCTCTTGGTTCCCTATAGTTAAGAATCTGTTTTTTGGTTTGTCTCTTTTTTCTTTTGTTCATTGTTTTGTTTCTTAAATTCCACATAGGAGTGAAATCGTATGGTACCTGCCTTTTTCTGACTGGCTAATTTAGCTTAGCATTTTACTCTCTAGCTCCATCCATATCATTGTAAATGGCAAGATTTCATTCTTTTTTTTTTTTTTTTTTTGACAGACTAGCATTCCATTGTGTATACATATCACATCTTCTTTATCCATTCATCTATCTATGGGCACTTGGGTCTATTCTATAATTTGGCTATTGTAAATAACGCTGCAATAAACATAGGGCTGCACATATCCTTTCGAATTAGTGTTTTCATAGTCTTTGTGTAAATACCCACTAGTGTAATTACTGAATTATACGGTAATTCTATTTTTACTTTTTTGAGGAACCTCCATACAGTTTTCCATAATGGCTGCACTGGTTTGCATTCAACCAACAGTGCACTAAGGTTCCTTTTTCTCCATATCCTCAACAATATTGCTTGTTTCTTATATTTTTATTTTAGCCATTCTGAACTGTGTGAAGTAAAATCTTACTGTGGTTTTCTTTGCATTTCCCTGATGATGAGTGATGTTGAAAATCTTTTCATATTTCTGTTGGCCATGTGGATGTCTTCTTTGGGGAAATGTTTGTTCATGTCTTCTGCCCATCTTTAAATCAGATTATTTTGTTTTTTGATGCTGAGTTTTATAAGTTTTTTGATATATTTTGGATACTATTTATTGAATATGTTATTTGCAAGTATCCTCTCCCATTCAGGTACTGCTGTATAGAAGCTTTTAATTTTTGTGTACTTATTCTTCTCAAACTATTCCAAAAAATAGAAAACTTCAAAATTCATTCTATCAGGCCAGCATTACCCTGATATCAAGACCAGATGAAGACACTACAAAAAAATAGAATTATAGGCCAATGTCTCTGACGAACATATATGCAAAAATCCTCAACAAAGTATTAGCAAACTGAATTCAAGTGGCATACCCACGATCAAGTGGGACTTATTCCTAGGATACAAGAGTGGTTCAATATTCACAAATCAATAAATGTGATACATCACATCAGTAAGAGAAAGAATAAGAACTACATGATCAATAGACAAAGAGAAAGCATTTGACAAAGTACAACATTGATACGTGATAAAAACCCTCAACAAAGTAAGTTTAGAGGGAACATACTTCAACATAATAAAGGCCAAATATGAAAAACCCACAACTAATATCATACTTAACGATGAAAAATTGAGAGCTTTTCCCCTAAGGTCAAGAACAAGACAAAGATGTTCACTCTAACCCTTTTACTCAACATAGAACTGGAAGTCCTAGCTACAGCAATCAGATAAGAAAAAGGAACAGAAGTCATCCAAATTGGTAAGAAAGAAGTAAAATTTTCACTATTTGCAGATGACAGATACTAAATACAGAAAATTCCAAAGACTCCACTGAAAAACTATTAGAACTGATATGAATTCAATAAGGTGATAGGATACAAAGTAAATGTACAAAAATCTATTGTATCTCTATACACTAATAATGAAGCAGCAGAAAGAGAAATTAACAATCCTATTTACAATTGTGCCAAATAATAAAATTCCTAGGAATAAACTTAGTGAAGGAGGTGAAAGACCTATACTCTGAAAGCTATAAAATCTTGACAAAAGAAATTGAAGATGACACAAACAAATAGAAAGATATTCCATGCTCATGGATTAGAAAAACCAATATTCTTAAAATGTCCACACTAGCCAAAGCACTCTACAGATTTAATGCAGTCCCTTATCAAAATACCAATAACATTTTTTACAGAGCTAGAACAAATAATCTTAAAACTTGTATGGACACAGAAGACCCCAAATAGCCAAAGCTATCTTGAAAAAAAAGGCTGGAGGGATCACAATCCCAGACTTCAAGCTGTGATAATGAAAACAGTATGGTTCTGGCACAAAAACAGACATATAGATCAATGGAACAGAAGAGAAAACCCAAAAATAAACCCAAAAGTATATGGTAAATCAATCTTCAACAAAAGAGGCAAGAATATACAATGGGAAAAAGACAGTCTCTTCAACAAATGGTGTTGAAGAAAAGAAAAAGAAAGAAACAAAACAAAAGAAAGAAACTGGACCACTTTCTTTCTTACAACATACACAAAATAAACTCAAAATGGATTAACCTAACTGTAAGACCTGAAATCATAAAATCCTTGAAGAGAGCACAGGCAGTAATTGCTCTGACATCAGCCATAGCATTTTCCTAGGTATGTCTTCAAGGCAAGAGAAACAAAAGCAAAAATAAACTATTGGGACTTTAATCAGAAAATGTTATTATCGTGTGTGTATTTTCCTTTCACTGACTTTTCTGTGAAAGTAAGCTTTTTTTCATGTCAACTTGTCCTTTGTGTTTTGTGAATTGCCTGTTAATATCCTTGCCCATTTTTTTTCTATTAAAGAGCTAATTTCTCTTATACTTTTCTCTGTTTAATCATTATTTTTATTAGAGTAATAAATATATCTATTTTTTAAAGTCAAATCATATTTTAGGCTTTATGGGGGGAGAAGGCATTCCCTTGCCTTACTCTTCTCCCAACTTTATATCTGCTTCTTAGGGGCAATTCTTTCAATTCTTTTAGCTGTTTCTCCTGCTATTTATCTCTATATTCCTAAATAATATTCTTAAGTTTCTAGTCATCCTTTGATTATTTTAAATATTATATACTGACTTTTGATTGAGCATAAGAATTTAGTACTCTTACAAAATACTTGCCCCCCTCACCCACATACATGAACAATTTTCCCAGTACAGTGGTATCATAATTCTTGATTAAATTGAAGTTTAATATTTATATTGTTATGACTATATAAATACTGTTTACTGGTGACCTTTATTGTACAGTACACATACCTTCCTCAACTTAGGATGGGATTATGTCCCAATAAACCTATCATAAGGTGAAAATATCATAAGTCAAAAATGCATTTAATACACCTAACATCAATAAATTCTTCCTCATGTGGTCAAAGTCATCAGGTAATCTATTGATTTCACTTACTTACCCCTTGGCCACATCTCTCCTATTGCTTTCTCCTGCTCAGTCTGACCTATCTGCTCTTTAGGTCTATCACACAACTGGCATACTAGGAATTCACTCTGCTATTATCCTCTAAATTCTCTTCACCTCTCTCCTGCATTGGCATCCTTCTTTTCCAGATCCCATATCTGTTTCTTGAATTTTCACCCTCATTTCCTAATTTTAACTTGTATATCCTTCAGTAGCATCCTGAGAAAAGGAGACAAAAGGAAAAACTGGGGAACTATGAATGCCTGAAAATGTCTTTATTTTACCTTCACTATTGATTAATAGTGTAGTTGGATATAGAATTCTGCCCTAGAAATTAATTTCCTTCAGAATTATGAAGGCTTTCTTCCACTTTCTTCTAGCTTAAAATGTTGCTGCTGATAAACTCAATGCTATACTGATTTCTTACTCTTCGTACGCAATCTAGTTTTTTCTCCCTGGAAGCTTTTAGAATCTTGTATCAGTCGGGGTACTGTCAAAAAGAAAAAGTCATTTTATGTATTCTGTCTATGACAAATTTAATAAAGAATTAGGAATTTCCATGACTGTTGGAAAAGCTTAAAGAGCAGAGGTCATGAGAGCCATCACCAAAAATCAGAGGAACTCCTGCTAAAGGTCTCAGCTTCAGCGTAATACAAGTGGTTCTCAAAAACATATGGAAATTCTCAAAAATCTCTGAGAAGCATCTAGCAATCATCTCAGAATTCAGTAATGAAGAGGATAGTTCTCAAGAGTTTGCCAAGAAGCCACTGCGAATCTCTTCTCTACCCATACATGTGGAAGCTTCTCTCACCAACATACTCTAACCAAAAACTGTGTATGTAGGAAAGGATATTCTAGAAAATGTAGTTCAGCCTTAAAGACGAATGATAGTAGAGCTGAGTTAACAACAGACTGTGGAAGCACAGACTACATCTCTGTCAGCTCAGCATCCAAAGATCCTCATTTTCAACATTTAACTTCCCAGTGAAGATATTAGCAACATTATACTTCTTCGTTATATGATTTAACTCTTCATCATACAACCAAACCCATAAGAAATCCAAAGTTCCACTTTGCCATCTTTGGGTAAATGCTTCTTTTTTCTCCAATTCACAATCTCCTTTTGCAATCATATAATCTAAAAGTGAGATATAGAAATAAGTATGACTTACACATTAATACTCTTAGGTGGCATAGAAATGGGAGAGGAGAAAGAGAAAAATGTCAGTATGCATACAAATGTACAAATATAGGAACAAGACAGGAAATATATTTAACTACCACAGTGCGTATTTCTGCAAATGGCCATATGGCCATAGGTGGTATTTATAATCCCCTTCTCTTACCATACATTCCCTTTTCCACTTTTCCCCAGCAAGTGCCCAAACCAGTTCATTTTCTTTTTTTCAGTCTCGTAAGGTGAACTGAGTCTTATTCTTGAAATTTCTGCTATAAAGGTCCTACCTGTTGTGGTTGCTATAGTTTTCTATTATTTCTACTATAGAACATGAGAGTATTAAGAGATCAGCAAGAGAATCTCCTGGACCCTAGGTAGTCCTCCTTGCCCTCATTGTGTAGTAGCAAACCAAATTACTATTGATAATGAAGATGAATTGTCACATTCAGTGCAATAACCCTTTTTTTTTATTACCTGATAATGTGGCCAGATGGCTGTCTCAGCTTCCTATTTATTTTTTAATTTTTTTAAAGATTTTATTTATTTATTTGACAGACAGAGATTACAAATAGCCAGAGAGGCAGGCAGAGAGAGAGAGGAGGAAGCAGGCAGAGAGAGAGGAGGAAGTAGGCTCCCCGCTGAGCAGAAAGCCTGATGCTGGTCTTGATCCCAGGACCCTGGGATCATGACCTGAGCCGAAGGCAGAGGCTGTAACCCACTGAGCCACCCAGGCACCCCTCAGCTTCCTATTTAATGGAACCATTGCTGTACCCCTGGCCGAAGCATTCCCTACCCTGGAAACCAAGATCTCTAGGACCGGCAGAGTGCAGTACCATGGAAATGGAAAGCCAAAATTTTGCTAGTATATCATTAGGTGTAACAGTTTAAAAAGTACCTGTTTATACCATTTGATTCCTGAAACTGTGTATCTACTTGGGAGGAAACTGCACTATAAATTAATCACTGGTTCATAGCATGTCCTGTATCTCGGGCATTATGCCAGCTCCACAAAGTGATTTCACCCAGCTGACACCATAACTGAATTTTCAGAGTCCCATTCTCGCAGGCCAACTTCAGGATGATGGGAAACATGGTAGACAGTGAATTCCAAATAACTACTAACCTCATGCTTTCACAAGACAATCGCTGCACTTCATTTGCTTTTGAATGAGTTCCTTGTCAGAAGTAATGCTAAGAAGAGTACCGTGATCATAAATAACACACTCTATAAGTCCAGGGATAATCATTATGGCAGAAGCATCATGGGCAGTGAAGGTAAAATCCACATCCTGTAAGAAAAAAATCATTGTTCCTCAAAGGACAGAAATTATCCAATGTATTTGAACTGCCCCCAGGTGGCTGCTTAGATCCCCCAAATAATAGTGCCCTATCATGGGCTCAGTGCTGGTCTTTGCTATTAGCAGTTGGGCACCCCACAAGGGCCATCATCCTGTAATTTCATGAAGATTACATAAATGGAATTATACAACATTTCTCCTTTTAAATTGCCTTTTCTTCATTCAGCATAACTTCATCCAAGCTGTTGTATGTATTAATAGGTCATTCCTTCTTATCATTGAGTACTACTCCTGTGATATAGATGTATGACTATTTCTTTAACCATTTATTCATTGAAGGATATATGGGTCTTTTCCAGTTTGGAGCTATTACAAATAAAGCTGCCATAAATATTTGTTTATCTATTTCTTTGTCTTTGTTTCTGCTGTATTAATTTTCAAAAGTTCTTTCTTGTTTTTTCTTTTTATAGCACCCTCTTTTTGCTTTATCAGTAAAAGATTTTCTCTTTTATTTGCACATATTAATTATAATTTACAATTGTTTTCTACTTTTCTTTGCATTGTCTCTGTTCCCAAGGAGTTCCTCTGTTTTTTTCTTTCTTTTTCTTCTTTCTTTCTCTCTCTTTTTTTTTTTTTTGCATGAGACTATTTCTCATGTGAACATTTTCCTCATTATATGATCAATGTTAGTTAAAAATTTGTATTTAAAGTGAGGTACTACAAAATTTATTGAAAGAGCTTATTGACTAGTTAGCTTCCCTGGTGAGGAATTGGATAGTTTACTAGTTACAATAAATTAAGGTATGTCGTGGTAACAAACAACACCCAGATCTTAGTGACTTAGCAAAATAAAAGTTTATTTCTCACTAATGTCACAGTCCAGTGTGGCTTCCACAGAAGTAGAAGAAAGAACAAAGGAGAGTGTGTAAGATCTGGGAGTTTAGGTCATTGTGAAATCTCCACAGAGCTCCCAGGGTTCGAAACTAAAGCTAAAGTAGAAGTAAGGCTGGCAAGGGCAACTATAGTGATATTGTCAGGATTAGCAGTTGGGATAATGCCCATGTTTCTATAAAGATGTTGAAGATTCCTAGAAGACAGGAGGTTTCTATGCCATGGCCTCAGGTTCTTCAGGATGCACTGTGTAGTTTTATACCAAGCAGGCATCATTTTCATATGAATTTGAGTAAGTACAATTTTTCTTTTTGTTGAGTCTTTGGAATTTTCTGTACATAAGATCATATCACCTGCAAATAATAACAATTTTACTTCTTTCTTATATGGATGCCTTTTATTTCTTTGTCTTGCTTGATTGTTCTAGCTAGAATTTCCAGTACTATATTGAATAAGAGAAGTAGACATGGACATCCTTGTGTTCTTCCTGATCTCAGAGGGAAAAGCTTTATTTTTTTATTGTTGAGTATAATGTTAGCTCTGGGTTTGTAGTATATGGTCTTTATTATGTTGAGGTATATTCCTTCTATTATATACTCAACCCAATCTGTTGAGTATTTTTATCATAAATGTATTTTGTAAAATGCTTTTTCTGCATTTATTGAGATGATCATATGATTTTTATCTTTCATTTTACTAATGTGATATATTTATTGCTTTATTGATTTGTGTATATTGAATGACCCTTGCATACCAGGTAAGTCTCACTTGATCCATGTTTTATAATCCCTTTATTGTGTTCTTAAATCTGGTTTGATAGTATTTTGTTGAGAATTTTTACATCTATATTTGTCAGGGATATTGATCTATAGTTTTCTTTCTTTCTTTCTTTCTTTTTGTAAGGTTCTTATCTGGCATTAGTAACAGGTAATGCTAGCCTTGTAGAATGACATGGAAGTGTTTCCTCTTCTTCTATTTTTAGAAAGAGTTTGAGAAGGATGGTGTTAATTATTTAAATATTTGGTAGAATTAGCCAATGAAGCCACCTGATCCTGAAGTTTTCTACATTGGGAGGTTTTTGTTTTGTTTTGTTTTGTTTTTTTGTTTTTAAGATTTTATTTATTCATCTGAGAGAGAGAGAGAGAGCACAGAGAGAAACAGAGAGAGAGAAGCAGATTCTCCTCTGAGCAGAGAGCCTGATATGATCCCAGGACCCTGGAATCATGAGCAGATTTTTTATTTTTCTAATATTCAATCTTAGTAGACATATGTTTCTGTAATTTATCTATTTTTTTCTAGATTATATATTTTGTCACCATATAATTATTCATAGTAGTCTCTTACAATTCTATGTATTTTTAGTATCTTTTGTAATTCTCTTTCATTTATGATTTCATTTGAGTATTCTCTCTTTTTTTCTGATTAACCTAGCTAAAGGCTTATCTTTTTGAAGACAAGCTTTTCGTTTTGGTATTTCCTACTGTTTTTCTGGTGTCCATTTCATTTATTTCTGCTCGGATTCTTGTTATTGCTTTCTTCTCCTAACATAGGGCTGAATTTACTCTTTTTTTTTTCTAGTTCGTTCAGGTGAAAAGTTAGGTTTTTTAGATGAGATCTTTCTAATCGCTTAATATATGCATTTGTTGCTATAAACATCCTCCTAAGAATTGATTTTGCAGCTTCCCAGAGGTTTTGGTATGTTGTGTTTTCACTTTTATTTGTTTTGAAATATTTTTTTATTTCCCTTTTGATTTCTTCTTTGGCCCACTGGTTGTTCAGAAGTGTGTTGTTTAGTTTCTACATATTTGTTTAGTTTCTACATATTTTCCACCTTTCCCCTTACAAATTCTAGGTTCAAAACATTTTAGTCAGAAAAGATACTTGGGATAAATTTAATTTCTTAAATTTGCTGAGTTATTTTGTGTCCTATTGTATGACTCACTTTGGAGAATGTTCCACACATACTTGAGAAGAATGTATATTCTACTGCTGTTGAATGGAATGTTCTATATATGTCTATTATGTCCATTTGGTCATAAGTACAGTTAATAGCAATGTTACCTTGTTGATTATTTTCCTGGGTGATCTATCCATTGCTGACAATGGAATATTGAAGTCCCCTATTACTATTGTATTATTGTCCATTTCTCACTTCAGGTCTGTATCTGCTGAATATACTTCGGTGCTCTAATAGGTGTGTTGATATTTATGATTGTTATGTCTTTTTGATGAATTGATCTTTTTTCATTATGTAATGATTTTCTTTTTTTCATATTGCATTCTTTTCTTTTCTATTATTAACATATAATGTGTTATTTGTTTCAGCTGAACAGGTCTGTGATTTATCAGTCTTACACAATACGCAGCGCTCACTACAACATATACCCTCCCCAATGTCCAACATCCATCCCCCCAGCACCCTCACTCCCTCCTCTCTACCAACTCTTGGTTTGTTTTCTGAGGTTAAGACTCATATGGTTTGTCTCCCTCTCTGGTTTCATCTTGTTTCTTTTTTCCCTCTCTTTCCCTATGATCCTTTGCCTTGTTTCTTAAATTCCACATATCAGTGAGATCATATGATAATTTTCTTTCTCTCATTGACTTATTTTGCTTAGCATAATACCCTCTAGGTCCATCCACATCATTGCAAATGACAAGATTTCAGGTGTTTTGATGGCTCCATAGTATTCCATTGTATGTATATACCACATCTTTTTTTATCCATTCATCTTTTGATGGACATCTGGGCTCCTGCCATAGTTTGGCTATTGTGGACATTGCTGCTATAAACATTGGGGTGCAGGTGCTCCTTTGGATCACCACATTTGTATCTTTGGGTTAAATACCCAATAGTGCAATTTCTGGGTCATAGGGTAGCTCTATTTTCAACTTTTTGAGGAACCTCCATACTGTTTTCCAGAGTGGCCTCTCCAGCTTGCATTCCCAAGTAAAGTATTCTTTAATTGAGATATGTACATAGTTTTGTTAGAAATACTGCCATAGACAACATGATAGTGTAAACATAGCTTTTATATGTACTGGGAAACCAAAACGTCCATTTGTCTTACTTTATTTAAATATTATTGGATGGGGCACCTGGGTTGCTTAGTGGGTTAAGCCTCTGCCTTCGGCTCAGGTCATGATCTCAGGGTCCTGGAATTGAGCCCCGCATTGGGTTCTCTGCTCAACAGGGAGCCTGATTCCCCCCTTTCTCTGCCTGCCTCTCTGCCTACTTGTGCTCTCTCTCTCTATCAAATAAATAAAAAAAGTCTTTAAAAAATATATTATTGGTATGCAATAGGTATGTATATATACACAAGGAAATATTATTCAGCCACAAAAAAGAAGGAAATCCTGCCATTGATGACAAAGTTGGACTTTGAGGACATTTTGCTAAGTGAAATAAGTCAGAAAGAGAAAGAAAATCCTGTATGATCTCACTTATATGTGGAATTAAAAAAAAAAAAAAGAAAGTAGAAATATGGTTTCAGCGGCTAGAGGGTAAGGTAATAGGAGTGATATTGTTTAAGGATACAAACTTACAACAAGTAAATAAATAAGTCCTGGAGATCCAATGCACAGAAGAGTGACTGTATATAATAGTACTGTATTATTAACCTCAAACATGTTAACAGCCTAGATCTTAAGTATTCCCATTACAAAAAGAAAGGATAATCATACGATGTGACAGAGATGTAGCTAAGGCTATAGTGCAATCATATTGCAGTATATAAATGTATCAAACTAAGACTTGTATACCTTGAACTTACACAATGTTATATGTCAAATATATTTCAATTTTTAAAAATATCAGTTTAATTTTTTAAAATATGTCAATATATATTGGGGCACCTGTGTGGCTCAGTGGGTTAAAGCCTCTCCTTTTGGCTCCAGTCATGATCCCAGGATCCTGGGATGGAGCCCCATATCGGTCTCTCTGCTCAGCAGGGAGCCTGCTTCCCTTCCTCTCTCTCTGCCTGACTCTCTCCCTAATTGTGATCTCTGTCAAATAAATAAATAAAATTTTAAAAAATATATTTCAATATAAATCACTAATTTTTAGAACATTGTCTTAACATTTTATTTTTGTAAATGGTTCAACATAAAGATCTGATTTTATTTTTGACAAATGGATAGCCGGTTGTTCAATACCAGGAATAAATAAAGCACTCTTTCACTACTGGCTTTACATAATACACCTGCATACACACAGGTGTACTTCTAAACTCTTTTGTCCCATTGAGCTTTCTGTCTCTTTTTGCACAGGTATCATCTATCCCATTTTAAAGTGCCCTAAAGGTATAAATTCATAAGTCACTGGAAAATAAATATAAACATGTAAATGATGCTTGAATTCTCTAACAATTGCAGACATGTGAATTAATGAGTTACAGTTTTAACTTTTTTCCAGATTTATAATATTTAAAAGATTAATAACATCTCAGTTTGCAAAAGTATAAGGAAATAAATGACCTAATTGATACTCAGTGATGGTATGAACTGGGAGCAACATTTTTGAAAGGAAATTTAGTATTATATACTTATTTTTAAACCTTGAGCTTCAGAAAAACATAGTCCACAAAAAATGTTCCAGAAACAATATATGTAATAGCAAAAAATGGTAAATAACTAAATGTTAACAATAGTGGAAGATAAGATAAATATGGCATAGTCTACCATGAACTATGCTGAGTAGGTAATATTCAACACAAAGGGGAATTGTTGAATTGGACAAGGAAAAAGTATCAAGATTAGTTAGAAGAAATAAATTTATTGTTAGTCAACTCAGGAGAAAGAGTATAGGTTATTGTGACCGTGGGAGGGAACAGAGGGAACAGAGAAACAGAAGTGTGAACTCCATGATGTTTGTCATCTGGCCGCAAGACGAGGATAAGCCAGGAGTCAGTGGGAGTTCAGACAGGGAGAATTAAAATTTTAGTAAATGCTCAGCTTCATGTACACCATTCCTTGCTGCTGTAGTAATGATACCTCCATTTTTTGTAAATATATTGCAGTGAGAAAAATCGCATGCAAATAAGGCAAATGGCATCTAGAGATAATACAACTTGTGGTCTAGTTAGCTGTATTTTGGTAGGAGGCCAAGGTCACAATTAGGTGGTAGTTTTGAACCCTAGATAACAAATGAACAGTACAGGGTTAAGCTGAACCTTAACCCTTAACCCTTAACCCATTAACCCATTAACCCAATAATCCATTAACCCAAACCTTAGCCCTTAACACATTCCTATAATGATAAATGACCATAATTATTAATAACAATAAATTAATAAATTATAATGTGATTGATAAACAATATGACTCCAGACCTACCTTTGTTCTTTTCATTTAAAGCCATGATAGTCCATATCCAGTGACTGATCCCAGGGGAGGCATAAAGACCCAGCCTTTGTATCCTAACTGAGACAGGTCTGAAGGGTCATTGTGTCTTCAAAACTCCCCCAACAGGGTTGGCTGAGGCTGCCTTGCAACAGGACTTCTCCCTCGGCCCAAGCGGCTCCTTTCTATTCAGAGATCTAAAGTGTCCTCCCTTAATAAACTTCCTAGGTACTACTCTCCTCTTCAGAGTGTACTTCTTGGGAAACCCAAACTGTGACACTATTTAACTGAATTGTATAACTTCATTTACAATCACATACATCATTTTTCTGTCCTTTTGAATCCTAGAAATAGAGTTTGGGATATATAATAGCAACAACTCTGTTTCCTTCCTCTATTGTGCCTCTATTCCTCCTTTAAATTACAGATATTTCCACATCTGTATATTCTCTGAGCTGCTATTATAATAAACACATGCACATGGTGTTCATCAAGCTGAACTAAGTTCATGAAACAATCATAAATATATTTTACTAGCTTTCATGATTCCACAGTGGCTGTGTGCTTTTAAACATTCTTCATTTCTATTGAATGAAATTTGCATTAATCCTTCATAGTTGTTATATGGCTTGGTAGGGTTGACTGATTTCTTTGTAATATTTGTAAGGCCTATTTAAATACATTCTTTACTCTGCCCTTTAAGGAATATTGATGATAGTTCCTTACAACGTTTCTTAACTTAGTTTATAACTAAGAATAAATAAATAAATAAATAAATACAAAACCCCCACTTGACAAATGACCATGATAAGGGCTCAAAGGGGTGAAAGAAATCAGCCAATGTTCACACAACTAGTTAGGGACACAGGCAGGACAAGATCTTGTCTAATCCTCTTCATTTATATTCCAATTTTCTTCTGCAAATCATTCACATGTAAATTACATTATAAAAACATGGCATTTGGAGTCAGAGCATTCAGGTTCTTAGCCCAATTTCAATACTTATTGCTATATTATCTTGAGCAAGATGATTACTTCATGTGGGGATAATAATAATGTACCTATTTTCTTTGCTTGTTATAAAAAACACCAGATGTGAAAAATAGCTTTAAAGATGTTATTTTTTAAAATAAATTTTATTATTAAGGAAGTAGTTTGAGGGATTTTTTTCCTTCATGTCATTTAAGAATGATAATATGTTTCTATAAATTTGACTAAAATATAAGCATTTTATTTTTTGTTTTTTTTAAGTTTTTATTTAAATTCCAGTTAGCTACATACAGTGTAATATTAGCTTCAGGTGTACAATCTAGGGATTCAACACTTCCATACAAAACCCAATGTTCATCACAAGTGCACTCCTTAATCCCCATTACCAATTTAACCCACGCCACCTCCCCCTTCCCTCATGGCAACCATCAGTTTGTTCTCCATGGTTAAGAGTCTATTTCTTGGCTTGTCCCTCTCACTCTTTTTTTCTTTTCCTTTTGTTCATTTGTTTTGTCTCCTAAATTCCACATACAATTGAAATCATGGTATTTGCCTTTCTCTGACTTACTTCACTTAGCCTAATATCCTCTAGCTCCATCCACATTGTCACAAATGGCAAGATATTATTCCTTTTCATGGTTGAGTAATATCCCATTGTGTGTGTATATATATATATATATATATATATATATATATATACCAAAATCTCCTTATCCATTCATCAATCAGTGGACATAGGCTGTTTCCATAATTTGTTTATTGTAGATAATGTTGCTGTAAACATAAGGGGGCATGTTTCCCTTTGAATTAGTATGTTTTCATTTTTTAAGAGATTTTCATTTAGTTGAAAGAGAGAGACCACACAAGCAAGTAGGTACAGAGCAGGAGGAAGAAAGAATCTGACATACACTGTGCACTGAGCATGGAACCCAACGTGGGGCTCGATCCCATGACCATGAAATCATCACCTGAGCTGAAACCAAGAGTCAGATGTTTAACCAACTGAACCACCCAGGTGCTCCTGTATTTCTTTATTCTTTGGGTAAATATCCAGTAGTGCACTTACTGGGGCATAGAGTAGTTCTATTTTTAACTTTTTGAGGAAACTCCATACTGTTTTCCAGAGTGGCTGCATCAGATTTCATTCCCATCAACAGTGAAAGTGGTTTTCTTTTTTCCACATCCTGCCCAACACCTGCTATTTCTTGTGTTGTTGACTTTAACCATTCTGACACATGTGTGGTGATATGTCATTGTAATTTTGATTTGCTTTTCCCTGATGACCAGTGACGTTGAGTATCTTTTCATGAGTCCATTGGTCATTAATATGTCTTCTTTAGAATAATGTCTATTCATGTCTTCTGCTCATTTTTAAATTGGATTATTCATTTTTGGGGTGTTGAGTTTTAAAAGTTCTTTATATATTTTGGATACTAACCCTTTATCATATATATTATATGCAAATATCTCCTTATGTTCATAGTTCAATAATCCTTAGAATGACAATCCTTCTTTGAAAAATATCATTTTAAAATTCCTCTACTGGAGCAGACTACAACTGAACTTATTTATCATATACAAAAACCTAGTGATTTATGTTATACCCATATCTCTTTCTTAAAATAAAAATTTGGCATTATCCAGCTTAATCACTTATATTATACAAAAGAATTAACTCTGACTATCCACAAAAATCAAATCCAATGTTTGTGGATGAAGATTTATCACCATTGACAATATTTGTAAAAATGAACTTAAGGTTCAGAAGACAATTTCTAAAAAAAAAAAGAAAAAAAAAGCACTAAATGTTTCAAGAGACTTCAGAATTGTTAGAAAAAATTAATCTTCAGTTGACATTTATTATTATGTTGGCCAATGTCTTCTAGAGGCACACTTCTCATTCCAGATATAAAAATGCTATTTGTTTCATTTAAAAATGAGACTCATCGTTTTATAAAATGTGACTAAAAGTAAATTTAAAAGGTACATGTTACTCATCTTTGGTTCTAAAGTGAAGCCAAAATGAGCGCAGATGCATAATTTAGCTTATACAATAGGGAAATCATCCAGAAGTGGACAAAGCATAAGGGTCAGCAGGGTAGTACCACTCTGTACAATCCAAGGTCGTCAATGAGTAAAGCATTAAACATTTAATCCAGGAAGTTCTCGGTTTTCAAAATTTCCCCTTGATTTTGCACCGGCCCTGCTGGTGCTATGCTTTTTTGGGTTAAGTCCTGCATAGATGTTCTTTACCGAGAGGGAAAAAAAGGCAATAAGAGAACAAAATAACAGGATAGAAGAATTGGAGAAGAGGAAACAGGAATACAAAAGATCTTTGTGTGCAGCTGACCTGTATTTCACTGACTGGATAACACCAATGTATGTAGATGTTAGTCTTGAAACAAGTATGTTTTCATTGCATATAGCTTAGAAACCTACATTATTTGATAAGTTTATCAAGGGATTATTAAACTCTAGTTAATAATAACTAGAACATGTTATGTGTAATTCTTCCTAATACACCAATAATCTAACCTTGAGACTGCAAGTAAGAAGCTGAATGATGCATTCCATTAGCCAATAAATTTATCACTAGTGTCTTTATTTGAAAAAAAAAAAGAAGCCGTATTTTCCTTCACTAATTGATTCAGAAGAAGCAAAATTTGTTCTGCTTACCTAAAATATTGCTATCATGCCTCTCAAAGAAAGCTAATTAAAGATTTTATATTCATGAAAGCACAAACGTGACCCAAAAAACTACAAAATTGACATTATAGAATTATAAATATGCCCAACTCAGTTTATAAACTGAGGTATTTTAAAGCACAAAGGTCTACACATAATCTTCCAGCCAAATATTTGTCTTATTTACTAGTCCAAGGACATAGTATCAGATTTTCTTGAGAGAATGATAAATAGCTTACTTGTGACAGCCTCTTTCCTTTAGGGTTTTAAAATAACTATGTGTGTATGGGGTAGTTTCTACCCATGTACTGAGCACAAGACACTCATAGATTCTTATTTATGTTCAAGTTTCTAGTATTTTGATAACAAGCAAGCTTTAACCATAGTGCAAAGACAAGAAATTTTTCATCTGAGTCATAATTTTAAATTTCATTGAGAACCTTAAGTAAAAAATAGAATATTAAAATTGTTGACAATATTTACAACCTAGTCATTTTTCAAATAGTTTCTAACACAACAAAAGTGACATTTTTTATATTTATCTTTGTTTTAAGGAATATATACTTCCCCTTCCCACAGATAGCTTTATTTTTAGGAAACAATTATTTTATCCATCACTCCTTTCCTTGCAATTATTTTAGGATAACCTATATGTACTAAAAATTTTAAACTCTTCTTCCTCAATAGTAGTAATTGCAGCAAGTATAATTCTTATCACTTAAGAAGGAATACGGATAGTTTTTATTAAAAAACAACAACAAAACAACCTTATGCACAGGGATACATGATTCAAATAAAAACATAATAAATTTGATGAACTAAATTATTAATCAGTTTGTCTTTCCACTTAGTTCAGAATCCCTTGAAGTTGTTGGACTAATGTCACTGGTGGTTTAGAATTAAGAGTCCGATGATTTGAATTGCTCCTGTTTCTTATAACTAAAATGATCCTCTTGAACCCTATTTTCCCTTGTATTTATTGTCTATATGAAATAGCACTGCTGTCCTTAGCATTATTCAAGCCAGACATTAGCCTTGACTTTTCCCTCACATTTGTCCCCAAGTCCCTCTGTCTTTTAATCTCTCATAATAGTATCCAGTATCAAAAATAGAAAAGTGGAGGGTACCTGGGTGGCTATGTTAGTTGAGCATCTGACTCTTGATTTTACCTCAGGTCATGAGATGGAGCCCCACACTGGGCTCCATGCTGGGTGTGGATCCTGCTTGAGATTCTCTCTCTCCCTCTGCCCCTTCTCACCTTCTCTCTCTCCTTCTATTAAAAAAAAAAAGACAAGTGGAGGCTGGATCAAAAAGAAGTTTGTAGAGATAACTCTTCATGACTTTGGCATAGAAAAAAACAGCTTAAACTGGGAAAAGGGCAGAAAGATGCTTGAGGGAGAAAGCACTGACTTAGAAAAAAACAATACAATGCAGAATCATTAAAGTAAAGGAAGGATGAGGTTTTAAGGAAAAGCTAATCAACAGCATCAAAGCATCAAATATGGTCCTAAGCATAAGAAAAATAAATACACAAAAAAGTATTACTGCAATTATCAAGAAAATCACAAAATGTTTTGATAGAGATTAGGTTCTACAATATGATGGGGATATATGTCAGAATGCAGGGACTGAAAGAAAAGTAATTAGTAGGGAAATGGTGGAGATGGACATTAAGAACTCATCCATGGGGAAAAATAGAAGAAATATTTAGAACCTAGAAAGAGTATATGGGTAAAGATAGAAGTGTTATAATATTCATCTTTGTAAGGTATGTATGTGGCTCAGGTCATGATCCCAGGGTCCTGGGATCCAGCCCACATTGGGCTCCCTGCTCAGAGGGAAGCCTGCCCTCCCCCACACCTGCTTGTGTTCCCTCTCTCACCGTGTCTCTCTCTGTCAAAAATGAAATAAAGTCTTTTTAAAAATTCAACCTTTAACTCTCTCATTATTTCCAATAACTTATCTATAGATTCTTTTGGCTTTCTATTAATACAATCATAAGCAACCCCTTCATTTTTTCCAATGGAAGAGAGTCCAAAGCATATTCAGAAGTAGAAGGGGAAATGTTAATATTTTCCAGAAAGGTAGCTAAATAAGTGCACATTTGTCTATCTCCTTTTCTCAAAATGCATGGAAATTAACCAAAAGAAGAAGAAATCTATACTGAAACTAGGGAATGAACATAGTCTCATATTGAAGATTCTGAAAAATATCTGCAGAATATAAGGGAATTTAAGCCAAGCAAAAGAGCTGCAAGTTGGCAGTCATCTATTCTAATATTGACTAGAATGTTAATTTCAAAACATAAATGAGAGGGCTGGGCAGCATCATACTACCTTGGAGAAAAGACTGATGCTCCCCTCAAAAGTGGAAAACACCGAGCATAGGAACTACGAGTTACTACACACTAACAGTATCAGGATAGAGAACAAAAAGCAGGACCATAACACTGAATCATCTTTAAGTTTCTGACCCAGAGTTCTAATCAGCAACACTCATTGGAATTATTGTCCCCAATTGGGGATAGCGGGGAGGAAGACCTATGTTTAAGAGGATATGCCTCAGATTTAGTGATAGAGTATTTGGAGACAACATATAAGGCTAGTCACAGTCCCTTATCCTACATGCCATATTTGAAGGGTGAAGAAATCACAAGTTCCCGATATTTATTTCTCCAGCTCAAGTTCTAAGAGTACTACTAATACAGCTCCTAAGTAAATGGAGAGAAAGAAAAATCTACATTATTCCTGGGTAGCAGTCTTGAATGGAATTTTCGTCCTCTTTTTCTTTCTCTTCTTCTCTTAAGATCTATTAAATACTATTAAATAAATAATTAAATATTAAATACTTAAGATCTATTAAATAAAAAAGAAATTAAATAAACAAATATTAAATATTTAAAAAATCTATTAAAGATCTATTAAATTAAATACTCTTAAGATCTAATAAATACTTAAGATCTATTAAATATTAAATTGTACTAGGCATTTTGTTAGAATCTAAGAATCCTCACACAGAACAGGTCTTACTGGGAAAATTGTATATTAAGGTTATGCAAGACTACTGAACGAAATAAAAAAGAAGTGCAGGATGCTACAGGAAGACCTAATAGATGGCTTTAATGCAGTCCAGAAGGTTTCAAATTAATAACAAGTTACAAAACTCTAACAAGGGATCTATTAATTAAGGATATCAAAAAAGGGAATGGAAGAGACCATAATAATAATTTTTAAAAAGCCAATGAATGCTAGGCTTTAGAAGAATTACCTCAAGTAAGAGAAGTTCTTAGCAGAGTTGTAAGTCTTTCAGTACGTACGCATTCTCTTTTGTTAAATTTGTAACTGTCTCCTGGACATACTGGGCTCTAACTCTAGTTATTGGTCCATATACAAAGGAAGTAGTTGGGAGAGTACTGAGGAAAATTTACTTCATCTTGCAAAGTCATTTCTCCAGATAAAAAATGCATTAGTTTCCTAGGGTGGCTGTAACAAAGGACCACAGAGCAGGTGGACTAAATACAGAAATTTATTGTCACAGTTCTGGAGGCTAAAAGCCAAAAAACAAGGTGTTATGAGGGTTGGTTCCTCCTGAGGGCTGTGAGGGAAGGAGCTGTCCTAGGCCTCTTTTCTTGGCCTGTAGATTACCATTTTCTCCCTATGTCTCTTCTCATTTACGCATACCTTTTTGCCCAAATTTTCCTCTTTCTATGAACAGCAGTTATATTGGATTACTGCCCACCCTAAGGACTTCATTTTAACTTCACTACCTCTTTAAAGTCCTTATTTCAAAATAAGGTCACACTGAAGTACTTGGGGTTAGGACTTCAACATATAAATTTAGGGGGTGAGAGGAATACAATTCAACCCATAATAAGGATTTACAGTATCTTTTTAAAAGGAAGGTGTGGTTTGGTTTGTCTTTGTCCTTGATTCACAACACAAAATACCTAATACCCTCGGAATTGCCTGAGTGACAAAAGTATCTTTTGTATGCTACTGAGATGATTGTTGGCAGCGGGGTGGGTATAGGGGCAGGTGGGCAGAATCCCCCAGATAGCTTCAGGATGGGGGCTGGTAGCCAGAAAGACCAAGGCATGATTAGAGGACTGGATCCAACCCTATTTCCCAACCTCTAGTGAAGGGAGAGAGGCTAGAGATTGAGCTCATTCACCAATGGCCAATGATTTAATCAATTTTATCAAACACAGTAAAATCCCCTAAATGATGGAGTTTGAAGTATTTGCATGTGCTGAGAGGCTGGTATGCCCAGAAAGGGCATGGAAAGTCAACACTCCTCCCTCTAACCTGGCCCTATGTCTCTCTTCCAACTGACTTTTCCCGAGTTGTATCCTTTATAATAAACTAACAGGTAAAGCCTTTTCCTGAGTTCTGTGAGTCATTCTAGGGAATTATTGAACCTGAGGGAGTGGGATTGTGAGAGCCACTAGATTTGTAGTCAGCTGGGCAGAGATATGGGTGGCCTAGACATCTCATACATGGCTGGCTTCTGAAGAGGGGCAGTCTTGTGGGACTGAGTCTTTAACTTGTGGAGTCTGAAGCTAAATGCCGGTGCATAGGGTCAGAAGTGCACTGAATTTCTGGAGAGCCAATTGGTGTTGGGAGAACTGGAAAATTGTTTGGTATTGATAAAGAGACCATGAATCTGGTGTCATGAGGATTAAAAGGAAGGAAGGGCTTCTGTGACAAGTAGGCAAGGCTCATTGTATTAGAGTTCAGACTACTCCATGGATTCTCTGAATCATTTCAAGTGCACTCATTTCAATTCAGTCTTGATTTTATCCTAATTCTATGTTCTAACTTTTACGTACATGACTCAGTGCCTTTAACTGATAGAATAATTTGGCAAAACTAAATTTCAAAATTTGAGTTAGTTTTCAGCTAGGTTTGCAGTATTAAAGGATTTTTCTGTTTTCATGTTTTTAGAAAACAAAAGATAACGTTGAAGGACCTACAGCACGTAAACTAAAAATAAATGGAATCTAAAGGATTAGAAAGGATTGGTGATTTAAATTAGAGGATGCTGTCATTTTAACAGAAAATCACAGAGCATCTACAGACAGGATATTAGAAATAAAGAGAGTTTAACAAGGTGGATATGTATAAGATGGTTATACAACATTTATCTGTACTTCTTTATACCAGAAGACAGTCCAGATACAGACTCAGATAAACAGGGCATATAATATATAATAAAGGTAGATCTCAAATCGTGGGAGGAATATTATTTAATGACAGTGTTAGGACAATGGTTAGTCACTCAGGAAAAAACACATAAATCTGAATTTAACATAAGCCATTTCACATATACCAAAGATGGTTTTTTTTTCTTTTCATAAAGAAATTCATTTAACTCATTACTTTACCATTATTGCATCAAACTTATACAAAGGTTTCCAGTTAGTCCCTTAAGAGAGCATTTTTTAAGATTTTATTTATTTATTTGAGAGGGAGAGAATGAGGGAGAGGGCCAGAGAGAGAGAGAGAGAGAGAAGCAGACTCCTGGTTGAGCAGGGAGACCCATGCAGAGCTCGACCTCAGGACCCTGGGATCATGACCTGAGCCAAAGGCAGACACTTAACAGGCTGAGCCATGCAGGCATCCCCCTAAAAGAGAATTTAACACGTTGCCATTTTACCGATGCCAAGCCCTGAATTTTGATTCAGTATTTGCAACTTATCTCTTAGCAAATGTTACCACTATATAGATTAATCTCAAGAATAACAGGATTCAGAAAGTGCAAAAATTTCAGCCGATTAAATGAGTACCATCCATCATAAACTCTGTCTTGTTTGGGTTATTAGTGCACATTCTGGAAAGCTAGAAGGGAGTGGGAATGTTAATGGACACAACAGGTTCGTATCTTGAGAACCGCAATGCATTTACATTGGAGGAGATTTAGGAGTGGGACGGCATAAGCTCTAGACCCGGATCCACCCTTCCCACATCCTCGCTCTCTTCCACAGTTCTTCACAGAATCTTACTTTTCTGGTCCATTTTCCCAGACTTTCAGAATACTTCCATGAAACTATAGAATGAGCCATAAATGCCACTTGAAAAGAGCAGTTGCTGTATCTGATACATTTTTCCTCTTTCTTTTGCTGAATGTAATTAATCGTCTCTTGCCTCACTTTCTGCTGCCCGGGCCATGGAAGCAAGACCTAGCACTTCAATCCTAAGGACGGTTGACTCAGTATTACAAAGATGTAGACTGATTCCTTATTCAAGGAAAACTTCACAAATGTAGCATATTTAGATCTCCTCCTTCACCCACATGGATCTTTGTCCATTTACTGTCACCATGGGCCTTTAAAATTATAAGTCCAGTCTATCTCCTTCTCTTCCAGTGGTTGCCTGGGTCCTGTGTATGAGGCTGAGTTCAGTATTCTGAATTTAAAAGTGCCATTAGGATACCAATAAATGACGCCCTTTTCTTTGAAATGTAGAAAGGTCTTTTTCTTTTAAAAGGTTGGTCAAAGTGCATGCACTTAATCTTTCCTGTCAACTAGTTTACAATCTGGGCCTCTCCACTTTTGATAATCTGTACTGTGAATATCTCATGAGCACACTGTAACCAATTTGAAATGTTATCATTATTTTTTATGAAAGGGCCATGGCAAAAAATTGAGATAATATTAGCCTGCAGTGACCCTTGTCTTTGAGAACAAATGCTCTAACAATACCAATTTCTGTATTTTTAAAGAATTAGTGCTATGTAAGCTGATCCAAGTATAAAGCACGTAACTGGAGTGACAGCAAGTTTGCTTTGTGAAGAAAATTGAGGGGTTGTTTACATCCATGGAAAGCTTCTCTGAAAAAGAAGAAGGAGGAGGAGGAGGAGGATGCGGGGGGAGGGGAAGAAGAAGAGGAAGAAATTGAGAGATGGGATTCCTGCCCAGAGATGGACAGGATGACCTCTTTCAGGTCCATGGTATCTTCTGGTCCGTTTAAATTCATGCAGAACTGAGGCCATATGTTCTGGTGTTATTTGGGAGGAAGGTGAAGCCTTGCTGCCCCAATTGACTTATTTTATTAGTGACTTCTCCTTGAATTCAACTTTGATTAAACTTGAAGCTGGTCATCATTCTTTCCTGGGAACAACATTCCTTACCTCCTCCACTTCTACCAGTCTTTTCTATCCAGACTTCACTCTGGACAATGTGTATACAAAACGCTATGCTTGGTGCTTAACTTTGCTTTCCCTCCACTGTTCTATTCTGCTTTAACCAATACAAGAGCCCAAATGGCTCCCTTTAGAGATTTGTCCTTTTTCCTCCTGGCACATCAGACAGTTTCCAAGTACCTCATCTACACAGAGTGCTACCTTAATACTATAAACTCTGGCAGAGATATGAGAACCCAAAGTCAGAATTTTTCATAGAAGACAGACCACAACCCAAAAACCAGCATTTTTTTTTTTCTGGCTTTTTCATATTGGGCACCACTGATGATAATCCAGATATACAGCCTCTATCATTCACTGGAGCCAAAGACTTCTAAAAAAAATTGAGGGTCTGACTCTTGGTTTCAGCTCAGCTCCAGATCTTAGGATTGTGAGATCAAGTCCCGCATCAGGGTCCGTGTTCAGCGCAGAGTCTGTCTGTGATTCTGCCCCCCACCTTTCCCCTCTCCCCTCTGCTCGCACACGAGTACTCTCTCTCTCTCCCACAAATAGATAAATAAATAAAATCTTTTTTAAAAACCTGAAATGTAAAAGTAGTACAAGAAATAAACTGTTAAATATTTTTATAAAGCTGGAGCTGAGAAAGGTTGGAGCAGGAAACCCAGAAACCACAAGGGAATTTGACTAAATAATCTGAAGCTTCTTTATAGCACAACAAACAAAAACCCTCCATAAAGTTAAAAGAGAAAAGGCAATCTGGAAAGTAATGTGTTATAGCTTGTGGTGTACCTTTGGTTTTCAGTGAAGCATGTTTGAAAGCCAGCTCTAAAACTAAGTGTATGAATTTGGGTAAATTCCTTAATCTCTCTGAACTCCAGTCTTCCTTGTGTGGAAAGTGAGAAAAATACCAATATTTTGCAAGACTGATGTGAGGTTTAAGTGGGGTAACGTATATAAAGTATTTAGCATGGAGCCTAGCATAAGCACTCAATAAATGCAGGAGGAAAGATCTGTAATATTTGACAAAAAGCAGTTATTACAAATTAATAAGAAAAAACAAAGCATGTTTTAAAAAATACAAAGTATGTGAACAGGAAGCTTGAATATGTAGAAATAATGTTGGTAAATAATCACATGATTGTTAATACTAATAGAAAGGCAAAATAAAAGAAAGATATATAATTATACTGTTGGGGGGGTGGAATAGTTTCCTTTGACCTTCTTATGCCGCCCGGCTGGATCTGAAAATTAAATTGGCAAAGTCAGATTACCAGGAGAAAAACATGCAAATTTATTTAATATAAATTCTATGTGACTTGGGAGCCACAAAAGTAAATGAGAACCCGAAGGAATGGTTAAGCCTGTGTGTTTTTATGCTAGGGTTGATGAAGAGTGGAGAGTAGTGAGGAGATATGATAGGGTAAAGATTGTAAATATAGTAAACTTGGGGAAACTTAGCAAGGCCTGTTTGTTCTTGGCATCCCCTCGTCTTCAGAGATGAAGATTCTTCTTTTGTCCAGGTAGGGCAAGGGCACTTCTCAAATGAGGGTTTTATGATTGCCCACTCCCGCTGAGCAGGGAGCCTGACACAGGGCTCTATCCCAGGACACTGGGATCATGACCTGAGCCAAACACAGACACTTACTGACTGAGACACCCAGGCGCCCCTGAAAGTACTTTTAAATGGGTATTAAGGAGGGCACCTGTTGTAATGAGCACTGGGTATTGTACACAAACAATGAATCATGGAACACTGCATCAAAAACTAATAATGTACTGTATGGTGACTAATGGAGCATAATAAAAAATAATAACAATAAATAAATAAATACTTCAAAATAAAACTCCAGCCAAGCTGTCTGCATACCAATAGTTAATATAAACAAATTAAATTTTTCATGTACTCTTGAGAAATGTAGTATAAATCAATCACTACTTTAACTTTCAAAAATAAAGCTGCACAACTTTTTTTTTTGTAATTTACATTTGCTTTCATTTGAGGAGGAGGTCCTTCTCTTGCTCCTCCATCTTAGTTGAAATTATCTCATGAGTGTAAATTCGAACAAAGTTTGTGCAAATGCTTTGCAGTGCTCTGAAAAGTGCTAGATTGTATGTGTCATTAGATGAGGCTTCAGCTGAGTGGCAATGGACATACAAATTGTTCCCGGGAAAAGGGAGTTTCATTGCTCCGTATCAGTAAAAGTGCATATGTTTATTATAACACTCTGACATGTAGCTCTACATCTGAAAAACCAAACACTATATTAGAACCCAACAGTCTTTCTGACTGTAGTACTGCATCTGCACACATGTGTGTAATTACTGCCCCAAGCTCCTGTTTAGTCTGGCCCCTGACGCAGTCCCTCCCTTCATGTACTGTACCTCCAAACTCTGCTGACATTGAGTTCAAACCATTAACATAACATAGGCCATACCCTGTTTGATTTGCCAATCCAAGTCATTTATTCTTAATCTTAAAATGCACTTCATTTTATAAAAGCATTCAAGGGAATAAATGCACGGAAATGGAACTTGCCCAAGAGTTTCATATGCAGGCAGATACAAAAGACATCTGTGTAGTAATCCAGGAATCAGATTACTCTACTTGTCATCGTTTTTTTTTCAAGAATGGTAGAAGGAACGGGTGTAACCATGGAAATGTTCCTTCCAAAAACACAAAACTTAAACAAAACCTCAAAGCCTAGGAACATCAAGGAAACCAAGAGCCCTAGACTTTTCAACAGAGAATTCAACATTACCATGACACAGAGTAGCTAAAAAGAAATGCTTTCCAAAACAGAAAGAAAGCGCTGCAAAGACAAGGCCCTTTGCTTTTACTCCAGGCAAGATGCCTTTTATTCTGTAAAACAAAACACTTGTCAGCAACTACAGAAATAAAATACGTGTCTAAAATTTTTCTAAGAAGAACTATTATTCAGTAGCTAGATTCAGCCACTTTCCTTAGATAATTATGGTACAGCGCCTTAATCCTAAAGTAAGGCAGGATTCCTCATATCCTGCTTGAAATGGGGGTAGTCTTTGGGGAACACGGATCCTTCTTGGCCTAAACTGAAGCAACTGAAATTTGTACAAATTGGCATATAAAGATAATAAACACTTGCTTGCCAAAGTGGCTGCAGTATAAATTAGCAACACTGAAATTAAGTCATTAATTCAGTAAATATTTATTATGCACCTATTGTTGAATAAGTATGGTCAAGTGCTAGGCAAACAGCGGCCAAGGAAAGTAGACAATATCTCTAATTTTATAGAACTTACATCAAAATTTAGTGAGCTATTATTAAATAAAGTAAAAGTGTTATTATACATAGTCTTAAGCAGTGAGAAGAAAATAAAACAGTAATTTGATGAAGAGGATTTCTGGGTTAGGGGTGGGAGGCTAATTGACACTGAGAAGTCTTTGAAGGTGACCTTTGAGCTAAGATTTGAAAGCCAGAAGACTGACCATGCACAGATGTGGAAAAGAGAGTTGGAAGCAGAGGAACAGCACACAGAATTGTTGTGAGACAGGAGGAAGCTTGGAGGATTATCATTAAAAAAAAAAGAGGATGTTCCTGGAGCTTAAAGAGCATAAGAAAGAATTTAGAGAAGGCGAGATCCTGTAGTGTCTTATAGGCCAGACTGGTGGATTTTGGCTCTGGTTAATATTCTAAAACATCACTCTGCTGCTTTGGGGGAAAAGGAATAGAAGCAGAGAGACTGAGTAAGACATTTTGGTAAACTACAGTGGTAGAAATGGAAACGAAAATAAGAAGAAATCATATGGTATAAACATATTTTATGGTAAAGTCTGTAAGCAAGCACTTGCTTTCCTCTCACCTAAATTAATTAATGGAGGGAAAGAACATCATTGCAGGAATAGGAGTGGGCTGACCTAGATATTACAGTTATTTTAAACTGTGGTGGCAACAGATCTCATCATGTAAGAATTAAAGAAAAATTATCCTCCTGGGGCCAAAAAGACACAATTTGGAAATTTACAATAAAGAGTTCACCACCAGGGGCGCCTGGGTGTTCAACTTTTGATTTCAGCTCAGGTCTTGATCTAAGGGTCATCAGTTCAAGCCCCACACTGGGCTCCAGGCTGGGTATGGAGTCTACTTTAAAAAAAAAAAAAATTCACAGACATATCGTAAATACTTTAAAAGCAACCAGACAAGAAAAAAAACAAAAAACAAGAACACATTCTGAAGATTTAGGTAAATAAAATTTGCAGGTTTCTTTCTTTCCTTAATAAGTCTTAGAGCTGGGCTCCTGGGTGGCTCAGTGGGTTAAGCCACTGCCTTCGGCTCAGGTCATGATCTCAGGGTCCTGGGATCGAGTCCCGCTTCGGGCACTCTGCTCAGCAGGGAGCCTGCTTCCCTCTCTCTCTCTCTGCCTGCCTCTCTGTCTACTTGTGATCTCTCTCTGTCAAATCAATAAATAAAATCTTTAAAAAAAAAAAAAAAGTCTTAGAGCTAAGTTGCTTATTTAAAATGGGTGGAAGCTGGTAGTCAGAATGAATACAAATGTAGAAGGTTAGATTATAAAAATTTAACCATATAATGTGAGATATGAAATTCTAGTTGAGACTGGGAAAATATGAAAAACATATCAGAAAAACACATATGGATGTATTAGGAAGAGGTAAGTGAGGAAAGAAAAGAAAGAAGTATAAGACAAAGCCTTCCTGGAGGATGCAGTGTGTAACATTATTACAGTAAAAAAAATTCATAAAGAGAAATTCGTTGAATGTATGAAATATAAAGTGACATAAAAACAGTGAATTCCACCCAAATTGCCACAGTTTCTGCTCTACCAAGAGGAAAATAAATTCTATGTTCTGATATAAACTGGATTTTATATGTCCAAACCACAGCTCCAAAAAGTTATATATTATTATACTAATGGCAGTGATAATTTCAGAGAACAATTTCCCATGAAAACACATGGATTCCTCAAGATATCATAAAATTTCAGAGAAGTCAGAAGAGACTTTATATATATATAAATATATATATATTTATATATATATTTAACAGAAAAATACTTTCCGATAAACAGATGAAATTTCGCCAAAAACATGGTGAATTGGGATCAATTCAGGGATGATATCCAAAACCACTGGTATGGGCACTGACCACTCAGAAAACAGGCTGGCTGCAGTACTAGAGCAGGATCCAGGAGGCCCACTGACATAAGCTCGGCAAGAAGGGAAGGAGAGAAGCTCTCCATTTTCAGCACTTTCCCTGAGTGACTTGTTTGCATCTACATGCACTATGAATCTTCATGCTGGCACCTCACCACCACACTACAAGGAAGTTCTGAGACAAATCTGAAGTTTATCTGCAAACACATTGCCTATAGTTATTTAAATCCTGTTGCTTTTCAAAAAAGTGAGTGCCTCTGATATAATAAATATCAAGTATTTATTGTTATTATGCATTTCTTAATTTTAAAAAAATTATGAGTATGGATTTCATAATTTATTCACTTCACAAATATTTACTAAGTATCTACTATGTGCCAGATACACTTGAAGGCCCCAGAAATACATAAGTAAACAAAATAGATAATTCCTCCCATGCATGAAGGGCAGGATAGATATAGGCAGACAAACAAGCTAAAAAAAATTGTCTTTCCAGGGTACTGACAAACAGGAGAAAGAGGTACTGTTTGGTAACACCTGAGCACTGATTCTCCTTCCTTTGATTGAGAAATGGATGGCCTTTCTTTTCTAAATATGGCTTGAAAACTAGAGAAGCCCTGAATCTCTGATAATACTTATTAAAGACACAGCTTGTCTAAATTCTTGCTAAATAGTGCTATAAGTCCCAAGAATAAAGTATTTTGCAAACTTTCATGATAAAGACACTTAACAAACTAGAACTAGAAGGAATTTTTTCCACTTAACAAAGGTCACATATGGAAAACCCAAAGCTAACAAATCAAGTAAAAACAATGGTGCAAAACTGAGAGCTTTGCCTCAAAGATCAAGAGCAAGACATGGATATCTGCTGTCACCACTTCTATTAAACATCTTACTGGAGGTTCTGGCCAGGGCAATTAAGCAAGAAAATAAATAAATAAATAAAGGAAAGAAAGAATTGAAACTCTATTTATAGATAATATGATCTTACATGTAGAAAATTCTGATGAACCCACAAGAGAATTAGAGCTAATAAGCAACTCCAGCAAGATTGCAGGATACATGATCAATATACAAAAATTAATTGTATTTCTATACATACACAATGAAAAATCCAAAAATGAAATTGAGAAATTATTTTACTTACAATAGCATCAACAAGAATAAAATACTTAGGGAAAAATTTAACAAAATAAGTAGAAGACTTGTACACTGAAAACTATAAAACATTATTGAAGACCTAAGCAAAGGTATAAATACAAGCATGCCTGAGATATTGAGGCTTCAGTTCTAGACTATTGTGAAACATGAATATCAAAATAAAGCAAGTCAAATGAATGTTTTGGTTTCCCAGTGCACATAAAAGCTGTATTTATACCATACTGTAGTCTATTAAATGTGCAATAACATTATGACTTTAAAAAACCAATGTACATACATTAATTAAAAAATACTTTATTGATAAGAAATGCTAACCATCATATAAGCTTTCAGCAAATTGTAACCTTTCTGTTAGTGGAGAGTCCTGCCTCCATGTGGCGGTGGTGATGGTTGCTGAAGACTGGGGTGGCTGTGGAAATTTCTTAAAATAAGACAACAATGAAGTTTGCCACACTGATTGACTTTTCCTTTCAAGGAACAATTTCTCTGTAGCAAGTGATGCTGTTCGATAGCATTTTACCCACAGTAGAACTTCTTCCAAAATTGTAGTAAATCTTCTCAAACCCTGCTGCTGCTTTATAAACGAAGTTTAGGTGACATTCTAAATCCTTCGTTGTCATTTCAACAATCTTCACAGCATCCTCACCAGGAATAGATTCCATCTCAAGAAACCATTTTCATTGATTATCCATAACAAGCAAGTCTTCATCCATTAGTTTTATTATGACATTGCAGCAATTCAATATAATAATGAAAATGTTTGAAATACTATGAGAATTACCAAAATGTGACACAGAGACCCAAAATGATCAAATGCTACCGGAAAAATGGCAACAATATCATTCAGCAACTATGCCCTGAGCTCTGACCCTATGCCAAGTGCTTTGGTGGGTCCACGTACAGTGCTGAAAATGACCAAGTGTTCCCTGCTACTCTGGAGGAGAAAAGGAAAAAAAAAGCAGAAGAAGAGAACAGTACAGAAGAGAAGAAAATGGTAACAATAGCCTCACTCAATGCAGGATTGCCACAAACCTTCAATTTGTAAAACATAACAGTATCTGTGAACTATAATAAAATGAGGTATGCTTGTAAAAAAAAAAAAGACATAAATAAATGAAAAGATACTCTGTTTCATAGATTAGACAATTTAATATTGTTAAGATGGTGACACTCCCAAACTGATCTATAGATTCAATGCAAACAAAATTCCATCTGGCTTCCTTGTGGAAACTGAGAAACTGATTTTAGAATTCATATAGAAATGCAAGAAACTAGAATAGGCAAAACAGTGTTGAAAAGGAAGAACAAAGTTGGAAGACGCATACTTCCTGGTTTCAAAAATACTACAAAGTTACAGGATCAAGACTGTGTGATCAAGCAAAAGGATGGATACATAGGTCAGTGATATAGAATTAAGTGTCCAGAAATAGGGGTGCCAGGGTGGCTCAGTCATTAAGCATCTGCCTTTGGCTCAGGTCATGATCCCGGAGTCCTGGGATTGAGCCCCACATCAGGCTCCCTGCTCAGCAGGAAGACTGCTTCTCCCTCTCCCACTCACCCTGCTTGTGTTTTCTCTCTCGCTGTGTGTGTGTCTCTCTCTCTGTCAAATAAATAAATAAAAATCTTTTAGAAAAAAAAGTCCAGAAATAAACTCATATAACAGGAGAAAGAATAATCCTTTTAATAAATGGTGCTTGGAAAACCGGATATTCACATATAAACAAAGTTGGATGCCTACATCATACTATATATAAAGTTATTTTAAAGTGAATCAGATCCTCAGGAAACAAACCGAGGGTTGCTGGTGTGGGAGGGATAGGGTGGCTGGGTGATGGACATTGGGGAGGGTATGTGCTATGGTGAGTGCTGTCAGTTGCATAAGACTGATGATTCACAGACCTGTACCCCTGAAACAAATAATACACTATATTTCATTAAAAATAAATTAAATCAATCAATCAATCAATCAAAACAAAAACAAAGTGAAACAGACTTAAGTGTAATAGCTAAAATGTATGTATTTCATAACTTCGTGTTTTACAAATTTTATAATTCCTAAAAAAATAGGAATAAATCTTTATGACCTCAAATTGGGTAATGGTTTCTTGGATATGACATTGAAAGTACAAGCAACCAAAGGAAAAAATGGATAAATTGGACTTCATTAAAATTGAAAACTTTTGTGCACCAGAGGACACTATCAAGATCGTAAAAAGACAATGAAATGTGAGAAAATATTTGCAAAGCACATATTTGATAAGAGATTTATATCCAAAATATGGAAAGAACCCCTACAACTCAACAATAACAAAAACACAAACAACTTAATTCAAAACTGGGCAAAGGACTTGAATAGATATTTCTCCAAAGAAGATATAGAAATGACCAACAAGCATACGAAAAGATGCTCAACATCAATGACTCATTAGGGAAATGTCAATGAAAACCACAATGAGATGCCACCTCACACTCGACAGGATGGCTGTTATAAATACAAGGAAAAATAACAAGTGTTCGTGAGGATGTAGACAGACTGGAACCTTCTATAGCCATTGGGAATGTAAATGGTTCAACTGCTGTAAGAAACAGTTTGGTGGTGCCTCAAAAAGTTCAGCATAGAATTGCCAGTTGATACAGTAGTCCCATTTCCAGGTATATACCTTTTCACTCATAACACTTCTGACATCAAATGTGTAATGTCTTTCCCAATACCACTTCTCTAACTCTCAGGCAGCAGCAGCGTGTCCTATAATTCAATTTAATTCTGACATTACCTACCTGGAGTTTTCAGACTCCACAAGTTAAGCATTCTGGCCCACAAGACTGTCCCTACTTCAGATGACAGTCACAACTCTCAGGTTGTCACCAGTACTTCTGAGGACTAGCTATAAATTCGGGAGGCTTCTCACAACCTCCTCCTCACTTTCTATCATTTGCTAGAACACCTCACAAAACTCAGGAAAACTTTCTGAGTGCCTAGGTGCTGGGTACATCCCACCAGGATGTGTCCACCAACAGGAAGTCCTCTGAACCCTGTCATTTAGGAGTTTTTATGGAGGTTTCATTATGTAAACATGGCTGATTAAATCATTGGCAACTGACTCTATCTCCACCTTCAAAATCTGCCTGAAGGATAAGGAGTGGGACTACAGATTCCAACCTCTAATCATGGCTAGTTCTTTCTAGTGACCAGTCCCAAGCCTGAAGCTTTCTAGGGACTCTCAGCCACCAGTCGTCTCATTAGCATATGAAGACACTTATCAGCAGATTCCAGGAGTTTTAGGAGCTATATGCCAGAAACTGAGGACAAAAACCAAGTACTTACTTTTGAATACAACTGCCCTTCAACAAACTGCAGGTTTAGAGATGTCAACTCCCCAACCCTCAGGTGAAGTTTTGACTCCCCCAAAACTTAGCTGCTAATTGCCTACTATTGATTAGAAACCTTACCCATGAGATAATCAATTAACACACATTTTGTATGTTATATGTATTACATGCTATATTTTTACAATAAAGTAGGCTAGAGAAAACATTATTAAGAAAATCATAAAGAAGGGAAAATAGATTTATAATACTGACTATATTGAAAAAAATCCATGTATAAGTGGACTGATGCAGTTCAAACCCATTTGTTCGAGGGTCAACTATATTATCACAATACCCAAAGTGTTGAAAGTAGGGACTCAGTCAGGTAGCAATATTTTCACAATAGCCAAAAGGTGGGAACAACCCAAGTGTCCACTGACAGATAAATAGATAAACAAAATGTGGTATACACACACAATAAAGATAATTTAGCCTTAAAAAGTAACAAAATTCTTATCCATGTTACAATATGGAAGAGCCTTGAAGACATATGCTAAGTGAAATAAGCTAGACCCCAATGGACAAATATTATAGGATTCTGCTTACATGAGGTAACTAAAATAGGCAAATTCATAGAGACAAAAAGCAGAATAGAAGTTACCAGGAACTCAGGGGGAAGAAGGAGTCATTGTTTAATGAGTTAGAGCTTCTGTTTGGGGTGAAAAAAAAAGTTCTGGAAATGAAAGAGGTGATGGTTACACAACAACATTGTGAATGTCAAAATGCTACTGAATTACACACTTAAAATGGTAAATTTTATATTATGTGTATTTTACCAATATTAAAAGATATGGAGAGTGTGGAACCCTCATACATTGCTAATGGGAATGTAAAATAGTGCAGCCACTTTGGAAAATAGTCTGGCAGTTCCTCAAAATATTAAACATAGAATTGTTATGTGATCCAGCAGTTCCACTCCTAAGCACTCAAGAGAAATGAAAACATATGCCCACCAAAAACTTTCACATTGGTGTTCGTGGCAACATTATTCATAATAGACAAAAAGTGTGAACAACTTAAATGTTCATTGGCTGAGGAACTGTGATATGTCCATACAATGAAACAGTATTTTGCAATAAAACGGAATGAAGTACAGACACCTGCTACAACAGGGATGAACCTTAAAAACATTACACGGAGTGAAAGAAACCAGTCACAAAGGATAACATAGTTCATGATTCCATTCATAAGAAAGGTCTAGAATAGACAAAAATATAGACAAAAAGTAGATTTGTGGCTGCATGGGAGGGACGAGAAGGCTGGGAACAAATTGGGGACTGGGGGTGATTGCTAATGAGTTCAAGTTTTCTTTTGGGGGTGATAAAAATGTGCTAAAATAAAATAGATTGTGAAGGTGTCTTAGCCAATTCAGACTGCTACCACAAAATACAATGGACTGGGGGGCTTATTAAAAACAGAAATTTATTTCTTACAATTTTAGAAGCTGAAAGTACAAGATCAGTGAGCCAGCATGGTCAGGTTCAAATTCCAGCATGGAGAAGGTTATTTTCTTGTATCCTTACATGACAGACAGAGGAAGAAAGAGCTCTCTAGAGCCTCTTTTATAAGGGTACTAATTCCATTCCCAAGGGCTCCAGTCTCATGACAAGACCATTTCCCACAGGTCCTACCTCCTAACACCATCACAATGGGGGGCTACAATTTCAACACAAGAATTTTAGAAGAACATAAACATTTAGTCCATTGCATACAACCACTTTGGAAAATATTTGGTGCTATATGTAGAGTTGAACATTCACAGCAATTCTACTCTTTGACCCAAAGAAATTACTGTTTAAGTACAACAAAAAGTAGAAAAACTTTGGGGGGGGGGGAACCACCTAAATATCTATAAATAGAAGAATGGAATGTCTGTAAGTAGAAGAATGGAAAATAAACTAAATATGGTATATTCATAGAGTGGAACAGCGTCAGAAGATTCCATATAGTCCTGGAAGATTACATACAACACAATTCTTTTTTTTTTAAAGGATCTTATTTATTTGACAGAGAGAGAGAGATCACAAGTAGGCAGAGAGGCAGGCGGGGAGGGGGGGAGCAGGCTCCCTGCTGAGCAGAGACCTCGATGCGGGGCTCGATCCCAGGACCCTGAAATCATGACTTGAGCTGAAGGCAGAGAGGCTTAACCCACTGAGCCAGCAAGGTGCCCCAACACAATTCTTTTTTAAAAAATAAAATTAGAAATAACTATTTAAACTAATATTTTAGGAAGCATAGAGATAAAATAAAGCCATGTAAAGCAAAGGGAAAATGGGCAAAAAAAAAATAAAGGAATGAAGAGGCCCCAGCTTCAGGTAGGCAAGGAATGAACAGGTACTGAATCATATAGCTAGGTATATAGGTATATAAAATCCAGGCTGTTGAATTGGATGGCAACTTCACGGATGCTCAATTGGTTTTAAAAATAAGTAAAAAATAAATGAGGGCCTTACATGGGCCAATGGTAAGACTATGTCAAGAACCAGCTGTTAATGATCTATTTCTGTGTACCACTTGAGGTACTTTTTAAAAAGACACAAAAAACAAACAAAAAGTAACAACGGCCTTAGAGTAAAATTTTAGATTATTTCTCAAAATATAGGCATGTAACAGAGGAGATTAAAAAAAAAAAGAAAGAAAGCAGTCTGTCTGAGTTGAGAGTTAGAAGTTAGATACTCAATAATTCCCAACATTGATAAAAAGATACATGTCAAATATGGCTAATAAAAATGTAAGGATAGGAGATCAAAAGAGAACCATAGTTAGTGAAGTTTCACAGGCAAAGGGGAAAAGGGAAATAAGCAAGAATGCTTAACAAATGAAAAACATAAAAAAAAAGTCAGAAATAAGAAGAAACATAATTACCACGATAAATTTGTGAGAATTAAATGAGGATGAAACAAGCTCACTTATTTATTCACTTAGAAAATTGGAGTAGCCAAATAAAGATATACTATTTGAGATAGTACAAGACTTTTTCATTTATTTTTTTTATTTTTAATTGAGGTATAGATTGACTATATTAGTATGCAGTGCCCCCCACAGTAAGTACAGTTACATATCTGCCACCATACAAAATTATAGTATTATTGACTATGTTCCCTCTACTGTGCTTTTCATCCTTGTGGTTTATTTTATAACTGATGGTTTGTAAAAAAATTAAATGTACCTAATTGGCTTTAGAAATTATATGAATAAATGACAATTGTTACATAAATGTATGTTATTTTTAAAATATTGAAATAACTACCACAGTAATGCCCTATACTTTCCTTCATCAGACCATAAACAGGATTTTAAGCAAATAGCATACATCTGAGACTGATAGATGATCGGGTTAGTTTTTTCTAGCTCCATCTTTTAGTCTCTCCAGGATAAAGAAACTCAACTGTGTTTATTAAAACCATTTGAAGTAGACGCTGCTATTCCCTAACACTTCTCCCCCCTTTTTTAATAGATGAAGAAGTTGAGGCTTAGAAAGGTGAAGCAGCCTTTCCAGGTTACGCTGCTGGTATGTCACACTGCCAGCGTTCAAACTCCAACAACTGACCCCATGGCAAACATTCAATCACTAGACTGTCACTGATACCACAGTCCCTGTGAGATAATCAACTGGGTCATACAAAAACCACACTACACCATAGAAAAGATAATCTAGAAACTAAGTAAAACTGTAACCATCCTCTCTGTTTTCCCTTACTCTTGGAAGATTTCCATTACTTAAGATTTTTCTGTGAGCCACTCTTGCAATACTACATGTTAACAAAATCATGCTGGTCCTTTGCTGCCCCCTTATGGGAGATGTACACAGATACACAAAAGTCCCCAGGCAATAACTACAGTCTCACTTTGTCGCTATTTCAGATATACCTAGCTTAAAGTGATATTGTTCAGCTTCGAGAACAAAGCAACCAATACATAAAAGAGACTCAATGAATGTTTGCAGAATTAAACTGAAAGCTTATCCACAGAATCTCTGACATGTACTAGGAGGTTGATTCATATAAATCCTATAAAAAATAACTTATTTGGCCAAAAAAAAATAAATAAATAACTTATTTGGCAAAATGACCTCACTCTTTCCAATTTAATCATTGAGGTATACAGATTGCCTTATATCATGCTTACTTAAGATTATAAAATTGCATCATGTAACCAATTTATGCATAATAAATAAAATCCCAAACTTTGCAAAATAAATAAAAAATATAATCTAAAATCTTCAGTTCAATCACTGTTTCCAGCAATTTTGCTTCTTTTTAAAGTCCAAATTCAAAGTGAATAGTTCAAGTTTCTTCTTATTTCCTGCTCTTTGTTTTGTCTCTGTTGGCTGTGACCATACCACAATCTGTCTCAGAAGAAACAAAGGGTTTTGAACTCTGCAATAGACAGGGCTGATCAAACCTCAAAAAACTCTAAGAAGAACAGCATTGCTTTCAGTTTTAATGTAGGTAGAGGTGTCTGGGTGGCTCAGCTGGTTAAGCATCTGCCTTCGACTTGGGCCCTGATCCCTAGGATCTAGCCTCACTTGGAGCTCTCCGCTCAGCAGAGTTGGCCTCTCCCTCTCTCTCTGACCCTCCTCCCCCTTGTTCTCTCCCTTAATTAAAAAAAAAAAAGTTTCAGTGTAGATAAATAGGTATTCCCCTAGCTACTTCCTCAAACTGATAAGGTTATTAATGATTACACTAAAAATTAAAGCCCATAATGTTATGACTTTAAGACAGTAAGAGAATTTTGTAGTTCAATGGTAAAGGTAATTATCTTACTAATTCACGGATAAGTGGCTTTCCAAAGTCATGGATGATTTTCTACAAGGAAACCTCTTTAGGCATTCTACTGGGATGGGGTATTTAAATCCTTAGACCTGGACTTCACCTGGCTTTCTTCACAAGTATAGGGAAAGGCTACACACATCACTAAGATGTGTGATGTATATCATTCCAACATATTGGGCAGATACTATAAATATCATTCGTACATGTTGGGTAGCTACCACAAATTAAAGCACACACACACACACATACACATAAAACAACAATAACAACAAGAGCTGACAGTGTACTCACAAAAAATATTTCCTGGATCCTTTTAGTAGCTCTATCACAACTCACTATGAGTTCATCAGGAGATTTCCTACTCATTTTCCTTCCCATTCTCAATGGTATCACACTAGTACAGGCACTTATCTTCTAACATCTGCTCACCAAATATTATATTTCTTGAGCACTATGTACAAGCATTGTGCTTGGAGCTAGGTACAGAATGATAAGCCAAAGATACATTGTCTGTTATCATGTAACTTATAGTCTGGAAAGAGAAAACAAACACCAAGCAAATAAACATACAAATAAATATACTGACAGTTTGATAAGGTTTTGGGGGTTTTTTTTAGATTTTTATTTATTTATTTGACAAAGAGAGAAATAACAAGTAGGCAGAAGTAGGCAGAGAGGCAGGCAGAGAGAGAGAAGAGGGCCTGATGTGGGGCTTGATCCCAGGACCCTGCGATCATTACCTGAGCCAAAGGCAGAGGCTTAACCCACTCAGCCACCCAGGTGCCCCTGATAAGGTTTGATTATGGGAAAATAACAGAATGTTTTAAGAAGAGTTAAAAGGAAGGTAGTTCCTATTATATTTCTATTCAGACCAGGCTGTCATTCAGAGAAAGGCCCCTCTCTATGGATCTGACATTTAAGTCAATACCTGAAGAATAGGTTGCAGTAATGAAGGTTAAAAATGGGTAAAGAGAAATTCAGGTAAAAGAAATAGCAAAAACCTTAAGCCTTAAGATAAGAGAAAGCATGGCATGATTTGGGATGTATATAAGGCCAGTGTGGCTGAAAAATGAGACCAGACAGTACAGCATTTAAATTATCAGGGCTTTATAAGGCATGTTAAGAAGTTTGACTTCATGCAGTAAAACTTTGCATATAAGGTATGTCACCAAAATATACCTTGGTTGTAAATTGTTTAGTTTGGTTTAATATGTATCTTGGCATATAGGAATTCTATATTTCTATGCAGTTTAATCTATAATTTCTTTCTTTTTTAATGTGGTATATTAAATAGTTTATCATTTAAAAAAAAAAAAAAAAGAAGTTTGACTTCAAACAACCAGGATACCATTAGATGGTTTTAAGCAGTAAAGTGACATGATTTAATTCATGCTTTTATTTTTTTTAATATTTTATTTATTTATTTGATAGACAGAGATCACAAGTAGGCAGAGAGGCAGTCAGAGAGAGAGAGGGGAAAGCAGGATCCCTGCCGAGCAGAGAGCCCGATGTGGGGCTGGATCCCAGGACCCTGGGATCATGACCCGAGCCGAAGGCAGAGGCTTTAACCTACCAAGCCACCCAGGTGCCCCTAATTTATGCTTTTAAAAGCTTACTTCAGTTTCTGGGTAAAGAATGGATTGGAGCACAGCAAAGGCAAAAGTAGAGAAATCATAAAGGAGGCAACTGAGGGCAACCCAACAAGATGGAAACTTGGGTTAAGAAAAGTGACAATGGAATAGAAAGGAAATAGCTGAATCTAATATGTTTTAAAGGTCAAATTAATACATTGATAATGGACTAGATGTCGACTTGTTTGAGCAATTCATGAATGGAGGTATCTCATATATTGAGATAAAAAAGATAAAAGGAGCCTACATTCAGTAGGGAGGGAGAATGACAATTCAGTTTTAGGCATGTTCATGTTCAGATTTCTGTGATATACCCAAGTAAATATGCCAAGTAGTTAGTACATAAAAGACAATATGGCAAAGGATGAAATCACTTAAAGAGATCATAGAGTGAGAATAAAAGGGACTAAAGACTAAGCTATAAGGGGAGTGAGTATAAAGGAGCAAGAGTCCCAAAGACCCAGTCAGGAGGAAAGTCAGGAGAGGATTATGCCACATAAAATTATATTTAGTAATTAGAGCTGCTAAATGAATACACAAATGGCAGGTTAGTCCATTGGACCAATTTCTTCTAGAGATCTTACAAAAGAATTAAATGCACAAAACTGGAATGGTTTAGTGCTTTGTCTGCTAACGTTATTAAGATCTCATAAAATGGAATAAACTGTTTTCAGTGGGAACACAAGCCTTCTTCCTGTCTTTTGAACACATCAAGTGTGTCCCCTTCTCAGGGTTTTTATGCTTGTTGATGTTTGGAACATCCTTCTCCCTAATGGCTCCCCATTTGTATTATTCAAGGCTCAATTCAAATGTCACTTTCTCAGAGAAGTTTTTGAGAACCATCCTCTAAAGTGGTTTTCTCCTGCTCTGTCATTCTGCTTCATCTTTTCACAGCACTTATTGCATGGTTCCTGCCAACTAGAATATAAGCTACATGAGAGCAAGGGTCTTATGAATCTTGAGTTCACCATCATTTCCCAATGCCTAAACAGTGCTTAAAACAGAGTAGGCACTCCATAAATGTAAGAAGTAAATAAAATTAAAATATATGATAATCTTCCAATAAGGATAGAAGATCACTGTTATTCATGGTTTGGAAAATACAGTACTCAAGGTAGATGTGCATTAGATGAAAGTAATATGCGATCTAGAATTCTGAGTCTATTATTGGAGTCTTCATCTTTCTTCTAGTCAGTGAGGAGGACTCCACTAAACTTCATACTGCAGTCCTCCTACTTTTTTCTCTGAGGTCACCTTGGCAATTCGAACCTTTCCTGATGGGTATGTCTAGCATTTCCTGGGGCCCAAGCCTAGCCTACTTATGACACCTAAACATGAAATTAAGCCACTGTCTCTTTATCCAAAATCACAGTCAATACTATACCAAAGAACCCTGAACTCTTTCCAATCCTTCCAATGCTGAGCGTTCATCTTCATCAAAGTTTTGTAATAGGCAATTTACTAATTGAAGTATCACTTCAAGATAAACAACCTGTTTCCCAAAGCAAGTTCTACTAAAAGTGAAGTTAGCAACTGTATATATATTGTTAGCAAAAACCATGTAAACTTACACTGTTGGTAGAAATGCATGTTGGTGCAGCCACTTTGGAGAACAGTGTGGAGATTCCTCAAGAAATTAAAAATAGAGCTTCCCTATGATGCTGCAATTGCACTACTGGGTATTTACCCCAAAGATAGAGATGTAGTGAAAAGAAGGGCCATCTGTACCCCAATGTTTATAGCAGCAATGGCCACGGTCACCAAACTGTGGAAAGAACCAAGATGCCCTTCAATGGACGAATGGATAAAGAAGATGAGGTCCATATACACTATGGAGTATTATGCCTCCATCAGAAAGGATGAATACCCAACTTTTTATCAACATGGATGGGACTGGAAGAGATTATGCTGAGTGAAATAAGTCAAGCAGAGAGAGTCAATTATCATTTTGTTTCATTTATTTGTGGAGTATAACAAATAACATGGAGGACATGGGGAGATGGTGAGGAGAAGGGAGTTGAGGGAAATTGGAAGGGAAGATGAACCATGAGAGACTATGGACTCTGAAAAACAATCTAAGGGTTTTGAAGGGGTGGGGGATGGGAGGTTGGGGGAGCCAGGTGGTGGGTATTATGGAAGGCACATATTGCATGGAGCACTGCGTGTGGTGCATAAACAATGAATTCTGTTACGCTGGAAAGAAAAAAAAAATATATATATATATATTCTAGATGGTCAACCATGTATTTTCAGAATGCAGAAGTGCTGTGGGAAAAAGGTAATTTTCATTAAAAATTGCAAGTTATATTAACATATAACGGGCTTATTAGTGATATTTTAAATTAATCAATAAGCATTTTTAAATTTTACTATCTTGATATCTATTACAACAAATATCAATAGGTATAACCTGCATAAGTGAAAGTTTTCCATTAATTTTTAGGGATAGATAGTGTTCTAAAGGTTCAGGAAGAGATTAAAAACAGGAAGAAAGACCAGAAGACTATGAATGCCTGATTTAGTGTAACTATAATAAAAAAGGATCAAATCCGAGATAACATGGATTAAGAACACTTGCAGCCCTAAAATCCTAAAGACTGATGGTGTTTCCTCTACCATATCAAAATAAAACAATATTAATGCATAGAATGAATGTAAGGAATTCAAACACATTTTTGAAATTTCTTCATATTTCTTTTTTCCTATCTTTACTGAGGTATGATTAACAAATAAAAATGTTATATATTTCAGTTATAAAACATGACTTTTTTAAAGACATACAATGTGATGAGTTAACACATTGCATTCACTGTGATATGATTATCATAATCAAGTTAACAAATACATCCATCATCTTACATAGTCAACTTTTATTTTTCTTTTTTGTGGTGGTGGTGGCGGTGGTGGTGTAAGAAAAATTAAGATCTTCTGTCTTAGCAACTACAATACTGTTAACAATAATCACCATGTTATACATTAGAGCCCCAGAACTTATTCATCTTTTAACTGAAAGTTTGTATCCTTTGACCAACCTTCCTCAGCCCTCTGTCCCTGGCAACCACCATTCTTCTCTCTGGTTCTATGAATGTGACATTTTTAGATTTCACATATAAGTGAGCTCAAACTTGCTTTTCTGTGTCTGGCTTATTTCACTTAGCATATCCTCTGGTTTCATCCATGTTGTCACTAATGACAAGATTTCCTTCTTTTTATGGCTGAGTAATATTTTACTATGCACACACCCACACAGACAAGTTTTGTTTATTCATTCATCTGTTGACGGTGAAAGCTGAAATTGTTTCCTCTAAGATCAGGAACAAAAGAAGGGTGCCTACTTTCACCATTTGTATTCAACATAGTACTGAAAGTCCTAGCCAAAGCACTTAGGCAAGAAAAATAAATAAAGGGCATTCAGAAAGGCATCTACAACCCAGAAATAAAACATGCTTAAAAATAAACTCATCTTTGAGAAGGCCTCCAAGAATATAGAATGTTGAAAAGATAGTCTTACCTGTTATTTCAATGATTTTTTAAAAGTATCAAATAATAAAATCTTCTGTTCACCCTGTAAACTGGTACCCTTGCTTTGACAGACTCTAAACATATTTCAGAAGGAATGGGTCCTAACTCATTCTATTACACATTATCCTTATACCAAAACTTGTTATATGTATTATAAGAAAATTATAGACTAATATGACTCACGAACATAGATATAAAATTCTAAAACAAAATATTAGCAAATCTAACCCAATAATGTGTAAAAAGAATCATAAACCATGACCAAGTAAAATTTATACCAGGAATTCAAAGCTGGTTCAACATTTAAAAATCAATTAATGTTATCCACTACATCATCAAGCTAAAGAAAAAAAAATCATATCAAAGATAGATAAAAAGATTGGAAAACACACCTCACAAAAGAAGGCACACAGGTGGCAAAAAAAATCACATGAAAAGATGCTTATTGGAGGGAAGGAGCAAGATTGCAAAGGAGTAGGAGACCAAAATATCATCAGATCCCAGGAGTTCAGCTAGAGAGTTATCAAACCATTCTGAACACCTACAAACTCAACAGGAGATAGAAAAGAAGAGCAGCAATTCTAGGAACAGAAAATCGACCACTTTCCAGAAGGACATGTGGAGAAGTGAATCCGAAGCAACAGGAAGATAGACTGTGTGGGGGAAGAGGCCAGCTCCCAGCAGATGAGAGAGTGGCAGAGCACAAAGTCAGAGCTTTTAGAAGTCTGCTCCACTAAGGGACGTCCCTCCAGAGGCTAAGTTGGGGGTGGAGCCCTCGTGGGGACAGTGTGGTCTCAGGACCCACAGGGACACAGAAAGACCAGGGGTGTCTGAGTGTGGCAGAGCTCCCAGATATCAGAATGGGAAGCTGGCTTCAGAGACAGAGCCAAGGAGGGAGCTCTCAACTTGGGATTACCTTAAACTGTGATCTGCTGGGCCACTGCTCTTCGGGCAGGGACCCAAGAAGCAGCAGATCTGGGGAGACTCACCTTCCTCTTCCAGGAGGTGCAGTGAAGGACCATGCTGCAGGAATTGGCTGGATTTGGAGACTCCAAATGGGGTCGTGTGCCAGAGATAGAAATGCTCAGTCACAGGCCAGGTAAGCACGGAGTGCAGCCAGAGATCAGGAAGGCATAAGGAATTAACTACTTTTCTCTGAGGGTGCACTGAGGAGTGGGGGCCTGAGCTCTCAGCTCCTCCAGGCCAGAGATTGGGAGGCCGCCATCTTCATTCTCCTTCATTCTCCTCCTCCAAAGCTATAGGGAAAGTGTTCAGGGAACAAAAGCTCCTGATAGAAAAACCATGCAAATTACTTATCATGGACCCTGGCAATTCCACCTCGGGCAAAGACATTTGAGAATCACTGCATTAGGCCCCTCCCCAAGATCAGCAAGAACATCCAGTCAAGACCAAGTTCACTGATCAAAAAGAACTGCAGAACTCCACAGCTAGGGGAAAGCAACACAGAATTCTTGGCTTTTTCCCCTGATCCTTTAGTCTTTCAAAATTAAATTTTTCTAATTTTATTTTTTCTTATTCTATTTTTTAAATTTATCCTCTTTCTTATTTTAACATTTTTTAACTATTTTCTTATCAATACCTTCCTAAAAATCTTTTAATTTTCATCTTTATAGTCATATTTTATCCCTTCATTGTATTTAACCTTATTTTTTGTATACGTATGTTTTTTTTTTCTTTAAAATTTTGGGATACAATTTCTTCTAATAGATCAAAATATATCCTAAATCTAGCACATGGCTTTGTTCTAGTCTCCAGTGTGATCACATTCTTCCTCTTTTTTTCATTTTTAAGCCAACATCTTATCTTATCAATTCCTTTTTAGAATCTTTTTTTTTCACCTTTACAGTCATATTCTATCCCTTCATCATGTTTACCCTTATTTTTGATATACAGAAGTTTTTCTTTCTTTAGAATTTTGGTAGGTAGTTTCTTCTAACAGACCAAAATACACCCAAAATCAAGTGTGTGGCTCTGTTCTACTCAATGGTCTAATATATATATATATTTTTTCTCTTTTTTACCTCTTTTCTTTTCTCCCCCACCCCCCAGTTTTGGGTCTCTTCTGACTTGGTCATTGTGTATTTTTCTGGGGTCATTGCCACCCTTTTAGTACTTTGTTCTCTCATTCATCTATTCTTACCTGGATAAAATGACAAGGTGGAATAACTCAAAACACACACACACACAAAAAGAACAAGAGGCAGTACCAATGGCTAGGGACCTAATCAATATGGACATTAGTAATATGTTAAAACTAGAGTTCAGAATGACGCTTATCAAGGTGCTAGCTGGGCTTGAAAAAAGCATGGAAGATATTAGAGAAACCCTGTCTGGAGAAATAAAGTCCCTTTTTGGAGAAATAAAAGAACTAAAATCTAACCAAGCTGAAATTAAAAAAAAGCTATTAATGAGGTACAATAAAAAATGGAGGCTTTTACTGCTAGGATAAATGAGGCAGAAGAGAGAATTAGTGGTATAGAAGACCAAATGATGGAGAATAAAGAAGCTGAGCAAAAGAGAGACAAACAACTACTGGACCATGAGGGGAGAATTCAAGAGATAAGTGATATTATTGGATGAAACAATATTAGAAAAATTGGAATCCCAGAAGAATAAAGAGAGAGAGGGGCAGAAGTCGTATTGGAGCAAATTATAGCACGAATTTCCCTAATTTGGTGAAAGGAACAAGCATCAAAATCCAGGAGGCACAGAGAAACCCCTCAAAATCAATAAAAATAGGTCCACACCCCACCATCTAATGGTAAAACTTACAAGTCTCAGTGACAAAGAGAAAATCCTGAAAGTAGCTCAGAACCAGAAGTATGTAACACACAATGGTAGAAATATTAGATTGGCAGCAGACCTATCCGCAGAGACCTGGCAGGCCAGAAAGGACTGGTGTGATATATTCAGAGCACTAAAAGAGAAAAATATGCAGCCAAGAATGCTATATCCAGCTAGGCTATCATTGAAAATAGAAGGAAAGATAAAAAGCTTCCAGGACAAATAAAAATTAAAAGAACTTGCGAACACCAAACCAGCCCTTTGGAAATATTGAAAGGGGTCCTCTAAGTAGAGAGAGAGCCTAAATGTAACAGATCAGAAAGGAACGGAGACAATATATAGTAACGGTCACCTTAAAGGCAATACAATGGCACTAAATTCATATCTTTCAATAGTTACCTTGAATGTAAATGGGATAAATGCCCAGAAAAAGAGAAATAATAAAGATCACAGCAGAAATCAATGAAATAGAAACCAAAAGAACAGTAGAACAAACCAATGAAACTAGGCGCTGTTTCTTTGAAGGAATTAATAAGATTGATAAATCCATGGCCAGACTTACCAAAAAGAAAAGAGAAAGGACCCAAATTAATAAAATCATGAATGAAAGAGGAGAGATCACAACCAACACCAAAGAAATATAAACAATTATAAGAACATATTACGAGCAACTATACACAAAATTGACAATTTGGAAGAAATGGATACATTTCTAGAGACATATAAACTACCATAACTGAATCAGAAAGAAATAGAAAACCTAAACAGACCCATAACCAGTAAGAAGATAGAAGCAGTCATCAAAAATCTCCCAACAGGGGGGACCTGGGTGGCTCAGTGGATTAAGCCGCTGCCTTCAGTTTGGGTCATGATCTCAGTGTCCTGGGATAGAGCCCAGCATCGGGCTCTTTGCTCAGTGGGGAGCCTGCTTCTCTCTCTCTCTCTGTCTGACTCTCTTCCTACTTGTGATCTCTCTCTCTGTCAAATAATAAAAAAAAAAAAAAATCTTAAAAAAAAAAAATCTCCCAACAGGGACGCTTGGGTGGTTCAGTCGGTTAAGAAGCTGCCTTCGGCTCAGGTCATGATCCCAGGGTCCTGGGATCGAGTCCCCACCAGGCTTCTTGCTCAGTGGAGAGCCTGCTTCTCTCTCTTCCTCAGCCTGTCACTCTGCCTGCTTGTGCTCACTCTCTCTCTCTCTCTCTCTTGCTCTCTCTCTCTGTCAAATAAATAAATGAAATCTTTAAAAAAAAAAAAAAACTCCCAACAAACAAGAGCCCAGGGCCAGATGGCTTCCCAGGGGAATTCTACAAAATATTTAAAGAAGAATTAATACCTATTTCCTGAAGTTGTTCCCAAAAAATAGAAATGGAAGGAAAACTTCCAAACTCATTTTATGAGGCCAGCATCACCTTGATCCCAAAACCAGACAAGGATCCCATCAAAAAAGAGAACTACAGACCAATATCCTTGATGAACACAGAGGCGAAAATTCTCACCAAAATACTAGCCAATAGGATTCAACAGTACATTAAAAGGATTATTCACCACGACCAAGTGGGATTTATTCCAGGGCTGCAAGGTTGGTTCAACATCCACAAATCAATCAATGTGATACAACACATTAATAAAAGAAAGAACAAGAACCATATGATACTCTCAATAGATGCTAAAAAAGCATTTGACAAAGTACAGCATCCCTTCCAGATCAAAACTCTTCAGAGTGTAGGGATAGAGGGCACATACCTCAATATTATCAAAGCCATCTATGAAAAAACCACCGCAAATATCACTCTCAATGGAGAAAAACTGAAAGCTTTTCCACTAAGGTCAGGAACACAGCAGGGATGTCCATTATCACCACTGCTATTCAACATAGTACTAGAAGTCCTAGCCTCAGCAATCAGACAACAAAAAGGAATTAAAGGCATCCAAATCAGCAAAGAAGTCAAACTATCACTCTTTGCAGATGATATGATACTATATGTGGAAAACCCAAAAGACTCCACTCCAAAACTGCTAGGACTTGTACAGGAATTCAGTAAAGTGTCAGGATATAAAATCAATGCACAGAAATCAGTTGCATTTCTATACACCAACAGCAAGAAAGAAGAAAGAGAAATTAATGACTCAAACCCATTTACAATTGCAACCAAAACCATAAGATACCTAGGAATAAACCTAACCAAAGAGGCAAAGAATCTATACTCAGAAAACTATAAAGTACTCATGAAAGAAATTGAGGAAGATACAAAGAAATGGAAAAATGTTCCATGCTCATGGATTGGAAGAACAAATACTGTGAAAATGTCTACACTACCTAAAGCAATCTACACATTTAGTGCAATCCCTATCAAAATACCATCCATATTTTTCAAAGAAATGAGACAAATAATCCTAAAATTTATATGGAACCATAAAAGACCCTGAATAGCCAGAAGAATGTTGAAAAAGAAAACCAAAGTTGGCAGCATAACAATTCCAGACTTCAAGCTTTATTACAAAGCTCCAATCATCAAGACAGTATGGTACTGGCACAAAATTAGACGCATAGATCAATGAACAGAATAGAGAGCCCAGAAATGGACCCTCAACTCTACAGTCAACTAATATTCAACAAAGCAGGAAAGAATGTCTAACTGGAAAAAAAAAAAAAGACAATTCTCTTCAACAAATGGTGTTGGGAAAATTGGACAGCAACATGCAGAAGAATGAAACTGGACCATTTCCTTACACCACACACAAAAATAGACTCAAAATGGATGAAAGAACTCAATGTGAGACAGGAATACATCAAAATCGTTGAGGAGAACACAGGCAGCAACTTCTTCGACCTCAGCCACAGCAACCTCTTCCTAGAAACATCACCAAAGGCAAGGGAAGCAAGGGCAAAAATGAACTATTGGGCCTTCATCAAGATCAAAAGCTTTTGCACGGCAAAGGAAACAGTCAACAAAACCAAAAGACAACTGACAGAATGGGAGAAGATATTTGCAAATGACATATCAGATAAAGGGCTCTTATCCAAAATCTATAAAGAACTTACCAAACTCAACACTCAAAGAACAAATAATCCAATCAAGAAATGGGCAGAGGACATGAACAAACATTTCTGCAAAGAAGACATTCAGATGGCCAACAGACACATGAAAAAGTGCTCCACATCACTGGGCATCAGGGAAATACAAATCAAATACAAATCAAAACCACAAAGAGATACCACCTCACCACCAGTCAGAATGGCTAAAATTAACGAGTCAGGAAATGACAGATGTTGGCGAGGATACAGAGAAAGGGGATGCAGAGAAAGGGGAACCCTCCTACACTATTGGTGGGAATGCAAGCTGGTGCAGCCACTCTGGAAAACAGTATGGAGGTTCCTCAAAAAGTTGAAAATAAAGCTATCCTAGGACCCAGGAATTGCACTATTGGGTATTTACCCTAAAGATACAACGGTAATGATCCAAAGGGGCATGTCCACCCAAATGTTTATAGCAAAAATATCCACAATAGCTAAACTATGGAAAGAAACTTGATGTCCAAAAACAGATGAATGGATAAAGAAGATGTGATATTATTATATATAATTATTATTATTAATAATTAATATGTATATATAATATATATAATATTTTGTTATATATAATATATATAAATATATACTATAATACTACATTAATATATTATATATTTTATTATATATTTTTATTATTGTATATAACATATACTATATATATAGTGTATACATAGTATATAAACAATATATATACATATATAACATATATAATATATGCAATATGTTATACTATATAACATATATATTATAAATATAATATATATGTTATATACAATAATAAAAATATATAATAAAATACATAACATATTATATATAATAAAAATATTGATATTATATAATGCTATGTATTATATATTTATTATATAATAATATTATGTTGATATTATATTATATTAATATTATATAATAATATAATTAATAATAACTATGCTATTAATAATATATTTATTTATATATTTATATAACAATAATAATATATTTTATATATTATATTATATATACATAATAATTATTGTATATAATAATCTCACATCTTCTTTATCCATTCATCTGTTTTTGGATATCAAGTTTCCATAGTTTGGAGATAGATAGATATAGATATATACAGATATATGTATATATATATGATGGAATACTATACAGCCATCAAAAGAAATGAAATCTTGTCATTAGCAACAACGTGGATGGAACTAGAGGGAATTATGCTAAGTGAAATAAGTCAATCAGAGAAACAAAATTATCATATGATCTCTCTGACATGAGGAATTTGAGGCAGGTCAGGAGATTGTAAGGGATAGGAAGGGAAAAAATGAAACAAGTAGGGATTGTGAAGGAAACAAACCATAAGAGACTCTTAAAAACAAAACAAACTGAGGGATGCTGGGGGGTAAAGGGGTAGGGATAGGGCGGCTTGCTTATGGACACTGGGGAGAGTGTGTGCTATGGTGAGTGCTGTGAAATGTGTAAGCTGGAAGAGTCACAGACCTGTATCCCTGGGGCAAATAACACATTATATGTTAATTTAAAAAAAAAAAGATGTAAGCATCCTAGCATACGTCATTAGGTAATTGCAAATTGGAACAACAATGAGATACCAGGACACATCTATTAAAATGGCTAAAATCCAAAATCTAATAGTACCTAAATCTGGTGATGATGTGGAGCAATAGGCAGTCTCATTCATTGCTGGTAGAAATGCAAAATGGAACAGCATCTTTGAAAGTTTGGTGGTTTCTTACAAAGCTAAATATTACCCCTTTTTTCCCCCTCCAGCTTTATTGAGATATAAATAACATAAAACACTGTGCAAGTTAAAGGTGTATAACATGGTGATTTGAAATATATTGCAAATGATCACCATGATAAGGTTAGTTAATGCAACCATTACCTCATATATTTACAAAATTTTTCGTGTAGTGAGAAGTTTTAAAATCTACTCTATTAGCAACATTCAAATGTACAATACAGCACTTTTAACTATAGTCACCATGCTGTATTCATCAAAACTTATTCATCTTGTAACTGAAAGTTTCTACTCTGACCACTTCTGCCCATTTTCCCACCTCTTATCTCCCACCCCAACAAAATTTTATCATATATTGTAGACTGAATTGTGTCCTCCAAAAATTCATATGTTGAAGTCTTATCTCCCAATTTGACTGTATTTGGAGATGGGACTTTGGGGTAAGGAGGGTAATTAAGGTTAATTAAGGTCAGAGGGGTGGGACCCTAATCTAATAGAACTGTATTTATAAGAAGAGGAAGAGACACCAGAGACTTCTCTCTGGAACAAATGAGGACACATCAACAAAGCCAAACCAGGAGAAGAGACATCACTAAAAACTAAATTTTCCCACACTTTAATCTTAGACTTCTGGCCTCTCTGATCTCTGAGAAGATATATTTCTGTTATTTAAGTCACCCAGTCTGTAGTATCTTGCTATAGCAGCTGAGTAGATTAAGATACAGCATGATCCAGGGATTGTTTTCCTACATATTTATTCAGTTGAGTTGAAAAGTTATGATCATACAAAAACCTGCTCATGGATATCTCATAGCAGCTTTATTTAGAACTGCTAAAAATTGAAAATTCACTAAGTGAAAGGAAAAACTGTGGTATACCCAAAGAGATATTATTTAGCAATAAAAAGAATGAACTTAATATTAAGCTCCCCCACACACATACAAAAAGACATGTAAAAAATTTTAATACATAATGCTAAATAAAAGCAGCAAACCTGCAAAGACTATAGACTGTATGATTCTAAGTATATGACATTCTAGAAAACACAAAATTATGCAGACAGTAGAAAGATCAATGGCTGCCAGGGGTTCAGTGGAAGGAAAGAAGGGACTAATAGGAGTATAGGAGATTTTTTTAGGGCAGTGAAACTAGTCTGCATGATCCTGTAATAGTGGATGCATGACATTAAACATTTGTCAAAACCCTTAGAACTCTAAGATGCAAATAGTAAACCCTAATATAAACTATGTATTTCAGTTAATAATTATGTTCAAATATTGATTCATTGATTATAATAAGTGTACCACATTATTGCAAAATGTTAATAGCAGAAGTTATGCAGGTGGAGGAAGAATATGGGAACTCTGTACTGTCTGCTCAATTTTTCTATAAATTTAAAACTGTTCTAAGCAATAACATCTATTAATTTAAAAAATCATATGACTTGGAAAGGAAGAAGCAAAACTTTTGATTTGGGAAATGAGATGTTTATATATAGAAAATCCTAATAGATCTAAAGTAAAACTACTAGAAATAATGAGTTTAACAAAGTTGGAAGACACACAGTCCATATACAAAAATCATTTATATTCTATATACAATGGTAAACAATTAAAAATTGATATTTAACAACTGCCATGGCACCAATAAATGTGAAACATGTAAGGATAAAATTAGCAAAGTGTATGTAAGACTTGTATACTGAAAACTAGAAAATACTGGTCAGAAAATTTTTAAAAGATCTAAATAAATGGAAATCTATACAATGTTCATGGACCAAAAGACTCAATGTTGTTAACAGGTCAGTTCTTTCCAATTGTAACTACAGAACACAATTCCAATCAAAATCACAGCAAGTCTTTGAAAAATCAACAAGTACAATTTTGTAGTTTCTAGTCAGACATCTAAGTGTTTTGACACTGTCACTCCCATCCTCACAAGAAAAAAACACCAAACTGAAAATCAAGAACTCTTCTTTGATACATCAGAGAACTGAGATCACAGGGTAAACTGCTGTCCCCAAAACTGAAGAAACAAACAAATAGATACAAAGAATCACAGCTTACTGGGAACAAATGCCTAGGAGAAGCTGGCAGCTAGAGTCAATATTACAAGAATCACTTTAAACTGTAACTGATGAATTGCTGGAGGCTTACTGTGGAGAAACTTGAAGGTTAAAACACCTAAAAGGGCCAGTTGCTTTGGGGGGAATTCCACAATTAAAAGAAGCTTATCTCCAGGAGTCCTACTACTGTGAAGATCAGAGAAAAATTCTGCTGTGTTTACAGGGGTGGTACTGGAAAAGGAATCATATAAAAAATGTGCCCAGAGCATTTTGTTCTTTTTAACAAGCTCTGCCCTCAAGGGAAACTATTTTATCAGAGCATAACTGACTTGGTGGAGGGAGGAGGTTTACCTTATCCTGCTAAAGGGAGGGAAATAACTCCATCCTCCTAATAGCCTTCAGTGTGCGGGAAGAGAAATACTCAAATCAGGATCATTAAAAGACTGAGACCTAATCACACGACTATAGAATTCCCCCCCAATAACTTACCATCATATAAATAGAGCTCTAAGATGCAAATAGTAAACCCTAATATAAACTATGTATTTCAGTTAATAATTATGTATAATCACGGGATATTATAGCTAAAATAACTGTAAGTCTCAGGACTTATTTAGGGAATCTCTAAGGATACCCAGACAACAGGGAACACAAAAACAAAAACACTAAAGGAGATTTTAACCTTTGACACCACTGCTACAGCAAACACAGCCTAACTCTCAGCCAAATAAACATAAAACCTCATAACAAAGGCCTATGTACCTCATTTCAAAACCTATGAATTTCAACAAAAAATTTCAAGTCATCCTAAAAGGCAAAAAAGCACAGCCTGAAGAGAAAAAGCAAGCATCAGAACTGGAGTCAAAAATGCCTGGGATATGGGGATAATTAGATCAGAAATTTAAATAACTATAATTAATATGCTAAGAGCCATAATGGAAAAAATAGATAACATACAATAGATAATGTAAGAAGGTAGATGCAAACGCTAAGAAAGAATTTTTTAAAATTCTAGAAATCAAAAACACTTGTGAAAGAAATGAAGAAAAGGGATGCCTGGATGGCTCAGTTAAGTGTCTGCCTTCCACACAGGTCATGATCCCAGGGTGCTGAGATTGAGCCCTGCACTGGGCCCCCTGCTCCCACTCATGCTCTCCCTCACTATCTCCCCCTTCCCTCATAAATAATGAAAAATAAAATCTAAAAAAGAGAGAGAGAGAAAAAAATGAAGAATGAATGGGCTTGTCAGTAGAATGCACAAGGCCAAGGAAAGAATCAGGAGCTTGAAAACAGATCAAGAGAAACTTACCAACCAAAATGCAAAGAGACAAAAAGAATAGAAAAAAAATTAAACAGAATCTCCAAAAACTATGAGACAATTACAGACAGTATATGTTTACTGGAACTGCTAAGAGAGAAAAAAAGAACCAAAGAAATATTTGAAGTAATAATAGCTGAAAATTTTCTGAAATTATTGACAGACACCAAACCACAGATCTAGGAAATGCAGAGAACTAGAAGCAGGATAAACACTAAAAAAAAAAAAAAAAACATCCAGGCATATCATATTCAACCTGCAGAAGATCAAGGATAAAGAGAATATTTTGAAAGAAGCCATAGAAAAAGAATACCTATAGCAAAACAAGGATATTAATTATATCAGATTTTTCACCAAAAACCATGCAAACATGAAGAGAATGGAGTGACATTTTAACTGTTGGGAGAAACAGAAACCAAAATACCAACCAAGAATTCCATATCAAGTGAAATTATCCTTCAAAAGTGAGAAGGCTTGGGGTGCCTGGATCACTCATTTGGAAGAGCATGTGACTCTTGATCTTTGAGTCCTAAATTCAAGCCCCATGCTGGGTGTAGAGATTGCCTAAGTAAATAAACTTAATTAAAAATTTTTAAAAATAAACAGAAGTGAGAAGGCTTATCCACCAATGTCCAAACGGGAAAGATAAGTAGCAGAGTTTACTCAGGATGAGGATTTTAGGAGGCAGAATTTGTGAAAGGCAGATAGACAAAGGAATTAAGCACATAATCAAGAAAGAATAAGTGAAAATAATGTAACATGGAATCTATGCTAGGCAGAGAGAAGAGTAAAAAGAAAAGAAAATATGAAAGAAACAATGTATTTAGGTATCACAATGAGATTGAAAATGCTCCATTGGACAGCTAACATCATAATCAATGGTGAAAAACTAAGAGCTTTTATCCTAAGGTCAGGAATGAAACAGGGATGTCCACTCTCACCTTTTATTCAATATAGTACTGGAAGTTCTAGCCACAGTAATCAGAAGACTCACTATTTGCAGATGAGATGATTCCATATATAGAAAACCAGAAAAACTCCAGCAAAAACATTACTAGATGAACTGACAAATGAATTCATTAAGGTCGCATGATACAAAATCAATGTGCAGAAAGCTGTTTCATTTCTATACACTACAAAGCAGAAGAAAGAGAAATTAAGAAAACAATCCTATTTACAATTGCAACAAAAATAATCAAATACCTAGGAATAAACTTAACCAAAAAGGTGAAACAGTTATGTTCTGAAGGCTATAAAACACTGATGAAGAAACGGAAGACAGCACAAACAAATGGAAAGATATGCCATACTCATGGATTGGAACAACAAACACTGCCCACTGGTCCATACTACTCAAAGCAATCTACACATTTAATGCAATCTCTATCAAAATACTAACAACATTTTTCACAGAATAAGAACAAATAATCTAAAATTTGTATGGAACTATAGAAGATCCCTCATAGTCAGAGCAATCTTGAAAAAGACCAAAACTAGAGGAATCACCATTCCAGGTTTCAAGTCATATTACAAAACTGTAGTAATCAAAGCAGTAGTGTACTGTAACAAAAAATGACACATAATTCAATGGAACAGAATAAAAAGCCTAGAAACAAATCCACAATTAAGTGGTCAGTTAATCTTTGACAAAGAAGACAGGAATATATAGTGGGAAAAAGTCTCTTCAACAAATGGTGTTGGGAAAACTGGACAACTACATGCAAAAGAATCAAATTGGACCACTTCCTTACACCAAACACAGAAATAAACTCAAAATGGATTAAAAACCTAAATGTCAGACCTGAAGTCATAAAAATTCCAAAGGAGAACACAGGCAGTAATTTCTCTGACATTGGCCATAACATCTTTCTAGATATGTCTCCCAAGGCAAGGGAAACAAAAACAAAAATAAAACATTGGAACTACATCAAAATAAAAAGCTCCTATACAGCAAAGGGGGCCATCAACTAAACAAAAAGACAATACTCTAAATGGGAGAAGATATTTGCAAATGACATACCAAGAAAGAGTTAGTGTCCAAATATACAAAGAACTTAAATAGCTTCACACACACACATACACACACACACACACACACACACACACACAAAATCCAGTTTAAAAATGGGCAGAAGATGGGGTGCCCGGGAGGCTCAGTGGGTTAAGCCTCTGCCTTCGGCTCAGGTCATGGTCTCAGGGTCCTGGAATCAAGCCCCACATCAGGCTCTCTGCTCAGCAGGGAGCCTGCTTTCCCCACTCTCTCTCTGCCTGCCTCTCTGCCTACTTGTGACCCCTCTCTCTGTCAAATAAATAAAATCTTTTAAAAAAATGGGCAGAAGACATAAACAGAAATTTCTCCAAACGAAGCTATCCAGATGGCTGACACATGAAAAGATGTTCAACATCACTGATCATAAGGAAAACGCAAATAAAAACCACAATGAAATATCACCTCACACTTGTCAGAATGGCTAAAATCAGAAACACAAGGAACCAGTGTTGATGCGGATGTAGAGAAAAAAGGGACCCTCATGCACTTTTGGAGGAAGTCACTGTGGAAGACATTATGGAGGTTCCTTAAAAAATTAAAAAATAGGGGCACCTGGGTGGCTCAGTGGGTTAAACCTCTGCCTTTGGCTCAGGTCACGATCTCAGGGTCCTGGGATCAAGTCCCGCATCAGGCTCTCTGCTCAGTGGGGAGCCTGCTTCCCTCTCCTCTCTCTGCCTGCCTCTCTGCCTACTTGTGATCTCTCTCTGTGTGTCAAATAAATAAATAAAATCTTTTAAAAAAAATTAAAAAATAAAAAAAAATTTTAGATTTTTTTTTAAAAATTAGAAAATAGAACTACCACATGATCCAGTAATTTCAGTACTGGATAATTACTCAAAGAATACAAAGAATATGAATTTGAAAGGATATGTGCATCTCTATGTTTATTGCAACATTATTTACAGTAGTCAAATTATGGAAGCAGCCCAAGCATCCATCAATGAATAAATGGATAAATAAACTGTGGCATATATACACACAAAGGAATACTCTTCAGCCATAACGGTGAATGAAAACATGGATGGACCTTGAAGACATTATGCTAACTAAAATAAACAAGACACAGAAGGACAAATATTGTATGATTCTGCTTATATGAGGTAGCTAGAATAAGCAAATCATAGAGACAAACAGCCGAATAAAGGTTACACTAGGGCATGGGGAAGGAGAAAAGGAAGAGTTATTGTTTAATGGGAATGTAGTTTATGTTGACAATAAAAAGTTGGAGATGATGAAAAGCTTTTGTGTATAAATAGTAGTGATGAGTACACAGCACTGTGAATGTAATTAATGCCACTGAGTTGTACATTTACAAATGGTTAAGATGATAAATATCATGGTATATATATTTTATCACAATTTTTAAAAATGTTAAAAATAAAGAGAAATAGTTACCCAGAAAACTAATAACTGACAAATTCTAAAATTCATATGGAAATGGAAAGGACCCAGAATAGTCAAGCAATTTGGAAAAAATACAAAGTTGAAGGACTTATACTACCTGATTTCAAAACTTGCTAATAAAGTGAGGGTCCTGAGTGGCGCAGTTGGTTAAGCTCTGATTCCTGGTTTCAGCTCAGGTCATAATCTCTCCTCACACCCTCTGTCCCTCTCCCACCCCATCTCTAAAATAAATAAAAATAATCTTTAAAAAAAACTTGCTATAAGGCTACAGTAATTAAGATTGTGTAGTACTGGTATAATAACAGACATACTGATCACTGGAACAGAATGGATAGTCCAAAAACATACTCATACATATATATCCATTTGATTTCTCAGCACAAGGACCAAGGTAATTTAATAGTGTTGGAACAACTGGATAGTCATAAGAGAAAAAAAATTTAAAGAATCTTATCTCATACTATAACAAAAAAAAATTACCTGGACAAGCTAAAATTACACAATGCCTAAGACAAAACATCAAAGAAAAAAAGTTTCCTTTACTGAAAATAGATTTCTTGCATAAGAAACTGTATGTGTTGCAACAAATTCAATTTAAAAAAATGGAATTAGTCACATATAGTTAATATGACTTTAGAAGAGCATTGAAACAAAAACTATTTCAAGGCAACCCAAAAAGTTAAAATAAAATACTCCCCTAAAGCAGTCAACTGTTTTCAGTAATGCTTTTTAAGTTCTCAAAGCACTTCATAATTAGACTTATTTTTATAACAAGTTTAGAGAAGTTATTACTTTAAAAGCCTCTGTTCGATACTTACCTAAAAGCTATCTATTATCAACCACTTTTCTTACAAAATATTATGTCTTAAATCACAGAGCTAAAAGTAACAAACTTCCAAAGAGTGATATTTGGACAGCAGTTAGCCAAACATGTATAAGAACAGAAAGAGGATCAGTAAGAAAACCATGTAACTAAGAAGATAAATGATCATACCAGTTTTTTTCTTCCATAAATTACCAACTCAAGGATAGTACAAATTAATTAAAGAAGTGGGTAGTTGTATTGCCTTTTCCATGTTTCTTTTTTAAAGATTTACTTATTTATTAGAGAGAGAAGGAAGGAGGGGCAGAGGGAGAGGAAGAGAGAGTTCCAAGCAGACTCTGTGATGAGCCTGGAGCTAGACACGTGGCTCAAAATTAACAGAGATATGTATAAAATCCTAACACACAGTGGAGAAGTGGCAAAATTAAAGCTGTGCTAGACCACTCAATAGGAATGGTACAATGCTAAGTTTTTCAGTTACATAGTAGAATAGATAGGCTCCCATGGAAGAGCATTTCCTAGGACCCAAAATTGCTCTAATTCATACAGAAAAACTGGAAGTGATACAAAACAACTCATTATTCTCAAAACCCTTTTAATCACCATGGACTATCAGCAGCCATTGCAAAGGAGCAGAAAGAAAAGAGAATTGAAGGCAATATGTCTTAAACAACCTGTTTTTAAATCCTGTCTCTGCCAACTTAATGGCTATGTGACTTGGAAAAATTACCTAACCTCTCTGTTCTGCAGATTTTTCATCTGTAGAATGAAGATAATACTGCCTACTACATAGATTTATTAGGGAGGTTAAATGAACTAATATGTTTAAAGCACCCAATACAGTGTCTAGTACATAGCAGGCATAAGTGTTTGCTGTCATCATTATTACAATATTATCATTATGGAAAATGCTAGGAAAAAAAGATTTTTCAAAATTATTTACAAGAAGTGGTTAGGAAGATCAATTCAGCATATAAAGTCTGATGCTGATTTTAATGTTTGACAATTAATAGCTTTCCAGCCCAACATTCCCCTATCCTCCTTGTTCCACTTCTAAGCAAGATGATAAAGTCCAAATGTCCCCTATTTTGGTGTATATTCAGACCACACCAGCCTGGATCCAGGCATGAGAACTTCACCCCTTAACCACCAGGATAACCCCGAGTCTGTCACCTTTCCCTGCTCACTCAAGCCATTTTCAAACCAGGTTAGGAGCCAGCTGTGCTCTCCCCAGAAAGCCTCACTGTGTGCATAAACTTTTCCGTACCTGATTGGTATATTTGAGGTATCATCAATCTCATAATTAAATTCTGAATGGGGTCTATCCTTCTATGCAAGGTTTTCCATAGAGAGAAGAACTAATCCAAACAAAAATTATATAAAAAGGGTTGAAGAATGTCATGAGAAAGCCAAGAAGTCAACTAAAAGATTCAGAAAGACACATATTATGGTGTCAAATGTATTTATGAGTATCTAAAAAGTATAATAATAAGAATTTCAAAACCTTCTAAAATATGTTAGTATCAATAAAAAAACAACAGGCCCTGAGTTTCCTCATTTTCATAGATCTCAGGATTATCAAATTATTCATAAAATATATTGATCAAAAGGCAAAAGAATATATATTTGAGGAGGGGCTCTATACTCCTATTTCCAAATTCAAACTCCATTATTAAAATAGTAGTACAGAATATTTTAATTAAAAAAAAAATTTCCTAAATTTCATCCAAGTTTTGCCCTCCTTCACTGATTCTACCTAAGTTGTTTGTTTGTTTTTTTTTTTTTTCTTAAGATTTATTTATTTTAGGGGCTCCTGGGTGGCTCATTTGGTTGGACATCCAACTCTTGGTTTCAGCTCAGGTCATGATCTTATGGGTCATGAGATCTAGCCCCATGTTGGCTCTGTGCTCAGTGGGGAGTCTGCTTGAAGGGTCCCTCCCTTTGTCCCTCCCCTCACTCATATTCTCTCTCTCTCTCTTAGATAAATAAATCTTTAAAAATAAATAAATGAAGATTTATTTATGCAAGAAGATTTATGCAAGTGGAGGAAGGGGCAGAGGGAGAAAGAAAGAGAGAATCTCAAGCAGATACCCCACTGAGCCCAGAGCTGGACATGGGGTTTGATCTCATGACTCTGAGATCATGACCTGAGCCAAAATCAAGAGTCAGATGCTTAACTGACTGAGCCACCCAGGCGCCCCAGGTTCTGCCTAAAATTTTAAATGACTAAAAATAATCTATGAAAGCATCATGTTAGGTCTAAAAAAGAAAAAAAAAATAAGGAAAACCTCAAAAATTTGAAACTGGGAAGAAATGTACCAAAATGTTAGTGGGATAATTTCTTGGTGGGAGAAATATAACCTATTTTTCACTTTATGGTGTTCCATATTTCCTAGCTTTTCTCCTAATAGCAAGTCACAAACTGATGCAACTTTGTTGTTGTTGTTATTTTGTTTCCTTTACATTCGGAGTGCAAATATGAATAAGAATTGTAGGCATGAGCACTGAAATGCTTAGGAATCCCAGGCAAAATTTTATCTGTCTAATAAAGCACAGCAATATGCAGATAATCTATAATCTTCAAATTGATTGTGAAGACCAATCTGAAATATTATTTTAATTCTATGAATTTTAATTACTACAGATATTATTTAAACCTTCACCTATATATTTACAGATCAATATACACTGATGATCATAAGATCAATATATCAAACTAAATCCTATAGATGAAAAAAGCACAAGAATGAAGTTACAATTTATAAAAGAGTACAACACTAAAGGATGGAAATACTGTCTCAAATATAAAAATCATCCTTGCATATTCATACTGGCCTCATATTTAAGGTAGTCTTCTCTTCCTCCAAGTGATTTACCCCTCCTCTCATCTCTTTCTCTTTTACTTTGGTAACTTTCAGTAACTAGTATTTGTATATAACCTTATAGACTACAGTTTACTTTTCACAAATATTGTGTAATTAAGGGGAACCACTCAGAATATCAAAATAAGCCTGGTAATGTAGTAGAGTTGTCTAAAGTATTTCGAATAGTATACATATAATTTCTTGTAGCAGTAATATTATAACCTGGCATTTATAGATTTTTGTTCCTGGAAAAATCAATGAACTTATGTGTACCTAAAAATTAGAAGTCATCTCACTGGCACCTTCGTTTTAAGCTTACAAGCCATTCCTATATTCTGTATGCTTTCTAAAAAGTTCTTAGTATTGAAGTATAGTTGACATACAATGTTAATTTCAGGTGCACATCATGGTGATTCAACAATTCTATACATTACATGATGCTCACCAGAATAAATGTAGTCACCATACAATGTTATTACAATAACATTGACTATATTTCCTATGCTGTACTTTTCATCTTTGTGACTTATTTATAACTGGAAGTTTGTACCTCTTGATCCCCTTTACCTATATCACCCTTTCTTCCAGCCCCCTTGCCTCTGGCAACCACCAGTTTGTTCTCTGCATTAATGAATCTATTTCTATGTGTTCATTTGTTTTTTAGATTCCACATATAAGGGAAATGATATGGTGTTTGTTTTTCTCTGACTTATTTCATTTGCATAATACTCTCTAGGTCTACCCACTTTGTCACAATAGCAAGATCTCATTTTTTATGGTTGACTAATATTCCATTGAGTACATCCCATACCACCTTTAGACATTCATCTACTAATGGACATTTGGGTTGCTTCCATACCTTGGCTATTGTAAATAAGGGTGTATACATCTTTTAGAATTAGTGGGGTTTGGGGGGAGTAAATATGCAGTAATGGGGAATTATGAGATCATGTAATATTTCTATTTTTTTTTTTTGGAAGCTTCATATTGTTTTCCACAGTGGTTGCATGAATTTATACTCCCACAAACAGTGCACAAGGGTTCCTTTATTTCCACATCCTTGCCAACACATTTTTTTTTGATAATACCTATTTTGACTGATGCGAGGTGATATCTAATTGTGGTTTTGACTTGCAATTCCTTGATGATTATCAAGATGTTGAGCATCTTTTCATGTATCTGTTAACCATCTGTATGTCTTCTTTGGAAAAAAGTCTATCCATGTCCTCTGACTACTTTTTTTTTTTAAGATTTTTATTTATTTATTTGACAGAGAGAGATCACAAGCAGGCAGAGAGGCAGGCAGAGAGAGAGGAAGGGAAGCAGGCTCCCCGCTGAACAGAAAGCCCGATGCGGGGCTCGATCCCAGGACCCCGGGATCATGACCTGAGCCGAAGGCAGAGGCTTAAACCACTGAGCCACCCAGGTGCCCCCTCTGACTACTTTTAATGGGATTACTTAATGTTGAGTTGTAGGAATTATTTATATATTTTGAATACTAACCTCTTATTGAATATATCATTTGCAAGTATCTTCTCTTATTCAGTAGGATGCCTTTTCATTTTGTTGACAGTTTCCTTTGTTATGCAAAAACTTTTTATTTTGGTGTAGTCCCAATAGTTAATTTTTGAACACATTAGGACATTTAATACAAAGCAATTTCAATTTTCCCCAAAATACTACCTAGGACTTAAAACTTGGGGCAGTGCCCACTAACCAACCAAAGGAAACAGTGGACTTCCTTCCATGGAGAAAACCAAAGTTGCTACCAAAAGAGGAAAGAGCTCTCAAATGAAAAGGGAGAGTCTGGTAGCCAGTATCTACTTCAAGATATAAGGAAAGTAAAGAAATGGTTCTCTTGTAGAAATAATCTAATTCTGTCAGCCATTTGTATGTCTTCTTTGGAGAAGTGTCTGTTCATGTCTTCTGCCCATTTTTGACATGATTATTTGTTTTGTTGTGTGTTGAGTTTGAGGAGTTCTTTATAGATCTTGGATATCAGCCATTTGTCTATAATGTCATTTGCGAATATCTTCTCCCATTCCGTGGGTTGCTTCTTTGTTTTGCTGTTTCCTCTGCTGTGCAGAAGCTTTTGATCTTGATGAAGTCCCAAAAGTTCATTTTCACTTTTGTTTCCTTTGCCTTTGGAGACATGTCTTGAAAGAAGCTGCCGTGGCCGATGTCGAAGAGGTTACTGCCTATGTTCTCCTCTAGGATTTTGATAGATTCCTGCCTCACATTGAGGTATTTTATTCATTTCAAATGGATAAAGATATGGTCCATATATACAACAGAGTATTATGCCTCCTTCAGAAAGGATGAATACCCAACTTTTGTATCAACATGGACAGGACTGGAAGAGATTATGCTGAGTGAAATAAGTCAAGCAGAGAGAGTTAATTATCATATGGTTTCACTTACAAGCAATAACATGGTGGACAATTGGGAGATGGAGAGGAGAAGTGAGTTGGGGTAAATTGGAGGGGGAGACAAACCATGAGAGACTGTGAACGCTGAGAGACAAACCAAGGGTTTTGGAGGGGAGGAGCGTGGGGGTTGGGTGAGCCTGGTGGTGGGTATTATGGAGGGCACATATTGCATGGAGCACTGGGTGTGGTACATAAACAATGAATTGTGGAACTCTGAAAAGAAATAAAATAAAATAAAATAAAATAAAATAAAATAAAATAAAATGAAATGAAATAAAATGAAATGAAAAAAAAAGAAATTGGTAACAAATGAAAACAATCCAAATGAGGGAAAAAAAGATAATTCTGTAGCAGATCTCCTCACGGATAATCTCTTGTCAGATTCTCTCCTAGTAAGAATCAGATTCTCTACTAATAATCTACAAGAGGAAGTCAGTCATCGGTTTAATAAGCACCAAAAGGAGGCAGTATCTATTCCAAATAGTTTGTTGAAATGGCAGAAGGCTATAAATAGACAGAAAATAACTTGAGAAAGCAGTGACAGATACTGACAACATGTTTCCCCAGGGTATAAAAATGGCATATGCCCTAGAAGCTTTGATTTTATGTTTTCTTTGGTCTCAAGGACATTCGTAGTACACAGCTATCTAGCATTTCTTCACTACTTTGGATTCATGGCTATTAGGTTATACATTTTAAATTATGCCTAGTTCCCTACTAATTTAAAAAGTTCAAAAGCAGGGGCACCTGGGTGGCTCAGTGGGTTAAGCCTCTGCCTTCGGCTCAGGTCATGATCCCAGGGTCTTGGGATCAAGCCCCGCATCAGGCTCTCTGCTCATAGGGGAGCCTGCTTCCCCCTCTCTCTCTGCCTGCCTCTCTGCCTACTTGTGATCTCTCTCTCTCTCTCTCTGTTCAATAAATAAATAAAATCTTTAAAAAAAAAAAGTTCAAAAGCAAACATCTATATAATTATAGACAAACTGTAGACAACAAACTATTATAATAATTTCAACAAGAAAACATTACAGAATACATTAAAACAAGATGATTTAACAGAAAAGAAAGTAAAACACATAGCATAGGCTAGCCCAAGAGAAGCAGCAGGGAAGACATAACCATTGGGAAGGCAGTCTCATACCCACAGTCCTTCCATCCCACTCAGCCATATAAGAACAGGCCTTGGGCAAGAACACTTCCTTACCAAGGCAAAGAGGCCACACAACCTGTGTTGATCTTATCACCTTGTGTAGGAAGATAAATCCCTGTTTCAGGCTCCTTTGTGTGTGCTCCTTTGTCCTGCTGAAATGAGTGCCTCAGAGGCCCTCAGACCTGCCCCTAGCATTTAATATTTCAGTCTCCACAGGGGAGGTGTCAGGCCATTTGTCCTGCATTGGCTGCCAGGGGACCCACGGGCCATGGGGGACCAAAGCACACTGTTAGAGCTGATCTTGTTCTGCCTCTTCCGTACATGAGTAAAAGCATTGCTCCATTCAGTACTTGACTGTGTTGTGTTTTCCTTGGTGACTCTGATACCAAGATGCAGCAGGCAGAAGTGTCTGGACTTCTATTCCTGGTGCTAGCATAATGAGAAGCTATTCTGTCCTCCATAGAGTAGGAGTCTTCTCTGGACATGGGTAACCAGTACCCAGTGTTCGACTTAACAGGTATCGCAAAAGTAATCCCTCCCTATTTTGTCTATTTGATTAACTTTTCTAACTACCATTGTACTTCTCTAAGTATGGTCCATGAATCATTAGGGGTCCCCAAAACTTTTCTGTGGGCTTGACAATGTCAAAACTACTTTCATAATATAGGCTTCCCTCATTATCTGAAAGCAGAGCATTCCTATGAAACCTTCCATTAGGCAAAATGGGGTAAAGCAAATAAATGATTACCATTAATTTATTAAAAAAAAATGTTTTAAGTGTTCCCAGACCCAATAAAACCCCCTTAGGCTATTCTTATACCCTGCAACTCATCTTGCTAATGGATGCATGAAGTAAGTTGAGCTAAAGCACAGATGCTCACAGACACAGTTCAAAGTTATAGTGACTCCGCCCTGAGATGGCGAGTATAGTTCCTGGGGAAAGAGCCTGGCAGTGCTGTCCTACCTATTTGGGGGGCACAGCCTCTGTAACTACCCACTGCAAAACAGATGCTCACAACTATTTCCACTTTACAGAAAAGTGGAAATCCTCTAAGGCTTTCATTCAGTTAGTGAGGAAAGACTCTGACATAGGTCTTTCATAAATCCAAGATGGCAAAATGCAAACTTCCAAAAAAACAAGGGACACCTGTAATACCAAGATGCTCTTTGCTTTTGGCTGTGCTGATATTGTACTGACGGCACAAAATCAAAGGTGGTAAAACCACTGGCACCTTAGTACACCAAAGGCAGTGGCATCAAACTGTACAAGCAATTCTTGTATTCTTCACGGTTTTAATTCACAGTAAACAGACAGTAAGTCTATTGAGATGTGTCTTTAACTCTATAAAATTAGGGACATATAGTCAGACATAGATTAAAAGGAGACAATGTAATTCATACACTAGAAAATCATTTTCCACTCCCATATACTTTGATTATACCAAATTGTATTGAACTGCCTGAAATTATGCAAACGACAAGAGGTTAATCATATAGTTGCACTAAGACGCGCAGGTGCCATGACTGTTCATGTCTAAAATACAATTTGCAGAATATCACTGAAGATGAATGAGTAAAAACAGCAACAACAAAAAGAAATGTTCTAAACTTACGAGTGAAATTACTGAGCAGATTTAAATAAGTCATCATAATGATAAGTCTCCTGAGATTACTTCCATGTTCAGCTTTACAGAAAGCTAAACATTATGAACACTAAAAAATACACTAAAAATGATTGATTTCTTTTCTTGGTGACTGATTCCTATGCACTCCCACCAATCATTTAGTTTCAAGAAAACTTTTTCCATATCAAGCATTCTTACCAGCATTTGAAATTTTAAGTGTCCTCCCTTCAAGTTCTAATCAGTCATGTGTCAACTACAATAGAAACATATAAATTCAAAAAGTCTCTTTTGACATTCACAGTGTAACAACTTTGGTCTAAGATACCATGCTACATAGAATGCTTCTCTCATCGTAACATTTTAACAGGTGAACTCATGTCATTCCTTCCTTCTTTTCTGCCTTTTATCAATTGTTTTGAAACTACTTTGTACACTTAATTATACCAAGGTTTTGAGATTGTATACTATAAACTCATTATAAACCAACAGTAGTAAAGCACTCAGACTAGGTCTTTTATCTTTCCAACCTGATTTTAGCTCAGAGGATATTAGCCACAAGAGAGAAAAGCCCCTTAGCAGGAATTGTCCAGCTTCTTCAAACAATGTTCTTGCTTCATGAGTCTGGGGTACATGAGGACTGTTGTTTTGACCACCTAGAGTTAGAATCTGCACATAACATTTTTTGGGAGTACTCTACATTGATAACAGAAAAGGCATCTTTCTCAAGTTGTTGTTGTTGTTTTGGTCTTGTTTTCTGAATAATCTTCATTCTAAAATTGTTGATGTGTTGTCTGAGCCAAAATTTATTTCTAGTTCAAAACCGTAATGCCACCTATCTTTTAGAAGAACATTAAAATGTAGTTCTTGAGGTTTTTCTTTGTGCTCTGATAAACTGGCAAAGCTTGCACCTATATATTTAACAGAAGTATTTCAACCAGTTGCAACTTGAGCTTCAAGTCCTTCCCCAGGGAAGAAAAGGATTGGGCATTATGATTTTCTGATAATTGTCAGGATCTCATGAAATTTACTAGAATTTAAATTTGAACTCATTAACGACACAGACCTACAAATAGGGGGAAAAAAAAAACAGAGAAAAGAATGTATGATAAGGCATTTTAAAAAGACTGGTATTAAATTCTCTTGTTCTCACAGTTTTATTGAGATACAATTAACATACAAAAGGGCTAATGTTAAATGAAGTAGAGACTACAAGGCATAAAATTTTAAAAATAATCTATTGTGTGAGGCTCCTGGGTGGCTCAGTCAGTTAAGCGTCCAACTCTTGATTTCAGCTCAGGTCATGATCTCAGAGTCATGAGATTGAGACCCCTGTTAGGTTCTGTGCTCCGTGCAGAGTCTGCGTGAGATTCTCTCCTTCTCCCTCTGCCCTTCCCCTGCTTGCATACCCTCTCTCACTCTCATAAATAAATAAATTCTTCTAGAAATTATCTATTATGAATGTGGAGGGAATAATGTTGCTAAAAAGACATCTAGTCATCTGTAATTCCACCCACTAACACATTGATACACTTATATACAGGTCTACCTCACAAATTTGCTAGCTGAGGGCTTTTTTAATAGATTTATTTTTTTAGAGCACTTTAGGGTTACAGAAAAACTTAACAGAAAGTACAGTATCACCATATACAGTAGTCTCTCCTTACCTGCAAAGAGTATGTTCCAAGACCAACAGTGGATGCCTGTAACCTCAGATAGTACTGAACCATGTATACACTGTTTTTTCCTATACAAACATACCTATGATAAAATTTAATTCATAAATTAACACTGTAAGAAATTAACAATAACAATACACTATAATAAAAGCTATATGTATGTGGTCTCTCTCTCAAAATATTTTATTGCACTGGACTCCCTTCTTCTTGTGATGATATAAGATGATAAAACATCTATGTGATGAGAGGAAGTGAGATGAATGATGTAGGCACTGTGATGTAGTGCTAGGCTACTATTGACCTTCTGAAGATACAGCAGAAGGAGGATCATCTGTTTCTGAACCATGGTTGACCATAGGTAACTGAAACTGTAGAAAGTGAAACCATGAATGGGGGGCAGGGAGGACTACTGTACTCCCTCTCCCACCCCACCCTGTTTCCCCTATTATTAACATCTTGCATTGGTGTGGTACAGTCTTCACAATTAATGAACCAATATTGATGAATTATTATTAACTAAAGTCCCTGGTTTCCATTAGGCTTCACTCTCAGTGTTGTACATTCTTATAGGTATGGACAAATGTATAATGACATGCATACATCATTATAGTATCATACTATGCTATGACTTCTTTCACATTTCTGTCAAGAATTGTGACAAGATTTCTGTCACTTAGCAATGTGCTTGTAATATTCCTCCATGTCTTTTCATAGCTTCATAGTTCATTTCTTTCTATCACTGAATAGTATTCCATTGTATGGACGTACCACAGTTTGTTTATCCATTTACCTACTTAAAAACATAGCCAAAGAGGAGCGCAGTCTACTGAAGACTACTGCATACAGTACATACAGATGTCTATTTCGCAAATTGCTGCAAATAAAATTTTTTTTAAATATAAAGTGCTTTAAATTCTAGGCAGATTTATAGAATTTTAGAAGTTTTAGTGAAATGAAATTTAATGAATGAAATGTATTTAATGAAAAATTAAATCACATATTATTGAGCCTATAACACATGGAAATGTAACTTATTTTCTAAGGAGGTGGGTAGGAGCAAAGCTGTACTGGGCTAAAGAAATTATTTCAAATGGTAACATGAACCCACAAGGAAAAGAAATGAAGAGAAGCAGAAATCCTAAATAAGAAGGTCAAGGTCAGGGGTGCCCGACTGGCTCAGTTGATAGAGCATGTGACTCTTGATCTTGGGGTTGTAAGTTGAGCCCAACATTGGTAGAGGTAGCTTAAAATGTTTTTTTAAAAAAGTCAAGGTCAATATAATAAAAGCTATAAATATGTACTTGCTCTTTTTTTTTTAAGATTTTATTTATGTATCTGACAGACAGAGATCACAAGTAGGCAGAGCAGCAGGCAGAGAGAGAGGAGGAAGCAGGCTCCCCGCGGAGCAGAGAGCCTGATGTGGGGCTTGATCCCAGGACCCTGGGATCATGACCTTAGCCGAAGGCAGAGGCTTAACCCACTGAGCCACCCAGGCACCCTGTACTTGCTCTCTTACTGCTTCTTTAAGATATAAAGTAATCATTTTAACAATGTATTGTTGGGTTTGTCACAACAATATATACAATATGTATAACAATTATGCCACAAAAAAAGAGGGAGATATGGAATAAAATTAATTTAGAGCGAGGTTTTTAATCTCATTGGAATTAAGTTAGCACAAATCTAAAGCTGAGTCTAGTAAATTAAGATGTTTATGGTAAGCCCTAGAGCAACCACTAAAAAAATACTTTTAAAAGAGTAAAAAAAAACAAAAACAAAAAAAACCCTATGAATAAACTTAACCAAGGAGGTGAAAGATTTGTACTCTGAAAACTAAAATACATTGATGAAAGAAATTAAAGATGACATAAATAAAAAGAAAGGTCTTCTGTCCTCATGGATTATAAGAACCAATATAGTTAAAATGTTCATATGATCCAAAGCAAACTCAATACAATTCCTATCAAAATACCAATAGCATTTTTCATAGAACTAGAACAAATAATACTAACACCTGTGTGGAAACACAAATGATCCCAAATAGCCAGAGCAACCTGAGAACGAACAAAGCTAAAGGTATCGTAATTCCAGAATCTCAAGTTATACTACAAAGCTTTGTAATCAAAACAGAATGGTACTATCACAAAAACAGACGCATAGATCAATAAAACAAAGTAGCCCAGAAATAAACACAGGCTTATATCATAAATTAACCTATGGCAGAGGAGGTAAGAATATACAATGGAAAAAACAAAGTCTCTTTAACAAATGGTGCTGGGGAAACTGGACATGAAAAAGAATGAGACTGGATGACTATCTTACACCCTACACAAAAAATAAACTCAAAATGGATTAAAGACCTAAATCTGAGACATGAAGCCATAAAACTCCTAGAAGAAAACATAGGGAGTAATTTCTTTGACATCAGCCACCACAAAATTTGCTAAATATGTGTCTTTAAGCAACAAAAACAAAAGTAAAAATAAACTATTGAGACTATACCAAAAAAAAAAAAAAAAAAAACTTTTGCACCTCAAAGGAAACCATCAACAAAATGACAAGGCAACCTAGTGGATGGAAGAAGATATTTGCAAATGATATGTCTGGTAAGAAGTTAATATCCATAATATATAAAGAACTCATATAGCTCAACACCAAAACAAAACAAATAATCTGATTAAAAATGCACAGAATATCTGAATAGATATTTTTCCAAAAAAGAAACACAAATGGCCAATAGACACATAAAAAGATACTCAACATTACTAATCACTAGGAAAATGCAAATCAAAACTGCAATGAGATATCACCTTACGGCTGTTAGAATGGCTAGAATCAAAAAGACAAGAAATAATAAGTGTTGGCAAGGATGTGGAGAAAAAGAAACCTTTGTACACTGCTGGTGAGGATACATATTGTTGTGGCCACTGTAGAAAACATTACGGAGCTTCCTCATAAGATTAAAAATTACAAACAGAATGATCCAGCAATTCCACTACTGAGTATTTACCCAAAGAAAATTAAAACATTAATTTAAAAAGATATATGCAAAGGCACCTGGGTGGCTCAGTCAGTTAAGCATCCAACCCTTGGTTTGGGCTCAGGTCATGATCTCACGGGTGGTGAGATCAAGCCTAGCATCAGGCTGCACATTCAGCAGGGTACCGGAGTGATACTTTCTCCCCCTCCTCCTCCCCCACACGTATGTTTTTTTTTCTCTCTCTTTCTAAAATAAATACATCTTAAAAAAAAAAAAAAAAAGATACATGCACCCCTACACATTATTTACAATAGCCAAGATATGGAAGCAATACAAGTGTCCATCCATAGATGAATGGAGAAAGAGGTTGTGATATATATATATATATATATATATATATACATATACATAAAATGGAATACTATTCAGCCATATAAAAGGATGAGATCTTGCCATTTGCAACAACATGAATGGACCTAAAGAGTAAAATGCTAAGTGAAATTAGTCAGAGACAAATACTGTATGATTTCATTCATATGCAAATTTAAGAAACAAAACAAATTAAAAAAGAGACAAAGAAAAAAATAGATCCTTAAATACAGAGAAAAACTGGTGGTTGCCAGTTTTGGTGGTTGTCAGTATGTTAATTGTACTTCAACTTTTTTTTTTTAAAAAGGAGACAAAGTGAACAAGTATCATTAAAGTAACTGCTCAATTAGGAAATATTCACCTGATGCAAAATAAAGCAGTAAAAGAGGGATAGAGGAACAAAAAACAAATTAGACATATACGGAAGAAAGTAACATGGCAGACATAATCCAACTTTATCAATAACATTGAATGCAAATGAATTAATCATTCTAATCAAGAGGCAGAGGTCATAAGACGAGATTAAAAAAGTAAGATACAACTATGTGCTGTCAATAGGAGACACTACAACAGTGATCTATCATGCCAGCAGCAACCACAAAAGGGACATTTTGTAATGATAAAACTGTCAATCCAAATGGAAAAGATTTGTAAACATGAATGCACCTAATAAGAGAAGTGAAAGGAGAAACAACTCAACAATAATTGGTTTTTAAGACCTCACTTCCAATAAGACACTAAGATTTCAAAGTGTGATCTAAAACAGAACCCTTCTTTCCCACTTAAAATCTGTTCCTCCTTCAGTCTCTATCTCTGTAAGCAGTAACTGCATCCATCCCATTGCTCAAGCCACACACCTCTAAGTCGCTGTCTCTTGAGCCCCACATCCAAAGAATCACTGAATTCTATAGCTTCCAAAATATACCCAGAATCCAGACACTTTTTCCATTTCCACCCTACTTGAAACCACCACTATCACTCAGGAGGATTACTGAATTACACTCCTAACTGGATTCCATCTTTCCTTTTCTGGTGCCCTGCTGTCTATCTCCACAGAGCAGCCAAATGAACCCTCCAAAATAAATTAAATCAGGTCATTCTCAACCCTAAACTTATTCTATACATTTGAAATGAAATCTAAATTCTACTACCTCCCCTTCCGGCTTTTTTCCTATTCCTTAATCACTGCACTTTCTTCACACTGAACACTTTGTTTATAACGCAATTCTTAAAAATAACAATGTATGTATGTATAAAAGGTGAGAAAGAATAGGCCGTACCATAAAATGTGAATAATTATTTATAAATTATAGTCAAATATAACTTTTATTGCAAAAAAAATTTCTTACTTTTCATGAATAATTCATGTAGTAAAGTATATAAAAAGTCTATGTAGAAAAACCCTTAGATGCAATGTGTATTTAACCATATACCAAATATGGGAATAAACCATGCATGTTACCAAAAAAAATCATAACAAAAGAAATTTAAAAATACAAAAGTCGAAAAAACTTTACATGTAGAAATAGTGTTTACTAATATATGATCCAGGTACTTTCACATTCATTGTTTCAATTAATTCCCATAAAAACCATTTGTGATGAGAACCATTATCCTCATGTTACTGATGTGTTAAATGAGGCTCAGAAAGGTTAAATAAATTGTTTGAAGTGGCAGAGTGGTGAAGCCCAGGTCAACTCCCCTTGAATGGTCATTTTCTAAATACAGTTCTTAAATAGCGCTTCGTCATGGTTATATACAATAGCGCAAAACTGAAATGACATACACATCCACCAACAAAGGTAAAAAGAAACGTCACCTAGTTATAAAAATGTTTACTGAAACCAGAATTATGTAAAAATAGATGGATGTGTTACATGAAAAAGCGAACTATAGCATTCTATTCATGAGTACAAGAAAACTTAGTATCTTCATATGGAAATTGGCCAAAATAAGCCAATATGTTAATGTTGGTTCAGTTTCAACAATAGAACTCTGGGTGGTTTTGTTTTGTTTTGCTTTTTGTATTTTCCAGATTTTCATAAATGTATCAGAACTGTTTTTAAAACAAAACAAAAAACTAAATTTCATGAAACAAAAGTAAAAGTTTTTGTTTAGTAATAATAATAATAAAAAATTCAGCCTCCAGTGTCTTCCCAGCTATGGATTCTGAGTCTAGATCTAAACTAGATAAAACCTTAAGTATTATCTAAAAGGGGATCTACATTCTTTTAACTGACATCTGAGAACTCTCCTCGGAGCAGGAGCTTTCTTCAAAGGATTTTATGATACACTTTTTATTTTGTTGGTAGCCTACGCTAAGACGAGCCAGTTAAGAGCTTATCAGGATTGATGACTGTGCAGCTAAGGCGGTCCAACCGTAATAATCTCTTTCCATGGGAGGAACATAATTCAGAAGCACTTTCAAACTACCCCTGGAGTGTGTATCTTGAACGAAAATAATAATACTCAAAAGGAACCAAAGATGGTAAGAAAAAAAAAAAGTCAAGAGTACATGCTTGTTCCCAAAACCTTGTCTCTGGGGCAGAACACTTTGTGGTACTGTTTGGTAGCGGGGATCCAAGCGTTGTGGGTTTTACGCTCCCTGTCTGCAAAACACAGTCAACGTCCGCTTTTTTGAGTTCGGCCTGCGCGGGGGTCAGCAAAGCGTGCTGGGTCCCCTGGGCCCTAAACCGCGGCTCTCGGACCTACTCACAACCAGTCGGATCGGCCCCGTAGCTCCGGAAAACCGCCCTGGCTAGAAAGGTACCGAGAGCGGCGAGGCTGACGAGGGCAAAGGAGCGCAGGCTCAGGGCCCGAGGAAGGAAACGCCGCAGAGGTTGGGTGGTTTCTCCAGGCGCGACGAAAATGTACTGATCCGAGAAAACCAGCTCTCACCATAGAGCCGTGGATACCGTGCGCGGAGTACAGGCCACCGCGGGCCACTGCCAGCATCAGGCACGCCCACCCCTTTCGCCAGACGCACGCACGCACGCACGCACACACGCACGCGCGCTCTTCCCTGGGCGCGCGGACGGAGGGCCCACGGTCGGGAAGCGCGTGCTTGCCGAACCCCGCCTCTTCAGGGACTTCCGGCCGGTGAGTTCGGCCGCTACGCTGTCCCTCCTGCGCGGGCTGGGTCTGGTTGTGTCTGCACGTTTCCGGTGCGGCGGTTCCCGAACTCTGGGAGGAGAACAGGAGAGTGAAAATTTGGACTTAACATTGTCTCTTAATAAACGTTTGCTTACTTATTAAAGTAATAAGTGCTGTTTGCCTTAATTTTACCTCCGCCTTGCCTAAACCCCATTCTTCCAAAACTACAACACTGTTTTGGGTGCACTCTTGACAAATCCCTCTTAGTGCGGTAGGAACCTACTAACTGGTAGTAACCGTGTAAGGGAAAGCGAATTGGCGAGAAAATTCTAAAGGAAATTTGCCAGCATCATTTTCTGAAGTGTTTTGTTTTTGTTTTTACTATGCTCTTTTTTAAAAATTTGAAAGGTTTGTCCAAATCTGAGTTTGAACCAGTCATAATGTGGCTTCAAACCTGAACAGCTTAGCGTCTATTCTCCCCACCTGTTTTCCCTTAGCTACACTCGTACAGCTTGGTGAGCATTGTCGGATCACTCTGTTACACATTTGAAACTAATAAAACATTGCATGTCAGTTACACTTACATTAAGAAATTTTTTAGATGGTGAGTGCAATGTGTAAACCTGACGATTCACAGACCAGTACCCCTGGGGCAAGTAATACATTATAATGTTAATAAAAATAATTAATAAAAAGTATTTTTTTTAAGAATCTTACAGCAGAGGTGACAAGGCAGATAATACTGTGGTTGAGGAAATTGAGATTTGCCTATGAGCTCTCAGTAATAAGCTATTCAGCAATAAGGAAGACGCTATAGCCTTGGAACCCAGGGAAAACAAGATATCCGGATGCCCATCCAGTGCTCTTTCCATTACTTTTAACTCAAAAAAAAAAAAAAAAAAATTTGAATATCAAAGAGCTGTGTGTGTTTGGGGGGGGTGCTCAACATGTAGATGCTAAACAAATGACATTTCTGTGGGAAGCAGCAGGGTAAGAGAGGGGAACGACTGAATTAGATTTCATTTCATATCCTAGCTTCACACTTGGGAACTAAGTCATCATAAGTTATCTTACCTCCTGGTGCCAGTGCGCTAGGCTTCTTTTGCCTTGAGATATATTCTACTTTATATCCAAGATGAGACCTCTTACAGATTTGCACTTACTTCCAAGAATAAATCTGAAGTAGGTTCGCACATACATACACTATGTTCATCTATTTTAATTTTAAAATTTATTTTTAAATAATTTTTTGTTATTTTAATAAAATCTGAGCCAATCTGGATACAATGTCACATGGCCTTGCCTTCATGGGGGCTGGGGCAGAGAATATAATAAACCATAAATATAAGACTGAATTCATGCTACTTTTGAAAAGATATATAGGGATAAGAATTTAGAGGCAGAAAACAATTAGAACTCTGAAATCCCAACCTACACACTATTAGTACATAAATAGACATATGGTTGAATATATAAACCATCTTCAACATATTTCTGAAAACTTTTTTCCTATGAAAAATGTCTTCCAAGTTATACCTGAGTCTCATTGTTAAGGAGAAAGAAAAATCCTTCCCAAAGAAAGCAATATAATTAAGGACCATATAAAGAAATGCTACAGTGGAGGCAGGGAGGAGAGGGAATCCACAAAAATCAGTACTTATCCAAGGATTAATGTCCCATATTAATAGAGTCCACGAAAGTAAAACGTCTAACATTTTGAACACGTTTAGGTGTAAGCCAAAGAGGGACTCATTTTGTACAAACATTTGTAAATCTTGTAAATCTTCCCTCCTGAAAACCAAGATATATAACAAGCCCAGATATTGTGAGGTCAAATTTCTATGGTGAAACCAAACTCAGTTGATTACAAGAATAAAAGCGATCGTCACCCTGATTTTGGGTTCGAGTATAAAGAAAGATATTTTTGAAAGAGAACGAATATAAAAATCAACCTGGTGTTAAAAGCTCTCCAAGAGCTAGTAAATATTTTCTCATAAAATGTTTCATTTAATCGATTGCTGTAGAACTCATTATAGAAAAAAAATGACATTGATTTGGATCAAAAATACTACTGAACCAGCAAACCTAACGACTCTCGAATTGCTACCCCCAAATTAAGCAAAAGCTGAAAGGAAATGCAAAGGATTCAAGTAAATGTATTAATAATAATTCCATATTAAAAGACATTTACGTTCTAGATACAGTCCTAACCTCCCAGCATTCTCAAAATGTCTTTCTACAAACTTTCCCTTAATGGCATTTCAGATTGGATTATCTAGCCAGTAATAAAAAATTTACTATGTCCCCATGCAACCCAGCAGCAAAATCATTTCGTCTGCCCTCGCTCGTTTGAGAATTAACTCAACTCGTGGGCCCCTCAGTGAAACTTGCTCTCGAAACCGCACACGAAATACCGATATCCGACTCCCTCCCTCCCTTATATAGCAAGTTATCAGAACCAAATGTCGGGTGCCAAGACCGACAAGCGGGTAAGCCTAAATCACTCACCCCTAAACCCTTAGCAGGTGCCGCCTATACCTCCTCACGCCCACCCCCCGTCCCGGAAGTTGCGTCATGGCGCTCGTGCGCCATGTCCCCGGATGCACTTCTATATCCGGATTCTTAGAGCGGAATCAGAGTTCCGAGGTTCCCTACGCGGTTAGCACATGCGCGAGGGCTGTTCTCCCTCTTCCTCCACTTCCACTAGCTTCTACCGTCCGGGAAGCCGCCGCCACCGCCGCCGAGGAGTCAGGAAGTTCAAGATGGCCGCCGCGGAGACTCTGTCGCTGCGGGAACAGCCAGAGTAAGTAGTCTCCGCGAGCGGTGCGGAAGGCCGGCGCCCGAGAGACTGCCGAGTGGGAAACCGCGGAGACCTGCACGGGCGGGCGGGAAAGTTAAGGCCTAACGGCGAGAGCCAAACTTTGCCTTTCCCCGCGCGATACGTTGTTGGGCGGGAGGCGTAGGGGGCGGGCGGGCCGACGGCCTTCGAGCTTCGCTCTCCCGGAGGCCGCGGCTGTTGGGTCGAAGGCGGCCGCGGCCTGCCGCGCGTCGTTGCCCTGGGAGGCGTACGCGCGAGCGGCCTCTACAGGTCCCGTGCGCGAGGCGGCTGCCGCGACTGTGCGGTCGCGCCTTAGTATTCCTTCCTCTGGGACCGAGCGGAGCTCCCTGGCTGCAGCACTCAGTGGCATCGGTGTTGGGCACCCGAGGAGCAGTGGAGGGAGAGGGGCAATCCACAAGACTTTGCAAGTCTTAAGACGTCCTGCCGTCGTCCCGCTGCTGGTGTCCTAAAGGACTTGAAAACAGGAAAAAGGGATGCTAGGGCCACCCTCTTTGACCCTCCTAGAGCTATATAATAGTTTGTCCCTAGCGGGGTACTTGCCCTGTGCTTTTACTCCAGCATCATTCGTTAATTTTTTTTTTCTCCTTTGCCTATTGGCAGCTTATTTGCCAACTTCCAAACTTGAGGCAAAGTAAGATCAAGTTCTTGGTTTTGAGGCCTGACATTTTTGGCCTGAGTTTGTAGGGCTTCTTTGGGAGTACAAGAGGAAGAAGTAGTAGCTGCTTCCAAACCCAAGCACTTTATGTCTGTAATTAAGCTAACGTAAGAATCAATGTGGCCAAGTGAAAACATAACTTGTATATGCTACAAAGTCTAATCGTTGCTTAAAAGTAGTATTTTGTTCTGTTCATGTTGGGAAAACTCAAAGAACCGAAAACAGAGTGGATTTTAAAACAATTCATAGAGCGGTCGTTTTGTGCATTAGCATTATCTGATATTTTTTTTAATCCATTTTAGGAAAGAGGTAGATATAGACTCCCAGCAGCTAGGGACTGGGAGGAGAAATTTTTACTACCAGGCGCCCCAGCATTTCATTGCTATACATTCTGTTCTAGACTCCTCAATCATTTGCTTTACTCAGAGAATTATACTGTTTTTCATTAAGGGCTTTTGAAGATTGCTCTGTTATCTTCACAAATTGACTTAGAAGAGAGCAGATGGATTCTAAAGTTTTAATGAAACTTCACCTTTTTGTTTCTCATTGAGTCCACAGTGTGGCACGTTCCAGTATTTATGCCAATACAGTACAGATGTTAGGCAGCTGTTTTTTTCTAGCAACCTCTTCAAAGTTCTATAGTATTACGTCCATTTATTTGATTTCAGGGACTGTTCAGATTAATTTTGAGGAGTGCTTGAGTCCTATTTTATATGCATATTCAAATTCTAGACTTAATAATTAGCATTTATTTATGCCTCTGCAGTATGAGTGCCCCTGAAATAAATAGTCCTTAATTCCACCTTGCCTCCCCCACAGAACTCTTGGTATAAATGGAGTATTTGGTCTGTAAGTGTCCCACTTAGTTGGAAATGTTTAACAAATAAAATAAATTTTGTATGAAAGCAAGTACTGTGTGTGCTCCTTATAGTGAATGCTGGAATATAGTGTCTAAACAGTTCTTTTAGAGGACACCAAGTAGTTTGCAATTGTATGAACTCTGTTCGAAGTGGAACATTTGGGAAGGAATAAAAAAATTTTAAGTAGTTCAAGGCCTTTTAGTGGCTTTTATGTTTGTCCATCTCTTTAGCTCAGCCTCTTTGATGGTTTTAAACATTTAAATTTTTATCTGCATTCACTTATTTGCACTTACCGAGTACCAAATACTGTTCAAAGCACTGAACAAAATATCCTTATAACAACCCTATGGACGTAGTTGCTGTTTTACAAATGATTAAACTAAAGCACAGAGAAATTAACTTGCCCAAGGTCACATTAAGTGACAGATCCAGGATTTAAATCCAGGTAGTCGAATTCTAGAGCCCTGCTCCTAACTTATTCTATTGTCTAGCCATCCACTATACACGGTGGCTCCTTTTAAAAACAGCCTTTAAGGTTTGAAATCCTTTTTATTGACTTCCAGTGTCCCAGAAAAGGTCCATTTTATTTTGATGTGACAGCTCTAATTCTTTGAAGCTTAATTTTCCACACCCGATTTGGAAAAGGGGGGGTGGAGGAGTTCATTTTAAGACTAGTTGGTTTTTTTGAATCCATTCTTATTTTTACATCTACATTAATTCCATATTAAAGTAGTTGAAGTTGTCAGAGAAACAGGCTTAATTACTTTCTTTGTAAAGAAGTAATGGCATTCACTTTGCTCACCATTCTCTGTTTCCAGAGCATAAATTGAATGCCTCCCAAATAAGATGTCATTAAAAGTATTCTTTTTTAAAAATTTGAAATAGGAAATTAAAATAACAGTAGTGGTTCCTAATCAGTCTTTATTTTAAAGTTGTTTCATTGTACCAGATGCTCAGAGACCCTTGAATGAAGGATGAAACTTACACGTTGCATTTAACAATAAATGATAAAACCAGTCTTTTAATATTCGCATATAGTCTGCACTTCAAATCAGCTTCGTTTCCAAATAATGTGATTTGAAGGATATTACTCAATTCTCAGTAAGTACTGTTTTATGACAAACTTGTTATAGACCATATTGGTTTAAATATAGACCTGCTAAATGTGTAAATTGCAAAAGTGTTAAATTGCAGAACGTAAATGCTAAAATGTAAATTTGCGTATATGGAACTTAAATACCTGTGTTTATTACAGATATGAACTATGCAAGAAGACTTTTGTTATCAGGGTACCTTTCTGTAAAGTTTTAGAAGAAAGTTGTTGATGTTGAACCTAAATTAGCTGCTTTAGCACAAGCTTGTTTGGTGTAATATGCCATCAATTCACTGAGTTCACATTTTCCTAATTTATGTAGTCAGACTTCAGCTGGTATTTTCTATGGAATTTGCATTGAGAGAGCAACTTGAGGGTGAAGGTCTACGAACCCTAGCATAGGAGAACTCTAGAATTATTAAGGTTAAACTAATGGGCCCTAAGTGCTTTTCGCGTCTTTGTCAGTAATGGAATCATTTCTTTAGATAACATTCATTAAGTTACATTAGAAACTAGAGCCACTCAGATAAATAACTCTGAAGTGACAGTGGACATCACAATATAGCTTCTAAATTCTCAGAAGCTTTAGGAGCTAGATTTTCTTTTGAAGGAAATTACTTCCTATCTGGGTAAACTCTTAAGAATTTTGATTTGCAAGTCCTGGAACACTTGTAAATTGTAGAAAGCACTAGAAGAGGGTTCAAAGAGTAGATTTTTCTTGGGGAGGGAGGTAATTAAATTTAAATCATTTTGAGGTACTGCATCCACCGGATAGGTGTATGCAGTGGACATATAATTGAGCAAAACCAAAATGTTTCCTGTCAAGAGATCAGCATAGTATAGGCAGTGTAAGCCGAGCTGTAGTCTAATGAATACAACTTTTATGTGTTATCTATATAAATCATTTCATTGACACAACAAATTACTTACTGAGTACCTGGTTACTCTAGGTTCAGAAGTTTACTAGGCCTTAGGGATAGAACAGTGAACTAATAAGTAAATTACAATTCTGCTCTCACAGGGCATATGTTACAATACAGAGAGGCAAACAAGAATTAGGTGGTGGCAATTACTTCAGAGAAAAAAAAAATAAGAGCAAGGGGATATGTCTGTGGTAGGGTGAGGGTAATGATTAAAATGAATTGGTGAGGAAAACTTGACTGAGAAAGTAATTTAAGCAAAGATCTGAGGCTGGGGAAAGGAACCAGTAATGTATATGTCTGGGAAAAGCATTCTAGGTGGAGAAACGGCAAGGACCAGTACCAAGGCCCTGAGATAGGTTTTAACTATTGTTTAAGGGGAGCGATGTGGCTAAAGCATAGTGAGTGTGGGAGGAAAGTAGTAGGATCAGTGTGTTGGGGAGGTTGGGCAGATAGTATGGGGCCTTGTAAACAGTTTTGGTTTTTACTCTGAATGTGATAGGAAGCAATAATCAACTGTCACATAGAGTAGTGATATGATCTGACATTTTAAAAGCATCTTCAATCAAATGGAAGAGCTCTTGACTGACTTGTAATACTAGCCTTCTCACTAGCTTGATGTGTGTTTGACCAAAGGCAGGACCATTTAACTTCCTTGAAACTTAGTCTCCTCTGTCCTGGAGACTTAGACAGTATTTCTTCAGTAATTTGTGTGGTAGCCTTTTATATATATGAACTTATTGCTGCAACAAACCTGTGATTTATCAATACTGTTATTTCCCCAGTGTACAATTAGAAAACTGAGGCATGGAGGAACGACTTGCCTAAGGTTACACTAGGTGTGTCATGTTGGAAACACCATTTGAACAAGGTGGTTTGACTCAGTCCATGCTCTTTGACCATTTTACTGAAAATAATATTCTTAGTGTCAACCCTGACAGCTCTGCAGTGTCGTAGTAAGTAAATCTTTTTATCCAGTAAGAGTAATCTCTCACCTTTGAAGCACTTGGTCTGTGCTAGGCACCATCATGAGCTTAATAACATCTGTTAACAACAATGCAATCCTGACAGCTTGCTTTGAGTAGGTACTGTTTTCTCCATTTTGTAGATGAGGTTCCTGCAGAGCAGAGATAACTGAAATTTGCCTGAGGCCACACAGCTAGTAAGTATTGCAATCAGGATTTGAACCCAGATAGTCTCACTCTGGAGACTGGTTCTTGAAGACACATTAAAGGGTCTTTAGATAGTTTGAGTTTTAGCTTATCGACTAGAATTTTGTACTTTGGGACTGAGATTTTATATACCTGAAAATTATTGTCAGCCTTTAAGCAGGTTCTCCATACTTGTCTCCAAATCTTAAATTAGCCTAATTCAGTTTTTCTCACATGTTTCCCCCTACAAGTCGAATTTTGGGGGGGGAAAAAAACATACACCATCACTTTCTAGCTTGATGGGAGATTTCAAGTGAAGGGATGTGGTTACCTATATGAGGTTACAGCCTGTAAAAGGAACAAAGTTGAAATGACTTTGTAGTGGGGCACCTGGGTGGCTTGGTTGGTTAAGCATCTGACTCTTGGTTTCAGCTCAGGTTTTGATCTCAGGGTCTTGGAACGAGCCCCATGGAGGGCCCCATAATCAGCAGGGAGTCTGCTTAAGGATTCTCTTGTTCCCCCCCTCTTTACACACTCTCTCTCAAATATAAACCTTAAAAAATAAATCTTTGTATCTCTACTTAAATCTGTGATCTCCCCTCTCTCCTCACCATAATAGAACCATACTGGGTTTTTTTTCTCCCCCATGTAAAGATATTACACTTTCTTTTTTTAAGTCTTTGAGAAAATTTGATGATCCCAGAGAACCTTGCTGTATTTATTCTGTCATCTTCATTCCCCATTAGAGAGAAGTCAGTCCATACTAAAACCTGTCATCCAGAAGATCCAGCTTTCTCTGCAGCTCCCTTCAGTACTCAGAGTTCACAGTACCAAAATGGAGATTGGCAGTCTGACAAAAATTAAGGTTCTTGCTCTGTGGTAGTTGTATGTTCTTCATGTTCTCCATACCACCTCATTGTTACCAACTAAGAACTTTTCAAGCATACCTCTAGTATGTCACCTCCCTCTCCAAGCCTTCCAAGTTTACTGAAGACTGAGACCTGGCTGGGGGACCAGACTCCCCTCTGACTCCTGCTGTAATGGCAGTGTCCTTACAGACCACTGTCTAGCAGTCTAACCCTGTAGATCTGGGCCTCTGACCCCAGTGAGCCTCTGACTCTATCTCAGCCATTCTAGGAAGAATCTCCTGTAATATCTTTTTATCTCCTGGAATTGGTACATTTGAGATCTTAGCCATTAGACCAGTTTCTTCAAAAGTTTGATGCCCTGGCAACACTGATCTGCTTATAGTTTGCTATTTATAACTGTACCTTTTGTCACCTCCCCCCCCCCCCAATCTAAAGTACTCTTTTCCTTTCTTGTTAATTTCTTACTCATTCTCTAGGACGTTATTACTCAACCTTTATTTTCTGATCCATGTTCCTTCTCAATAAATATTTCTTCTGTCCTTTCAGAGTTTCTGCTTAACAAATAACTTGGGTTTTTCTGTGATCTCCTTGATCTTTTTCAGAGTGATGTTAGGTGATCATTGTTCCATCTTTTATCACTGCATTCTTCCAGTGTTTCATGTGACTTTCTTTTCCACTGGACTATAATTTCCTTGAGGATGGCTGGTACTAGTCTTACACATTATTTAAAAAAATATTAAAAGAAATTGAATTCCAGGGTGCCTTGGTGGCTCAATCAGTTAAGGGTTTGATTCTTGATTTCGGCTCAGATCATGATCAAAGGTCATGAAATTGGGACACCTGGGTGGCTCAGTGGGTTAAGCCTCTGCCTTTGGCTCAGGTCATGATCTCAGGGTCCTGGGATTGAGCCCTGCATCAGGCTCTCTGCTCGGCAGGGAACCTGTTGGCCCTCTCTCTGCCTGCCTCTGTGCTACTTGTGATCTCTCTCTCTGTCAAATAAATTAATAAAATCTTTTAAAAAAAGGGTGGGGGTCATGAAATTGAGCCCCAGATCTGACTTTGTGCTGGGTGTGGAACCTGCTTAACATTATCTCTCTCCCCCACCTCCCTCCCCCTCCCTTTCCTTCTCTTAAAGAAAAAAAAAATTGAATAACTTAGTTCTTAACTTTGGCACAAATCATAAATTTACTAGAAGTACAGGAGTACATAACTTGAAGGACTTAGACAAAATAATCCATATCTTCCTCCAAATATTGTGATTGTCAGAATCCAGATGATTTAAAGTCTGGGATGTGATGTTTTAGTATGGAATGATTTTAAAGGAGAAGGTTAAATAATGAACTGCAAGGATTTAGCAAAATAATTTGGAATCATAAACTCAGCATAGTCTAAACATTTAAACACAAAAGCTACCCTTTGGTGTAATTAATTTTATTAACATTATTTTTGCATGGCACCAATCAATATGAGCATACTTTGGGAAACTAATCTTTCATTTGAAATTTAAAGAGATTAAATAGCCCATTGAATAAATATTATTTGAACTGTAAGCTTTGGCTGATATTGAACTATTGTTGACCTACAGGAGATCCTTTGATGTGATTCAGTCTAATACCACATGGCTGCTCAGTGGCCACTACAGGCTGAGCTTCGTAACTCCTGGTCAGATCACTCTGAAATTTTAACCTTTGGAAGGTGTGTTATACTCAGCATCAGCCACCACTGCACATTGATAGAATGCCTGTTTTGGATATAGCTGAATACTGGTTGTAAAGATTTTAAAAAGAAAAGTATACTTCTCAATTTAAAGTAGAGAAAGAGATTGGGGGGGTGGCACGTAGATTTGATTTTAAGTCTGTGTGGGAAATTATGGTTTAAAAACAAGTTACTGAGTGACTGTAAATCAATATTAACATTTTATTATACTGGTTTTGGATTTTCTTTTTATTAAGTGTGATTATTTTAACCTCCCTCTTGTTTGTAGTCTATTTGAGTTCAGCCATTAAGTTAAATCACTAAGTCAGTTTTTGCCATATATCTTTGCAGTAAAATGTCTGAAGCTGTTCCGAAAATATTTCAGTGACTAACTTCATGTATTACATTGGGATGTATTTTATTATTATATTGTTGCGACTAAATGCTTGATAAATGATACAATTTTGAAATGTGTTTGATACATTTATAGGATAGAAGATGCTGATAATTCCGAAAAGAGTGTAAATGAAGAAAATGGAGAAGTATCAGAAGACCAATCTCAAAATAAGCACAGTCGTCACAAAAAAAAGAAGCATAAACACAGAAGTAAACATAAGAAACATAAACATTCCTCAGAAGAAGACAAGGATAAAAAACATAAACATAAGCATAAACATAAGAAACACAAAAGAAAAGAAGCTATTGATGCTTCTGACAAAGAAGGTCTTTCTCCAGCAAAAAGAACTAAACTTGATGATTTAGCATTGCTGGAAGACTTGGAAAAACAGAGAGCCTTGATTAAAGCTGAACTTGATAATGAGTTAATGGAAGGAAAGGTCCAATCTGGGATGGGGCTCATATTACAAGGTTATGAGTCTGGCTCTGAAGAAGAGGGGGAGATACATGAAAAAGCAAGAAATGGAAATAGGTCTAGTACCAGATCTTCAAGTACAAAGGGGAAACTTGAACTAATGGACAATAAAAATAGTACAAAAAAGCGAAGTAAAAGCAGATCCAAAGAACGGACTAGACATAGGAGTGATAAAAAGAAAAGTAAGGGAGGTGTTGAAATAGTTAAAGAGAAGACAACTAGGAGCAAGTCAAAGGAGAGGAAAAAGTCCAAAAGTCCATCCAAGAGAAGTAAGTCTCAAGATCAAGCAAGGAAATCAAAATCTCCTACCCTTAGAAGGCGATCTCAAGAAAAAATTGGGAAGGCTAGATCTCCTGCTGATGACAAAGTTAAAATTGAGGATAAAAGTAGGTCAAAAGACAGGAAAAAATCCCCAATTATAAATGAAAGTAGAAGTCGTGATCGAGGCAAGAAATCCAGATCCCCAGTTGACTTAAGAGGTAAATCCAAAGACAGAAGATCACGGTCCAAAGAGCGAAAATCAAAACGGTCTGACACGGATAAAGAAAAGAAGCCAATTAAATCTCCCTCTAAAGATGCTTCTTCTGGGAAAGAAAATCGGTCACCCAGTAGAAGACCTGGTCGAAGTCCTAAAAGAAGAAGTTTGTCTCCAAAACAGCGGGATAAGTCAAGGAGAAGTAGATCTCCACTTGTAAATGATAGAAGGTCTAAACAAAGCAAATCACCTTCCCGAACTCTGTCTCCTGGTAGAAGAGCCAAGAGCCGATCCTTGGAAAGAAAACGAAGAGAACCAGAAAGGAGAAGACTTTCTTCTCCAAGGTAACTTGTTTTCAAAATGTTAATACTTTTTACCAATGCACCAGATTTTAAAAAGGAGAAACTAGAACTTGTGGACAATAAAAAATAAGGTAATATAATCAGTCTTATGGTTTTAAGTAGTCTTACAGTAGTTTTACGGTTGTAAGTAGTCTTACGGTAGTCTTATGGTAGTTTTATGGTTTTAAGAAGATCCTGTCCACTAACTATATTAATAATTGTACTTTTTTAATGAGTAGCTTGACTAAAAGATTTAAAGATTTATAAATACAATCAGTTTTTTTTCCCCAAGTTCTTAATTTAGTATCAGGTTTGCGGTCGCTCCTTTAAATCCAAGTAATTTGGCCGATAAATCACGTATACCCATTTATGTAGTCCCATTTATGGGAAGTAAGGGGAATTTATATAATACTTTTAGCCTATCAGTTTTTTTCCCCCTCAAATTCTTGTGATTATCCCTCCTCACAAAGTGGAATGACTCATATTCAGTTTATAAGTGAGAAAATTTATAGATTGGGAGATTATTCCGTTTACCTCGCCATCATAGAACTAATAGGTATTTAAGGCACAAGAAGGATTTTAGCAGAGTGGGTGGGGATTATTTAGACTAGTCTGAACTACTTTAGAAACTGATTTTTTTAGTATCTTTATGTTGAATAATTGGACATGTGAAATTATCAGCCAGGTTTAGCTTAAAAGAAGGTTTGCTTATACTACGTAAAGATAAAAATTCCTGGCCATGTATTGTGTGTGAATATAAATACAAGCTGACCTTGAAGTTTAAATCGTTTTCTGAAAAATTTCAAGAACACTGTTTGCACAAAGTGCTGTATCTTAGATACTCTTAATTCTTCTAAGTGGCATTGTAATTAAATGGCCCCCTTCTTCCTTTAGCTTTCTAAATTGAGACAGTTAGTATTGCTGATTATGTCCTCTAAAGTGTTTCTGAATCTTTGTTTCTTTCAATTTGCCTTCAATTTGAAAAGGAAATTCTGAGCAGTTTATTAAGGACTATAGTTGAATATTTGAAACAGTTTTTTTTTTTTAATTACAGAAAAGGTACTAATTAAAGAGAAATTCAGATAAGGCAGAAGCCTGTAAAGTCTTTCCCTTTTCATCTCTCCACTATAAGTGATAACAATATGTCCTTCTAGTTATTTTTTTATGCACATACAATTTTATGAATGTTCTTTCTTACAGAAATGGAGTCCTACATGTTAAAATGTGATCTGCTTTTTTTTCTGAAACTTTTCTGTGACAGTAAAGATCTCTTTTAGCTCTTTATATAGCAACACTGTATTTCATAGTATATATATACAAAGTTGCACTTTGAACAACATGTTATGGTCACCAGTCCTTTACAGACAGAAACGGGCAGATAACTTTTGACTCTCCGGAAATTTAATTACTAATAGCTTACTGCTCACTGGAATCTTAACCAATAACTGAACACATATTTTGTATGCTCTAGTATTATGTATACTGTATTGTTATAATTAAGTTAGAGATAAGAAAATCCTAAGGAAGACTAAATACATTTGTAGTACTGTACTGTAAAAACAGTCTGCATGTGAGTGGACCTGCTCCATTCAAACCCATATTCAGGGGTCACTTCTAATCATTTCCTTATTGAAACACGAAAATTTTGGTTGGTTCCAGTTTTTCAGGATTATTTGCAAAGATGTCTGTTGTTTATGTGTGAAGTTTTTAATAGAATAGATTCATAGAAGTGAAATCACAAAGTCTAAGGTAATGTACATTTACATTTTATAAAGTATTGTCACATGTCTTTCCAGGAAAGTTATATAATATGTATTTCCTTGAGTAGGTGACTGTCCCTTTCTCTAAACCCTCAGTTACATTTTCTTTGTTCTAAGGTTAAGAGTCATTGTAAGATGTTGTTACATGTAATATATTAAAAATAAGACTCTATTACAAAAATGTCAAAATTTAGACAAGTTTTATTTGAGGTGTTTGTCTGGAATTAGAGTCGTGGCTTAACAAGGTGAATAACCTTTATAATTTTTCAAATCGTGAGACCAGAGGAAGTAGACCTTTTACTGTAGTGCATACCATAACACCAAAATATCATTGTGATTTTCTGAATTCAAGTTTTGTTGCAAAACATATTAATCTCTGTGCACTGTCTTCAGGTTAGTGTGCCTTTCTTAAGATGTCTTTTATGTGCCAAACAAATTCATTAATATATTTTTCTATTAACCTGTATTTGGTCCCTTTAAGAACACGACCTCGAGATGATATCCTCAGTAGACGTGAAAGATCAAAAGATGCCAGCCCAATCAATAGGTGGTCTCCAACCCGAAGAAGAGCAAGTAGATCTCCCATTAGAAGACGGTCTCGTTCCCCACTCAGACGTAGTAGGTCACCCAGGAGAAGAAGCAGGTCCCCTCGGAGGAGGTAGAGATATGTTACGTATATTGACCTTTTTAATTCTTTAAATTCTGTATGCTTCTCATATTAGCTCATTTGGTGGGTTCATATTAGCTCATGCGGTAGGTTTTCTTAAAGACCATTTTTCTCTGTGAAAAATTGTAGCTGCAGTACCATATGGTTTCCTTTTTTCCACCTTGTGATATTTCACACACACTGATTTTCCTTTATCTTTTTTTCAAATTTAAATCAGTGGTTCATTAAAAACAATCTTTTGAAAGGGAGACACTTTTTTCCTACTTCTTGAGAAAGATAAATCCTACATGAGCTATGCTTACAGGTTTGTTTTGTTTTGTTTTAAGCAGGATGGATCATAAGGTAATAAATAAGTAGCCCAGTTTCCAGTCTTTATGTAATTGCGGCTCTCCATTTTTCTATTAACTTGTATTTGGTCCTCTTAGAACATGATCTAAGATGATCTAAGATCTAACATGATTGTGAAACTCTTGGGCAAACAATTGTTTAACTCAACAGTAGTAGAAACCATTTTTTGTGAAGCAAACGTAGTGAGTTGGTTAATCAAAATGTTGGTTTGTAAAGCAGGAATCATTTTAAAATATATGCATTAAATTTGTTTTAAAGGTGTATCTATTTTAGGGAAAGCATGCAAGTTGTGGGAGGGCAGAGGGAAAGAATCTCCCACAGACTTCCCACTGAGTACAGAGCCAGCCTCAGGCTCCATCTCACAACCCTGAGATCAGGACCTGAGCCAAAACAAAAGTCCACCACTTAACCTTAACCAGCTAAGCCACTCAGACAGTCCTGTGTTTAAACATTTTAACTCAGACGTAAGTGGACTTTGATTTGCCAATTTTTTTAACGTTTTTAATTGAACTAATACATTAATGTAGTTTAAAAAGACAGCACACCAAAGGCTTATATTCCAGTTGGTGGATACATCATTGCATAATCTCTGAGTATTTTTGTATACTAGATTTCTTGAAGCAGAAGTGCTTCGTCGGAGGTTGTATATGTTTAAATTTTTGAAGTTACTGCCATATTATCTATTGATTTCTTACTTTGGGCAGTTATGTATGTTTCTTTTCTTTTTTCTTTTTAAGTGGACTCCATGGTCATTGTGGAGCCCAGTGTGGGGTTTTAAACTCAAAACCCCACCTGAGATTAACACCTGAGCTGATTCCGAGTTGGGCACTTAACAGACTGAGCCACCCAGGCACCCCAGCATCTCCTTTTTTTTTTTTTAATTCCACCCATCACACTTTCTCTTCTACCTAATTGTATAACATTTTTCTATGTTGCTGTTACAGTCATTATGCTCTTGTGCGTATTGCTCATTGTTGAGCCAAGTACTCAGGGGAAGGGGGCAAGGAAAGACCTTACTCCTAATGCTTCTGACCTTCTGGCTCCAAGCTGACTAATGGGCCTGCTTATACAATTACTGTAGAATTTGTTTTCCGTTTTCTGTCTTCCAGATATTCCTTTCTGTCTTATTTTGTGATTCCCTTTCCTGTGTCCAGCATCATCAGGTTTTACTTCCTTGCTTTGTTAATGCATCTCCAGTAGCTTTCTATGAAAAGGATATTTTGGGGGACCTTTGTTTCTCAGAAGCCTCCCCCCCCTTTTTTAAATCCCCATTGCTGATTTGATTTGTCAAGGAGTAGAATTGCAAGTTGAAATAATTTTTTCTTAAGAATTTTGAAATTGTTACTCCACTGATTTCTAGTTTCCAATACTGCTAGTGAGAAGTCCTATTCTGATGCTTGGGCATTTCTTAAAGGACTTGGTTTTTTCTCTCCCTCTCTTTATAAATAACTGTTCTGTGTTCTTGAATTCCACTATAATGTTCCTTGGTGCATGGCTCTTTTCTTTCCATTAATTTTGTTGGGCACTACATAGGCCCTTTAAAGCCAGGATATTATGGCTGCCTATTCTGGGAAATTTTATTTCTTTGGTTTTGGTTTTGGTTTGCTTTCTTGCCCGTTTGCACCCCCCCTCCTTCACTGGACCTACTTTATTGTTCCATTGATTTCCCCCCACACACAGTCCTCTTTCCTGTTTGTCCTTTTGTTCCACTTTCAGTCTAGGAGATTTTCCCATTCACCCTTCTTACCTTTCTATTGATTCTTTTTTTTCCCCCCTGTGTTCATGTATATTTATTTTTTATTTCTAAGACTTGCTGGCTGCTTAATTTTTTTATGCCATTTTACTCATGTTTTATAGAAGTAACATCTCTTGGGTCAAAGGTGATAATGAGTTTATTTTATGGAATTTTTGTTCTTAATAGTTTTCATACCTATGCTTTGTTTCTTCCCTATTTCTTTTGTTCCTTTACCTTTTTCATTTGAGCACTTTACTCATAAACAGCCAGATCCTTCTTGTTGCCTATTCTCATTTAAAACTTAGCCACTGTGAAAGCTGAATGGAAGCTTTCTTCCATTCTAAGAATGTAGAATATGTGTATTCGTGGGTATCACTTCAGTGTAACTAAATCTCTTTAGCATATCTGACTGTAGCCCTATTCTTTTGGGCTACCAGTTTTCCAGAATTCTCTCATCTGCTGGAGAATATTGACATGGCTGCTGGGAGAGTTGTGGTTCTTCATAATGTAGACCTCCCCTTAATCATTTAACGTTCAGTACTGTGCCTCCCTGCTACCTTGGGTCAGTTTTTATAACAACCTACACCTCTCTAAAAAATTTTAAGTATTATGCCAGAACGTGAAGAATGTTTGGCATTTTCTGCTGAGTAAGGAATGGGACTGTACAGAGGCAAGCTTTTCCTAAGGCTTTCAACCAGTTCTTTTAGTTTTTACCTCACACTGCATCCAACAGAATATGTTGTCTCCAATTCCTGAGGCTTTCTTGGGTTTTGTGGCATGCATTTACTGGTTTCTTTCTTACTTTATTAGTCCTATTGGACTAATATTTAAATTTGATTTGTTACTATTCTATCCAGTTCACACATCAAGATTTTGTTGATATTTCTGTTGTCATAGATCTTCGCATTCTCTTTGCCTGAGGATTTTCTTTTCAGTTGTTCTTTTCATGTTATTTTAGTAAGGTTTCTTGAGAAATGTGACAAAGCTTGGTAGTCAGATGTGACATTAACTGGGAGTTTGCCAATTCTTTGTAGACTTAGCAACCTTTTCTCTTTGGAGTTCCATAGCATCTTTCCAACATAAACTTCACCTTTAATGCTTGAGCCATGATACCAGTTTTTGTTAGACATGAGGCAAGACCTTTATGCACTTAGAAAAACATCTGAAGGCTATATTAATTAGATTTGGAATTTTTGTCACATTTATCTTTTCTATACCTTATTACCAGTGATCTCTTTTTAAATTCGGTTTTATTTAAACATTCACATAAAATCATCCTTTTTGGTGTAAAGTTATGTGAGTTTTGACAAACACGTAATCATCATAATCAAGAACATTTCCATTGCCCCCAAAGTTCTTTCGTGACCCTTTACAGTCCAGTAAGAACAATAGCTGTGTTTTAGTTATCTTCAGTGAAGCTGATTACCCCTGATCTTTCTGATATGTTACTTAACTTTAAATTTTTAATTAATCTCTTTTTAAAAGATTGCATTTTTAGAGTAGTTTTAAGTTCACAGCAAACCTGAGCTTTTGAAAAGTATAAGTTCGTATATACTACTGCCCCCAACACACCCATAGATTCTCTACCTTTAATTGATCTTTAAAATGTGTGTATGTATAATTCCCTCCCTCCCCCCCAAAATAGGGACAGAGGTCGGAGGAGCCGGTCACGCTTGAGAAGGCGGTCTCGATCACGGGGTGGTCGTAGACGTAGGAGCAGAAGCAAAGTAAAGGAAGATAAATTTAAAGGAAGTCTTTCTGAAGGAATGAAAGTTGAACAAGAATCTTCATCGGATGATAAGTAAGAATGGAATTTCCCATAATTTCCTTTTTCCAATTTAGACAAGTACTATTGGATCTGGAAATCTTTTAATTTCCACCTGGATATTATAAGTGAATCTATTAATTAGGTCCTGAATTTAAAAGTTTATTTTTTTAATTTTACTTATTTATTTGACAGAGAGAGAGAGAGATCACAAGTAGGCAGGCAGGCAGGTGGGGCGGGTGGCAGGGAGGAGCAGACTTCCTGCTAAGCAGAGAGCCTGATGCAGGCCTCAATCCCAGGACCCTGAGATCATGACCTGAGTCGAAGGCAGAGGCTTAACCCACTGAGCTATCCAAGCACCCTAAAAGTTTATTTTTTTGTGCATATTTTATAGGTAATGTGGCAGAGATCATGGTTTTCTGAATTTAGAGGTTTCAATTTTGGCTGGAGTATATATGAGCCTTCCCTTTTTCATTTTTTACTAGAGACAACAGATCTGTTAGGTAGCCCTACCAACCTTGATTAGAAGTTTTGCAGTGGTTGGGGGTGGAGGGATATAGTAATTTTTAAACTTTTCAGTTTGTGAAAATGGTAACCTACTTTGCAGTTGAGGCTGTCTGTTGTTAGGAATGCCTATTACAGTGTGGAAAATACAGAAACATTTCAGTGTCTAGTGAGAAAATTTTTTAATGTGAATTTAGTTGTCTGGTTGGAACATCTCAAAAAATAAGATAATTTAGAGCAGTGATCCTCAGCTGGGAGTAATTTGCCTTTCTGAGGACATTTCAGCAATATCTAAAGGTATTTCTGGTTGCCATCTTGTGCCTAGAGACCAGAGATACTGTTCAGCATCTGCCGGTGCACAGGGTAGCACCCTCTCCTGTAACGAAGAATTGTCAAAATGTCAGTAGCACTAAAGTCCTGAAAGCCTAGTCAGAGCTATGTGATATGCAAGTTAAGTGAAGGATTTTGAACATAGGTCCTGATACCTTTGAGTACAGTTTGCTTACTGGTTTTTAGTGAACATTCGCAGATCATAAAAGAGGCTGTGTGGGGAGGGATTGTAAAGATTTGGACGTCTTCGGGAGGAAATTGGGACCAGTCAGGGCCAGTGTCTGGAGGTAGAGCCACATTCTCTGTCAGATTGTATGCAAATATTTACATCTGCATTTTTGATAGGAAAAGGATCCATAGCTTTCCAAGGATCTATAGCTTTCTATGACTCAGAGAAGGTACTAGTTTTATGTGTCTCACTTTTGTTCTGTTAGGGGTTAAAACTGAGCCTGGCTAGGTGAAATGACTTTAGTAATAGCAAGGTCATGGTAGAGCCAGGGGTCACTTTTTTGAACTTAAGGATCTTTCTTTTGTTCCCTAGTTCGGTGCCATGAAACAAGTGAGGAGAAAAAACGAGATACAGAGGGTTAAATTACTTGCCAGGATTCTAAACCAGGCAACTGAGAGAGTTTATAAAGAGAATAAAGAGAGTAAGATGGCTTAAAACTTTTGCTGGAACTTGTGGATAACCTATGTTTTCTAGTTTTTATTTTAATACTATGTAACAGTTATGACTTTCTAATTAGGGATGCTTGGAATTAATTATGTGTATATATGTGTGTTTTTTGGTTTTTTTTTTTAAGCCTTGAAGACTTTGATGTAGAAGAAGAAGATGAAGAAGCCCTAATAGAACAGAGAAGAATACAGAGGCAGGCAATAGTTCAGGTATGTGATATTAGTAAAGTGTTGAGTAATCCTTTTTAAATAATTACTCTCCAAGTAAAAGGGTTTTTCTTTAATAAAGAATCAGTGGTAGTAGCAATTGAGGAAGTCTTAAAGGAGTGTATATGTGAAATTATCTTTATGAGATTTGAAAAGATAGTTTCTTAAGTTTAAATGGTGTCCTTTTTTGTTATATATAGGATTAAGATATAAGCCTTTTATTAAGACAAAATTTGAAGTTTTGTTTTTTTTTTTTTTAAGAAAACCCTCATAAATGAGTATAGAATAAATTGGAGGAATTTCATGTAGCAAAAAATTATGTACTTATACTTATTTCTTTGTGGAGGGGAGAAAAACACTTTTAATGTCTAAAAAAACAAACGTATACAGATTCTTGTGTAAATGTGATTGCTTAAATGGAACATCTCAAAAATAATTTTAAATGTAGTTTAGAAGTAAGTGATTTAGAAAATGGGGTGGGGAGAGGGTATTGTACATAGGTCTTTGTGTGGTCATTTAATAATAAGATTACCTGCCTTGGAAGATTGTCCATTATGTCTCAGGCATCCTGAGATAGAGCCATGGCCACTAGATCTTTTGTGGATGGCTGTCCCTGTGAAGTGTAACACCTTCTGATAATGGGAAGGTGAGTGATAAAGTTGAGAACACATTCTGGAAAAAGTGAAAAATGTTTAGATGCTATAAGGAAGACAACAGGCAAAAGGAAAGAATAGTTTGTGCCAGCTTACCTGCACATACATAGCAAATCATAAATCAGGCACTGGTGGGTCAGAGCAAAGGAGAACTTGAATCACCAGAGGATGTAAGGCAAAACTGGAATTCCAGGAGAAACTTTTCTGGGGCACTGATGAAATTGTTGTTACTAAACTGATATCCCTAGAGACTTGGTTGAATCTTTTTTTGTTCTTGCCCAGGTCCACAATCCCTTATCTCCAGCCCTTGGGGCCAGATGTGCTTCAGAACTCAGAACTATTTGAATTTTAGAAAGGTAATACGGTGCATCTGTGTATATTACTTAGCCCCATCAGTGGGGTTTAGAACAGCACCCCACTATCAAACACATTAGTATTTCAACAGTGAGACATACCCTGTTCACACTGGGGGAGATAAAAATAAGACTACAAATAGTATCACATCTGTTCAGGTGAGGTTTTGTCACCTAATGAATGTGCACCAAACATAGAAGAACTTTTTCAGAATTTTTTGGATTTTGGAAATAAATGTAAGGGATTGTGGATCTGATTCAGTCAAGACATTAATACCTTTTAAAAATTTTTAACATTGACTGTCTTTTCAGTGCAATACTTCTTGGCAGATATGCATCCGATTTTATGAAAATAATATGTTGTATTGTTGTTACAGAAATATAAATATCTTGCTGAAGATAGCAATATGTCTGTGCCATCTGAACCAAGCAGCCCCCAGAGTAGTACCTGTACACGGTCACCTTCTCCAGATGACATTCTGGAAAGGGTAGCTGCTGATGTGAAAGAGTATGAACGGGAAAATGTTGATACATTCGAGGCCTCAGTAAAAGCCAAGCATAACCTAATGACCGTTGAACAGAATAATGGTAAGTTAGATTTTTGTTTTGGTATGTTTTTCACTGAATTTTTAGTTCTGTAAATAATGAAAGAGATTGGGGATGGGTAAAAGTGAAAGGGATTAGAAATTTTGCCCCGGCTAACTCTTAGAGTAATACAGTATTAAATGTGTCCCAGTGAATGTCCTTTATAAATGTTTTCAGTTAGTTTGCGTAGCCTAAACGGTATTATAGTGAATCTCATGTATTCATTACCTTCTGTTTGGGGCACCTGGCTGGTTCAGTCAATAGAGCATGTGACTTGATCTCAGGTTTTTGAGTTCAAGCCCAGTGTTGGGCATAGAGCTCACTTTAAATACTTTTTTTTTTTTTTTAAGATTTTTTTATTCATTTATTTGACAGAGATTACCAGTAGGCAGAGAGAGAGAGAGAGAGAGAGGAGGAAGCAGGCTCCCTGCTGAGCAGAGAGCCTGATGTGGCTCGATCCCAGGACCCTGAGATCATGACCTGAGCCGAAGGCAGAGGCTTAACCCACTGAGCCACCCAGGCACCCCCGTAGAGCACACTTAAAAAAAAAAAAAAGAAAAGAAAATGTCATTTCCTTCTGTTTTGCTTGCTAGAGTAATTTAAAGCAAATCCCAGCCATGATTTGATTGATTTCATCTGTAAATACTTCATTGTGTATCTCTTATAGGTAAGGACTTTTAAAAAAAAAAAAAAGAAAAAAAAAGCATTACTTGGGCACCTGGGTGGCTCAGTCTCTTAACTGTCCAGCTCTTGATTTTGGCTCAAGTCATCTCAGGGTCCTGGGACTGAGCCCCATTTCAGGCTCCATGCTCAGCATGGAGTCTATTTGAAGCTTCTCTTTCTTCCTCTCTGCCTCCCCCTGCTCGTGCTTTCTAAGTAAAGAAAATCTTTAAAAAATAAAAATAAAAAACATTATATCTAAAGAATTGGTCATTTTTAAGTCTTTCTAATTACAGTTGGTTGGTTTGAATCAAAATCCAAGTAAGATCCACATATCTCTTTTAAGATTTTATTTATTTATTGACAGAGATCACAAGTAGGCAGAGGGTGGGGGCGGGAAAGCAGGCTCCCTGCTTAGCAGAGAGCCCGATAGGGGGCTCGATCGCAGGACCCTGGGATCATGACCTGATCCAGATGCAGAGGCTTTAACCCACTGAGCCACCCAGGCACCCCAAATGCACATATCTCTTAATCTCTCAGTCTTTAATAGTTATTCTCATCGTTCCCTCCCCCGCTTTCCATTTTCTTGTGATGATACTGAGGGCATGTGTCCTATAAACTTTTTCTTTCCAATCTCATTTTGCCACGCTCTTGTTTCATTTATCTTGTTTCCTCTATCCTCTGTGTTTCTTGAAAACTAATAGAAGTGTTAGAGACCTGAGTAGATTTAAGTTAGTTTTGGGGGGCAAGAACATTGCCTAAGTAATGGTGTGTACTTGCATTGCATCAGGTGGCGTATGTGGTGTGTGCTTGTCCTGTTTTGATTGCGATTGTGTGTTGAGGTAAAATAATCCCATCTGTCCGACATGAAGCTGCCCTTCAGCTGTTCACCTGGCAGTTTGAGCAGCCGTTGCTGATCATTCCTCAGATCCACTGTTTTTCATGGAGGTTGAGGGCACGTGGGCACACTCCGAAGTGGTGATTCTTTACTTTCCATAATTCTTTTTGAGTTATTAGCTGTAATTCCGTAAAAGAAGAGATTTCCATTCTTTGGTTACCCAGGAAATACAGTTTGTACAGGAAAGTCGGGATAAATGCTTGGTTGTTTTCTTTTATTGACTAATACTTACCATAGAATAGAGTTGGTACATTAACAACCTCTGGAGATGACCGTGAGATTGGGGTTGTTTTTGTCAGCTTTTTATTATTTGGTATCATGTACTTAAATTCTCTCTCCAACTGAGATGGGGAGGCAAGAAGCCTTTTTAAGTTGGTTTCCAGTGTCTTTTTGATCCAAACCCTACAGGATATATTGGTATTAATATATTTATTAATGTGTTTCTTTCTAGGACTGGTTAGCAACTAAGGTCAGGTAGTATTTAGGCTTTTGTAATTTATGCGTTTTTTTTGTGTGTTCCAACTGCTGAACCTCTGCTCTTGTAATGCAGAAGCGGCTGTGTTCCCAGGAAAACTGTGTGAACACCAAAATTTAAAATTTGATATAATTTTCACATGTCACAAAGTGTTCTCTTATTTTACCCTAAAAACCTTTAAAAATGTAAACATGGGCCATATGAAAACGAGCAGGGTTCCAGATTTGCCCCACTCTGTAGTTTGCAAACTCCCCTTCTACTGCATTGGAAGGTATCACAGGATCCCCTTGCACATTATCATGTTCCAGAACAGAAACTGCTGTTGCTCCAAGGAAACCGTGCTTCCATTTAACAGCCAATGCCATTTAGACTTCACAAAGCACTTAGGAGCGTTCATTATTCATGGGATTTTTCAGTGGACAAAGCTAGGACATACATACATTTTTGGAAAGGGGCGGTTCATACTGAAAAATTGCCATGTCAAACTTGAGATTATAGGGGTTGTAACATTGATTTTTTATTTTTTTTATAGTGAAAAATGTGATCCTTAATAACATGATTATGTAGGTTATTTTGAACCTTTTTTTTACATAGTTATCAGTATGATCACCAATATTGAATGTAGTGAATGCAAATTGAAAATTTAATGATTCTTTTTATCCTTGGGGTACATTCTAAGGTGTAAAGTCATTTGAAATACTTCTGTATGCTTATACCACACATTTGATAGATTTAGGTTAACTTTATTTGCTTTTGATTTTTAGTATCTTCTGTTTGATTATTAAAATGTCTTTCACATGTGTGCATATTTCGCCTACACAAGCACACACAGAAATATGCACACTTACTGGTATGAAAAGATCTTCCTTCCTTTTTACAGTTATGTGCTATTCCAGTGTGATGAATGTGCCAAGGTTTATTTGAACTGTGTCTTCTAATGGTGGATGTTTGGGTTGTATCCAGTTGTTGATTATTCATTGGAACATTAAATATAGTGTCATTGCGCTAATTTTTTTAATGCTTACCACTGTGTCTTTGAAGTGATTTCCTAGAAGTGAGGTTACTGGGTCAAAAGAGTGTAATTGTGCTGTGTTTTCTTACTCTGTAAGGCTTGCACAGTTTTTGCCCCCTGCAAGTAATGTCTGAGTACTTGCTTATCAGGGCCTTGTTACCAGGATATTGTCCTACGTTTTGGGTTTTTTAGCCCATCTCAAAAGAGAAAGCGTATTTTGTTGTAATTTTAATTTGCATTTCCCTTACTGTAAGTGAGATTGGATGTATGTTCATATACTTAAAGCCATTACATTCCTTTTTTTAAGGAGTTCTTTTATTTTGCCCAGTTTTTCTCAGGGTTATTGGACTTTTTAGGGGATGCATAGAGATCTAGATCTGTAGTGGGGTTATTAACCTTTTGAGATTCAAGTTGCAATTTGGAAATAGAATTTTTTTAAGAGGAACTTTGATTTTAATACATAATCATCATTTAGTTATTAGCATATTAATTTAAATACTGGAGAAAAACAGTGGAGAAAGTACTATCATTAAGCCTTTCAACTTTCTGAAATGCATCTTTTTAGTAAAAAATGCATAACTTCATACATCTTAAGTGTTACAAAGTGACTTTAAGTTGTGTATTAATGAAAAACATGTACAAGTTTGAATTGCTAGTGATATTACATTGATGACTTATTTGTGTTTCAATTTGTATCTCTTCTTTTTTCAAATTATTACTGTCAATTTCCATTAAGGTTCATCTCAGAAAAAGCTCTTGGCACCTGATATGTTTACAGAATCTGATGATATGTTTGCCGCCTATTTTGATGTAAGTAATTTTAAATCTTAAAAACATTACTCTTAAACAAAATATATATAGGGGCACCTGGGTGGCTTAGTTGATTAAGCGGCTGCCTTTGGCTCAGGTCAATGATCCCTGGGTCCTGGAATCAAGCCCCACAGCAGGCTCCTTGCTCAGTGGGGAGCCTGCTTCTCCCTTGCCTGCTGGGTCCCCTGCTTGTGCTTGCTTTCTCCTTCTCTCTCTGTGTCAAATAAATCTTTATTTTAAGAAAAACATACATATATACATATATGTATAATAAGTATATGTTTGTGTTGTACAAAAAGAGAAAAAAGGATAAAGCAAATTAATAAATGTTAATATTTGGACAATCTGAGTGAAGGGTATCTGGAAACTCTTTGTACTAGTGTTGCAACATTTCTCTTAAGTCTAAAATTAGGTCAAGATTTTAAAAACAAGTATGGCAGAGCAATTCAAAGAGCTTCAGGAAAGTTAAACACCAGATGACTTAAACGTGTATTTTTTTGAAACAACTTTTTTTCGTTTTACAAACTGGGGTTGGGAGGAGGGTTGTGGTACATAGTTAGCTGAAACAAGATGATGTCAGTAATTTCCAGGCCTGTATTAGAACAGAGTCTCCTTTGGACTTCGATACTCTGGATGATTGAGAACTTAGGATTTGGATCCTAGTACATTCACTGAAGAGTTGGGAATGTTATTACAAGGAAGTGATTAAGAAATTTTGTTTTTTTTTTAGCTATTAGTGACTTTTCTTGAAAAAGTCTTAAAAACATATTTTAAAAGTATGAGACCATTTTCATTATAAATTCAAGAGAACGTGAGAAATAGGGAAGCTTTAGCAAGGGAAAGTGGACGTAAAATAGAGAAATTAAAAATAGAGTAAGATTAAGCAGTCTGTGTCCAGGACCCTGAAGACATTGGTCATTGGCTTAAGTAATATATCTGTACTTTGCAGCAGGAACGTCAAAAGGAAGCTTAGGTTAAGAGAGAATGAAATGATTAAGCCAGTGAAAGTATCCATGCACATCATTTGCTTGGACCTGGAAGGGTCTTCCGGGTATCATGGAAGATGGTGCATCATACTCTTCAGAAGTGCAGATACTCTTTAATTTCCCACACGAACTGTTAGTGCAGCATATATGTGAAGAGAAATCAGGGGGTGTTCATGGACGAGGCAGTAAAAGAAATGTGAAAATTGGTAGGAGAGTCGAATATTGTTAACTGAATGCCCATCTGTAATTTTTGTCCTCCTTTGTCTGTTAATAGCTGTAGAAAACCAGATCTGGTTTTTGAGTTTTTATTTTCATTTATAATCCCCTAGTCATATTCCTAAAGAGTTTTTGAAGATAACTTTGTTAATTTTTTTCCTGAGCATCATTGTGATGTGAGACTTTGCTAATTTTGTTTCCAGCTACATTGCATTTACGTGGGTGATGGTAAGAGTTGAGTTAATTTGGCTAAAATGTTTTTATTAAATTATAGCTGGTTTTCCCCATCTTGGTTTTAAAGGAAGTGCTTTAAATGTCTGCCTGATTAGTAGGTAAATAGCTTTTGTTGCCTCCTTCATTTCAGAGTGCTCGTCTTCGGGCTGCTGGCATTGGAAAGGATTTCAAAGAGAATCCCAACCTCAGGGATAACTGGACAGATGCAGAAGGCTATTACCGTAAGTTCACAGTTCTGATTAATTTTACGTTTGTTAACAACATTTTTTAGAAGTATGTTGCTTGATGCAGTCACACGTTGAAGAACTCTGAAAGTCACATCACAGTGCCATCACTTAAAATGGACGGCACATCTAATAGCTGCGTGAATCCATGCTGTATTCCAGTAAGCAGCTCAGGAGCTTCATGCATAGAAGTGAGGTAAAGACTTGATGTGCAACCTAAATCTATTCAAAGTTGTTTTCAGCCATGAGATAATCCTCCAGGAGGAAGGGGGAACGTCACTTCCTCGTCTTGATCTGAAACCAAGAAAAACGACACACAAGGAACTTGGGATGCCAGTCATGCAGTATTTGTCATTCAGGACTACAGTTGGAAACACTTCAGTGAGCACATTTCTTCCCTACTCAATGTTAAAATCCTCAGCAGTTAATAGGAAGTGGGCATGCAGCTTGAACCACATTATGAAAGAGTGACTGATGGCGGCTCATCTTTGATTCTCTGTGGTGTCTAGGAAACCAGGCACACAGTAGAGATTTGACACTTTTTTTTTTTTTTAAGTGACTGCACTATGTTTCTTTGTGCTTTATTATGTATATCTCAAGTTTTGTTAAGTATTTATTATGGTCAAAATTCCCATTTTTTAATTTACTTTTTTAGGTGTGAACATAGGTGAAGTCCTAGATAAGCGTTACAATGTGTATGGCTACACTGGCCAGGGTGTCTTCAGTAATGTTGTACGAGCCAGAGATAACGCAAGAGCCAACCAAGAAGTGGCTGTAAAAATCATCAGAAACAATGAGCTCATGTAAGTTCAGAAGACCTATGTAATAAAACCTAAAAACACAGGTATTCACAAGTGAACATTTTTAAAAATGTTCTGTAGTATTTGGTTTTCCTCTGTAAAATATTCCAATCTGTAAAAATATTGCAGTTTTAAAATGATAGAAGGCTGGTAGTGAATTTGTTGCCTTTTTTTCTTTTGTATAATAGAGGTAATTGCCAAACCCATAGGTTTTAATAAGCACAGTCTGTACCACACACTGAGCTGATGTTAAAGTCTACTTGCCATCAGCTTTAAAACACTGAAAAGAACTGTTATGTTATAGATACATATTAACATCTTCACTACCATAGGCTTAGAAAATATTTTTACAGCCTTTTTAAAAATATGGCCTATTTGACAAATGATAACTAAAATTCTAGAGGAAAACCAAATGCTAATATCTGGTAAGACATCTGTTCTTAGACTTTTATATAGTGTGGTTCCATTTTTGTTAAAATAGCATTTACATCAAGATGTCTTTGAAATAAAAATGGGTAAGATTTGGGGCACCTGCGTGGCTTAGTCATTAAAGCATCGGACTCTGGATTTCAGCTCAGGTCATGACCTCAGGGTTGTGAGATCAAGCCCCATGTCTGGCTCCAAGCTGGGTGTGGAACCTGCTTAGGATTCTCCCTCTGCCCCTCCCCTCTCTCTGGAAGGAAAGAAAAAAAAAAAAAAATGTATAAGACTGAAACCCTTCAGGCAAGGTGGGTTTATTCCTGCAGTATTTCTTTCTGTTAATTATTGTGGAAATAAGCTCCAGGAGAACAGTATTTGACTAAGTATAAAATATTGTGTGAGTGACCTACAAAATTGTCATTCCTCAACAGATTTACTATTAGTACTTAAAAAATCCGAGCTACTTACCATCTATGATAGATACATCAAACTGGAACTAGTAAATGTTATTTGGTTTTCTTCTGTATTCAGTTTTGAACTAATTCCCTTTTTCTTTTCAGGCAAAAAACTGGCTTAAAAGAACTAGAATTCCTGAAAAAACTTAATGATGCTGATCCTGATGACAAATTTCATTGTTTGCGACTTTTCAGACACTTTTATCACAAACAGCATCTCTGTCTCGTATTTGAGCCTCTAAGGTACACTGTCAACCCTGTACATTACTAAAAATTTAGATAAACAGCATGAGCAATTTCTGTGTGTTTATTTTTACTAGTTAGCTCTGGTTTTGTTGTTTACTTTTGATTAAGAACTAGTTCTGTGACAGTCATTTATGTAGACAGTAATTGACCATATGCCGTGTGTCAGACGCTAACCTCATGTAGCCTTCCGCTCAACAAGAGATTCTCTGAAAGTTAAATACTTCAAGGAAGGATTACAATGTAATAAAAAGAAATGGGAGTAGTGAAGTAGAAATACAGTTTTGATCTTGAAAAGTATGGCTTCAGTTTTGGACTTTGAAATGTAAACCCATTCTAAAATCAATCGGAACTTTACCACTGTATGTCTCCCCTTCCATTTATTTTGAAAATTGAGTTTTATTGGAAAATTGTCTTACATACACACAGGTTCATGTGCTTTCATTTCAATGTAGAATAATTTGTTAAACATCTGAGAGGGCTCATGAACAGATACTTTCATTTTAATTAATATTTTGAATTTGATTTTACTTTATGCTTGAACATGTTTTTACCTTTTTTATTTCCATTTTGCATTTTAACCCCTAATTTTGTGGGTTTTTTTTTTTTTTCTCTCCTAAAAGTATGAATTTACGAGAGGTGTTAAAAAAATATGGTAAGGATGTTGGTCTTCATATTAAAGCTGTAAGATCCTACAGTCAGCAGTTGTTCTTGGCATTAAAACTCCTTAAAAGATGCAATATCCTACATGCAGATATCAAGCCAGACAATATCCTGGTAAGTTAAACAATCAGGCTGCCTTGTACATCCATATAGGTTACGATAATGTGATTGATAACCACTGTATTATTCTAGAAATGATGTCTTAAAAGAATAACTCAGCATATTACCCATTACAAAGGACTTAGCCAGTGTTTACTTTTTTAGAAATCAGTCCCTGAAATTTTATAGTAAAGTACAAAGAAAGAGGAAATAGGCTATTGTCTCAGTTTTATCCTTTTAGATTGATGGATTTAGAGTACACACAAATCCCAAGAGGGCCTTAATACAGTAATGATGGGCTTCCTCTGGTACCTAAATACAAAAAATGCACATCTTGCTGATTTGAAATAGTGTTCACAGTTCTTTGTTCTCTGATTTGTGGTCTCACAGAGACATTTAAAGGAATTATCTCTTAAATAGTTGTATAGAGTAGTGTTTTTATAGGTACCCAGGAAGGGCCCAAAGACAGAAGAGCTCAGTTGTGATTAGGTGTTAAGTTGAAAGGTGTTCCTTTCACATTCTTCACCTCTTAACTAAAGATTTCTGGAGTGGTAATATGCAACTTTCACAGGGTTCGTATTTCTTAAATTTATAAATAATACATTTTCATAGGGGAATGATGAATGCACACAATGCATACATACCACTTCCTTCCCTGGCCCCATTTCTTTAACCCTGTTCTGAGGTATTCAGAATTGGGGGTATGTTCACAACTTGGGGAATTCCTAGCTTGTCTGCTGATAACATTCTACACCTTTTTTTTTTTTTTTTTTAAGTTTTTTTTATTCATTTGACAGATCACAAGGAGGCAGAGAGGCAGGCAGAGAGAGAGGAGGAAGCAGGCTCCCTGCCGAGCAGAGAGCCCGATGCGGGGCTCGATCCCAGCATCCTGAGATCATGACCCGAGCCGAAGGCAGATATTTAAGCCTCTGAGCCACCCTGGCGCCCCTAAACTTTTTTTTTTTTTTTTTAAGATTTTATTTATTTTAAGACAGAGAGTACAAACGGCGGGGAGGGGCAGCAGGAGAGGGAGAAGCAGACTCTTCCACTGAGCAAGGAGCCCGATGCGGGGCTCGATCCCAGGACCTTGAGATCATGACCTGAGCCGAAGGCAGATGCTTAACTGCCTTGAGCCACCCAGGTACCCCATATTCTACCCTTTTAAAAGATTATGATCCCATTAAAGTTCATTAAGGACACCTCATCAATTAATTATTAATTAATTAATCAATTAGCTCTTAATCAGATTTTTCTTCTTTTTTAATACCTTAAAATATTTCCTTCCAGACGACCACGTTAGTTATGAAACATGCTGTTGTAATGATAGATTTTATTTGACTTCACAGTCTGTTACACATCTAATATAACTTGGGTGTAGAGGAGCTAAATAATTACAGTGAAATAAATGAATTGTAGACTTCATGTTACAAATGAATTGTAGATTTGTCTAGTCAGCTTCTTAGTTCATTTTTACCTCAATTTTATTTCTCTTTTAAATTGTGAAGTATATCATCTATATCAAAGCATGTATACAGTATGTAAAATTTAAAGGTGAACATCTGTGTAAACCACCATAGAAGTTAAAGAATAAGACATTTGCTAGAATCTTAGGAGCTCTTGTTTTTAAAACTTTGTTTTCCTTAAGTTAATGCTATGCTAGTATAGGTTTACACCTGGGCTTCAGACACTGAATGTTGTCTCCTTCCTGAGAAAGGGGGAAAGTAGACATCAGAAACTAGAGGGAGCTGTTTGTGAATGAAAATCCAAAGCTTTTAGCCCAGAATCAACCATCAGTGTGGTAAGGAGTACCATGTTCCTCAGGGAGGATAGATGTTGTCTAGCCAAACTGGTGGAGTGCGTGGAAGTGTGCATACCCAGCAATTGTTACAGGCATTTTAGCTAGCCCAAGAGTCCTACTGATAGGTTCTAATTTTAAAATTGTCCCAGGATTTCTCTGGGTTTTAAACTGCATCCTTAAGTAGCTGAATGCAGTTTATACCTCAAAAAGCTTCAAAAGTACTTCTGCATTTGAAGATACCAATTTTCCTGGTCCGCCAGGAGAAGAGAATGGTTATGGATATGGCAGTGAGAAATAATCATTTCCATTAATAGCTTAATTCCGTGGATATCATCTGTAATGGGCCAATCTGTAACACTGACCAAACTTTATGATATCCCAGTAGAAAGTGCCTAAGGCTATTTATTTAAAGTGTTATGTTTCTTTGGGGTGGGAACGATAGGCCAAGTTCAAGTCCCAACTCGGAATTTGTGTGTGTCTCTTTTGAAGGGGGGAAGGGACTCTGGAATATGAATTATCTTCACTTGTTAATCCTGAACATGCTTCTGACTCATGAGTGGCAGCAGCCATGGGAGCAACTCCAGCCTTTCTCAGCAGATGTCACTGTTACTGTGTATGTTGAAGTATTTACAAAGGAAAAAAGAAACCAATAAACTAATATAGAGTTCATATTTATCAGTTGTGCCAAATGTATTTAACATTTTCTTGACTAATACCTCCTTTATATTTAAGGGATTTAATATTTTTTTAGACTTGAAGTGATTGCTAAATTTGGGATGGTCTAGCAGCTACGGATGAAGAATGTTTTTATTCTGTTTTTGTCCAGATTTAATCTGAATCATCCTCTGCTTTCATTGCTATCATAATTTTCTGGCAACTGAAAGTTAACTTCAGTCAGTTGAAAGTTCATCTAAGTCTGATTGCTTATTAATGAATTATCTTCATGTTCCTTTAAATAGCAACTCAACTTTATTCAGGTATTCTGGGGATTTTTAGAAGATGCTTTGCTTCAATGAGATTTTTCTCTTACTACCCCCCTTTTCAAAGTAACATTGGTTAAAATTGAATGTACTTGGTATTATCCCGTATTTCGTTACTGAAAAAAGTTCTTTTACTAATTATATTCAAATATTTGATAGCTCTTAATTTTTTATAATTAGGAAATTGAATTATAAGATAATTAGAAAAGGAATTTTAAAATGGGTAACTTTGTTTTCAGTATTGGAAGTAACTTCTCAAAGCCAATTATTTTTATCTGATTACTTGCATTAATTATTTCTGGCATGAATTAAACTTCCATGATAAAATGTTTTGCAGGTTAATGAATCAAAAACGATTTTAAAGCTCTGCGATTTTGGGTCGGCTTCACATGTTGCGGATAATGACATAACACCTTATCTTGTCAGTAGATTTTATCGTGCTCCTGAAATCAGTAAGTTTCTTCAAATGTTTTTTGACCTGGGCCATCATACACAGTGGAAACAGCATATTTAATGTCTAAGTACTGTTTTCCATCGCACTTCAGCAGCTGCACGAGGTCATTGATGAGGAAGGGAACCGTAGCAAGTTCATCCTCCTCAGGTGGAATGGTGGTAGTTGTGACAGGAGTCTTGATCATGTCTGGCAAGAGTAGCAAAACAGTTGTGGAAAATCCTCGGCTTTAGAAGACTGCTCTTGATTACTCAAGGTCTGATTATCAAATTTATGGATTGTATGGGACCTTTGTTTTTTGCTCTTCCTGTTGCCTTGGTTGAGGCTGGTTAGCACCTCCACCAAAGGTGAAATGAGAAAAGAAATATTCACTTCCTTCTGCCCCCCCGCCCTTTCAATTCCTTCCTCATTCCCTCATTTTTTAAGAGTCTGTTAAGAATTAGTGGGGAAAAAACATGAAGCTAATGCCAAAGTGAGGTATTAAGATTGCAGTTATGTAGGCCAAGCTAAGGTAACCCCCTATTAACGAAAATGGTTGATTGTTTCTGTCATTGTGTATTAAACTTCAGTTTTGTTTTCAGTTATAGGTAAAAGCTATGATTATGGTATAGATATGTGGTCTGTAGGTTGTACCTTATATGAACTCTACACTGGAAAAATTTTATTTCCTGGCAAAACCAATAACCATATGTTGAAGCTCGCCATGGATCTCAAAGGAAAGATGCCAAATAAGGTAGGACATTAACATGAGCTGTTTTTGGTTGTTTTTCAAGGTCTTAGCAAGAGTTTACTGTAGACCAGTGGATTGCTGACACTTTACTCATCACTAATGGCTATAAAACCATTTCAGAAAGGCAGGTGTATGGTTACTGTGAATGTACTTGCTTAGCTCTTTTTCATTTCTGCTATTTAAAAATAGTGGTTCTAATCATCCAAGAGCTATCAGAAGTGATTAAGAGAACTCCATTTTCCTGTTCACCTCTAATGTCTCTTTGCTTTTCTTTACTCTGTTAAGCAGGAGGGTAGGGTCCTACAGTTTAGAGTAGAAGTGTAGTTGAGGAAGAGAGATTGATGAGCATAAATTTGTTAAGCACCATACATGTATATATATGACTGTTTCATATCTTTGTTCTTCCCTTGTTCCATTTATTATCCTTTAATGATGGGCAGAGAAGCAGCCTTGGGAGCACACCGTTATTGGTAACAGCACCAAACATGCTTGAGAGGTGGAATGAAAAAAGATGCAGGTCAGGTTAGTTCAGATGTGAAGAAGGGCTCAGTTGTCAGAGAATGATGGGGTGAATATTGGAAAAGGAACTTGACGGCAATCAGTTTATTAAAGATCGAAAGTTATTTGGGAAAGGTACCAAGAAAAACTCACTTAAAATTGACCTCTCTCTAACATAAAACTCACCCTTAATGCTTCAGGTACAATAATTAGTTTCAGAAATGAAGCAGAAATTTCAGGCATTTATAAACCTGTCTCAGGGCCGTATCTTAAACTTTGATAATTTTAGCTTATTTGCTGAATTTCTGAGCGAGTACAGATTTTGCCCCATATAAGTCAGAAGCCATTATGTTTTTTAGGTACAGTCCAAATTCTCTCATGTTGGACTTGTTTAGAATAAGTTATACAGAAATTAGTTATGTTGGTATTTGTTTTAATAAGGTCTGACCTGTATCATTTCAGGGCTCTTGGGACATAATTTGTAAAACGTCATCAGGTTTCTTAAGCTGCCAAGAGAAAAGGCCCCAAATGTGTTATATTTTTCCTAAGAACAAATGATTTCATATTTGAGTCTCAGTTTTGAGTAGTGAAAGCATAATGTGATATTATAATTGGTTTAAGTCATTGCCTGGGAAAATATAATTTCAGGTTATTAAGTAGTTTCAGGCACAGCATTTATATTAGCTTTTTCGAATATGTTAAACCCTCCAGAGCAAGGAATCTAAGAGATTCCTTAAATGAGAAGAGAAATCCAGAGAGACTGAATAAGTCTTATTTGTGACTTGTTATGTATTAAATTGTTGGTAGGCCAGACTGTTTCGTAATAGTTCAAAACCCAAGTTTTATTTTGCTTTATTGCCAGATGATTCGGAAAGGCGTATTCAAAGACCAACATTTTGATCAAAACCTCAACTTCATGTATATAGAAGTTGATAAAGTAACAGAGAGGGTAAGTCCCTTTTAACTGTGCTACCTTAAATGATTGTCTTTTTGTAAACAAGCTGAATACTGGGTGGTACTAGGAGCTGTGAATATTTAAAACACTAAAAATAATCTCTTTTTTGCGGGTGGCCAATTCCTGAATAAAACACAATGAACTTATGAGAAAGAGGAAGGGAATTAAAAATGTTTGTCTAGTATAATGAATCTATTTTTATGATAGGTCGTATTTAGGCCCTCTTCCTCTGTTCTTGGGAGCATTTTCTTTGTCTGCCCTCCCATCCACCTTCTGGACTGCTTACTAGAGTGATCTTTTTGAAAACAAATCTGATCATGTTATTCTCGGTGCTTAAAATCCTTATCCTTTTGTTGGGTTCCTCTCTGATGAACTCTGCGGTCTTGAGCAGTTTGCCCTCCCCCTCAGGGTCTCTGTAACCTCCCCCATTCCACACTTGGCAGTCTGCTGAAGGGCATGCCATGTCATGTCTCTCTCTGCCTTTGTTCACAGACCATCCTGACCTTACTTGCCTCCTCTCCCTCCTCATCCCCTAAAAATAACTTCTCCAACTTCAAGCCTCAGGGGAAATACATGCTCTATATGAGCCTTTCCAAATCCTCTAGGTTAAAGTAGGGACTTTTCCCCTTTTCTGCCCCATTATATTGTCTGTTCCTAACTTTGTCAGAGCACTTAACAGGCACACAGTTCCATGTCTGTCTGTCACCACTTCAGGGCAGGGAGAGGAGAGTTGAAACAGGAAGCGTTTACTGTTGTTATTACTAATTACTATTATTGCTATTAATCATATAATTATTATTAATTATGTAACTTTGGGGATTTTCATAGACTTCCTGTTGGCAGTTTGATCTTCTTACAAACTTACAGTATGTTTTTTAAAAACCTTCATAGCTAACTTGGGGTTGGTTTTTTTCTTTTCTGGTTGGGGGGGGTGGTTGGGGTTTTTTTTTTTCATTCAATTTTTTCAGTTGGTTCTTACAAAGATATAGAGAATAGGGGCATCTGGGTGGTTCAGCTGTTAAGCATCTGCCTTCGGCTTGGGTCATGACCCATTGGTCTTTGGATCCAGCCCCACGTCGGGCACCCTGCTCAGCAGGAAGCCTGCTTCTCTCCCTTTCCCACTCCCCCTGCTTATGTTCCCTTTCTCGCGGTCTGTCAAAATGAAGTTTTAAATGAACAGATGATAAATATATCATCATCTATATATATGTATATATGATATATATATGTACATATATTAAAATTTCTGATCGACCAATCAGTCTGATTTAAGATACATCTGCTCAGTAACTCTTTAAAAGTAGACATACACATCTTTAAAAATTATTTTTAGGAGAAAGTTACTGTCATGAGCACCATTAATCCAACCAAGGACCTGTTGGCTGACTTGATTGGGTGCCAGCGACTTCCTGAAGACCAACGAAAAAAAGTACACCAGCTAAAGGACTTGTTGGACCAGATCCTAATGTTGGACCCAGCTAAACGAATAAGCATCAACCAGGCCCTACAGCATGCGTTCATCCAGGAAAAAATTTAAATGAGATGAAGAAGCTCCAAGGGTTTGAGTAATTAAATACAAAGACTGAAGAAATTTCACAGCAGTTTATTAATGTATATAAACTTATAAATATTTCTCCAGCAAATTTGAGGAAGCATGATATATTTGAATTAACACCAAGGGTGATATTTCTTTTAGAAATGTTAGTTAATCTGTTTTGTGTCTTATGTGAAATTTCACTGTAGAACTGTTTTAATTGCCAAGACTGCACAAAATTACAGTGCTAATGTACATGGTTGCAGTTCACATAAAAGACAAAAGCATCTGTTATAAAATGAGTAGTAATACTGGGTGGTTGATTTATTTTTAGCAAACTTGGCTTCATATTGGTCTTCAGATAAAATGGCCAGCATAAATGCTGTTTATATTCACGTTTTCCTAGGTGTGTGTGTGCAGGCCACAGCAGCATGCCCTTGGTGTAGTCAGTGCCGAAAGGGGTCTGTTCCTTCTTGAGCCTGCCTGCAGGGATGGTCTCCTCTTTTAAAGCAGGTTGTGTACAACATTCAGTACACTGAAGGTAAGCTAAACCATCAACATCACTGGTGTTTTACGATGTTATTTTATTGGAACAGTTGACAATGAGGGATATTAGCTTTGTGGCGGAATTCCCTGCATGTGTGATAGCTGATGTTGTGTTATTTTTGGCATTGCAACTGTGGCGTAGTTACAGTTTCCTTTCTGTTCATCGCATTTAAAATCGGAAGAGTGTGCGCTTGATGGACACAGCGCCTTCAGTGTACTGTTTCTTACTGACTTTCAGTTTTTTAGACCAACTTGCTATAGACTTTATATACATTTTGTTAGATACAGTTCGTAGTGACGTAGAGACAAGGCATCATTTTCCTTTACTAATGACACATGTTGAGGCCTAATTCTGAAAGTCCTCATATTTAAAAGTTAGACAACATAATGAAATTTTTAACTATTTGTATGTCATTTTGAAAGTGTACTGCTTTATGGTAAAAGTGTTTTTCATTTGTTCATTGTTTTCATTATTTGTGATCATGTTGTCTTTCAATACAGGCATAAACCTTCCACTCTTGAACAAAGCAGCTGCTTTTTAAAAGCGGTAATTGCTTCTTTACCTTTTATTTCTTTTGTAAATGAAGCTTTTCTTTAAGAATGTGACTTTAAAGTGTTGTCTATTGCATAAAACAGTTGACACTCACTTATTGTAAAGTGAAGATTGTTCTCCTGCATGTGAAGTGGACCATGCAGATTTCTGTATGTTCTCAGTATGCATCACTAGATAATAAAGTCTTTTGTGAACAAGGCATTTGTAGCCATTTTTAAAAGTTTTTGTCTTCAGTGCTGGTAAGTCAGGTAAACCATAAATAGTTAAAAAGCAACCTTTCATTTCTTCCTTTAAGTCTTTAAACGATTTTTTTGTTAAAGATGTAAGCTTAGCCACAAGTTGATTGTTTTATTAATAATCAGGATCCTAACTATTTCATCAAAAAAAAAAATCCTACAAATATTGTCAGCTTTCAGTGTAGTGAGATAATTCCTGTAGGTTACGGGGTGTAATTCAGGATTTAACTAATGTTTCTGCTATTTTCTCACTTTTCCTTTTGATGGTGCGGAAAGAGAAAAGGAAAACGGGGCACAGGCCACTCACCGCCTTCTCCAAGGGGTCTGATTTGCTGAGACACCAGCTTCACCTTCTTAACAAGGTTATTTCTGACAGCATGTGTAGATAAACATTTAGCAACAATTTAAAACCAAATCATGTAAATCAGCTTGGTTTTGCAACACAAAGGAATTTGTATTTTTAACATGGTAGGAGAGAATTTTCAGAAATGTATGTACATCTTTTCTGTTTGGGTGGTAAAATTAATGCTTGTCTTCCTGAGCATTGTGGAAAATAACCAGATTTTGGGGGTTTAAATAATATTTTTAAATTGTAAATGGGATTTTTTTATTCACCCAGGCACCTAATTACAACAAGCATGCACATTTTGGTGCATTCAAGAATGGAAAATCAGAATAGCAGCATTCTTCTGGTGGGTTTTGCTCCATTTAAAGACATGAACTACAGCCAGGAAGGTGATAGATGATATAATAAGCCAACTTTGAATCTACACCCCGTCTCTTCATGGTTTAGACTTACTAAAAATAAATAAAAGGTGGTTTCCATCTTCAGGTAGAGTGAAGCCTTTTAAATAAGGCCTCACGGGTGCAGCTTGTCTACCTTACCAAAATGGGTAGTGATTTTCCCACCATGACTTACTTTATTTTGGTGATAATATGCTGCATATTCAAGTCTTTTGTAGTTATTTTCACTCAAAAGTAGTAGACATTTTGATGCTTCTGGTGATTTTCATGGCTTCATTTTATATAATTATTTAATAAGTAAGTTAACTTCCACTAGAAACAGTTCATCTTATGCCTTCAAAACTATTACCTATTCCTTAAAAAACAAAGTTGCTTGTTACTTGTTCTTTGTGTTTTAGGTGCAGTTCAGTGGAAGATGATGACAGCCAGAAGACATGAGCTAAGGTTTCTGTCCTATAAAAGATTTAAAAAAAAAAAAAAAGAAAGAAAGAAAAAAAGGAATTCTCCATTTAATTTTTGTCTAATTTTTTTAGTTTTCAGCATTATGATTTGGGTTTCATTAATGTTTGGCACTTAGAGTAGTAGTGCTATTGTGGTGTTCATCTGTAAAGTGCTTGTTTTATCATAATTTCTGCTTCCCTCCCTCCCTCCCAATAAAAACAGTGGTCAAATGTAGTAATATTATGAAAGGCTCTTGAATGGTGAGATTCCACATAATACATGGCCATCAAAATTGGTTCCTAGGGGTTATTAGAAAAATAGAAACCACCACAATCACATACATCAAAAAGTAGTTTTTAGCTTTAGGTTTCTTCTTGGCAGATGCAAAAGAATAGAAAGTTAAGAACGCTGTTGCCCAACTCCTTTAATACTCTATTCCCTGACTTTCTCTTTTAGTAACTCTTTCTGCAAGTACTTCAGTCATGGTCTTAAGATAGATAAAATATTTAGAAACACTGTCAGTTTTTCTAATTAAGTGAGAGAAGTAGATCTTTGTTCCCAAATTTAGCATTCCTAGGTTTGTCTACTCTAAAGGAACCCTGCAAACATTCTTCATATACATATACATGATTTTATTAGAATTAGTAATTTTGCTGAGGCAGAGATTTGGAACTTTGTAAGACCTCTATTAGATGGTGGTCATAATTTAGTGAATTATCTTTAGCCTGCATTCATGTTTCAAAGTAGCTATATAGTTTTTAAATAAGTTAATCTCTGATAAAGCATTTGGGTTTTTTTAGACCTCACAGCAAAATATCACATGGTTGTCAGACGTCAGGGTTGCAAAGTCTTAGGACATAATCCTTGAAAAGGTCATAGTTCTTTCTGTAGTCAGGGGGTAAGTGAGATCCAGAAACCAGATATTCTATAGTCCCCGTTCTCTATATGGACCACCTTCTCAAAGGTATCAGACATCTGGTGGGAGCATCGAGGTTTTGAAGCAAGGGAGTATCTTGTCATAAATTTTAAAGACCTTCCCAGTATTCCTGTTCACCTCTTAGTCCTTATTAGTTGCATCCTTATTATTCCCCAATGTAGAACTCATTCCACTCTACTACTTTCAAAATAAGTTTTTTAAGATACTCTAATTTTTTTTTTCATTATAGTAACCACCTTTTTTTTCTCCAAAACACATACTCAGGACATTTCTACAATACAAAAAATGTATGTTTTGTGGTATGTGGTAGAGGCAGAGAAATGTAATATTCTCAGATCTATTTGATATTTGCATGCCTCCTACTATGCTCTACTTGTTCTTTGTCATCATTTTGTAATGCTAGCTGGTTACGTAGAAATAAGATCTCTGGAATGAAACAGGGGAATCAAATATCTTCAAATTTAAGCCAAATAGTTAAAGAATGCCCTTTTAAATGTTGGAGGTAGGAAAGAAATGGATACTCAAATAAGTAATTTCCTTTCATTAATTATGATGACATCATTGGAAATTGGGCTTCATAAAAAGTGTTTCTTTCCTTTTCATACCCTAGTTCAAGCATATATTCAACATGAGTTTTATCATCCTCCTAGATGGGATGTCTTTCTTATGGAAATGTTCACTACAAATTCATTTGTGTTTTTTTTACATGTCAATAATGTACACTAAATTGACTTTAAAAATGTTTTCCAGTTACTTGATAGATATCATCATGGCATCTTTAATTTTTTTTTTTCTCCTTCTGTATGTAGGGTAAGGGACTGTTCTTCTGAAGAATCTTTCCGTTTAATGATCAAGATATGGAAGCTGGTCTCTGAAAATAATATGTATCCCAGTTACTGTGGTATCATGTGAATTGTAACTTGCATTTTAGCAGCCATGTTTCCATTATTGGAAAACTTAATAAAATATGCCTCTTGTTACCATACTGTTTCCTGATTTTTCCTTTGCTGGGGTTTGCTATTTTACGTTTAGTTTTAAATTAAAACAGCATTCCCTCTCTTAAGGTTTCTGATATTCTATTTCACTGGTGTTCATAGATGTGCTTTGAAAGGTATTCTCTGCCCAAAAATGATTAGCAACTGTCAGATTAAATTTAAATATTTATGTTAAAACTTCTCAGTAGATATCTGATAATGCATTGTGAACCTCAGTGAAGGAGAACGGTGTAGAGAGAAGTTTACCAAACCACTTGGCAGAACCTGCTGCATGGAAACATCCAATTTAGTATCTTCCTTACAAACATCAAAATACTTCTAGCAGCTAAGTGCAGAACACATGCCAAATAGAAACAGCATAAGGAGGTAACTCCCTTTTCTGTAATGATTTAAATCAGTTGGTTCATTGTACATGGGGAAGCCTGACAAATGTGGACCATATCCTTAGTCTATCCACTTCTCATCTTCTTCTAAAGAAATGTCCTCAGCTTAAAACAAAAAACTGTAAAATACCTAAAAGAGGGACAGGGAGTCGAATCTTCAACATAAAGCAGGACTGGAGGAGGCAGGGCCAGAGTGTCTGGCTGTGTTGGGTACTCCCATCTAGCAGGTGCCATCTTCTCTACCTAGTGGTCGAGTCCTAGTTTTTCTAAGAAATGGGCCAGAGTGGCAGTGGCTCTGGACAGCCGCCTTGCAAAGGCCCCAGCTGTAGTGTTCTGCTTGGGCTGGCAGAGGATGAAGAACTACATATTCTGTCTAAAGCAACTGACAAGGATCATGAGATCCTGCTTTTTATTAGGGAAGGTAGTATGCAGGGTGCATTGGGTTTGGTGGGGGCTGGTGGTGGGGGGTTATGGCAAACTTTGAAGAGACTTTTCTCCCTGTGCTTTCATTGATGAGAAAAGAATCTGCCTCAGGTAAGATCCGAAAAGGAGCCAAGAAAAGGTGTCAGTACTGGACAGCCAAAGTATGGGGAATTTTTAAGCAAGCCAGAAAGCCAAATTCAACTGAAGTTTCCTAAACAAGAATCACTTTAATTTATAGGTGTCTGTTAGAAGATGCCAAGTGTTTCTTCAAAAATAGTGGTGGAAGTTGGCTTCCAACAGGTTTGAAAAATTGCTAAGTCTTCCAAGTTTGTTGGTAACTACAGTACTCCCAACCCCCAATGGTAAGTTCTTCTCTTAGCCAAATATTGCCTGTTTTACTCCCATCATTTGACAAGATGAATTTAGGATGGCTACATCTACTCTCGTGTATGTGCCTTTTCTGACCTCATTTTAGGGACTCCGCTTAAAAAATTCCACTATTTTTACTAATCATATTAAAATAAGTACCTGTGCCTTATAATTGAAATCAGCATTGCTGCTAATGCATTTTTTACATCGTTAAATTTAAAACAATTTGGGTCTAATAGGAAACTCTGATGTGTTTCAGTAACTAGCTCCTTTTTTAGGTCTAATGGCATCCTAAATAAAGTAGCTCGGTTTCCAGTAAGATTTGCCCTGCCTGTCTCTAAGACATCAAAGCCTCCGACCCCACCAAAGCAATCCTTCAGTGCAGAAATCTAGTTCTTGGAACTGCGGACACAGTGATCTTCCATTACCCCTACCTCTGAAGTACTCCTCCCTACCTCCTGTTTCCTGTCTCCCATGTCCACTCCAGCTCTTGGTCTTCCTGGAAACAAGGGCTTGTGTCTTCACTCCACAGCATATTCCTGATGGTGGACACATGTCATGTAAGAAGCAGGACGTGAATAATCTGAGTTGTTACTCCAGTGACAGTTAATTTAGTCCTGAGGCGGCCCATTTCATCCAGTCTGCCCTCCTGTGTCATTTGTCTTTCCTCTGATCTGCTTTTTAATTTGCCAGGCACTTGATTCAATCCTCACATGATTATATGCACTAAAAGATCCGCTACCTACCTGACACATCAGGAAAGTGAAGAACTGAGGTTAAGGAACTTGCCTGAGGTGCAGATCTGTCACGTGGCAGAGCCTGGCTGTGGAGAAGGCCCTTGTGACTGCTCTCACATGACTGTCCTCGAGGCTGGGCAGAGTCCTTTACCTAACCCAGGGTATCTACATACCAGGCAATGACTGGGATAGAGTGGTGAACAGAACAGGGATGTCCCCTTCCAGAAGCTTTTACAGATAAAAATTAACATCATTATGACCCTAAAAGTGAAGGGATAAGATCCAAGCAGGGTAAAGAAGGTAAAAATGAGAATGGGTACGAAGGCTGCCAATTAAGCCTCGGGACTCAAGTTAGAACTGTAAGAATGAAAGGAAAGGTGGTTGAGTGGGGAAGCTGGGTTGGTGTGAAAGCACGAGTCCATTTTTACATGCTGTTCTGGGAAAGGGATGTTCTACCACTTGGGATAATGACACCAACTGTATGGGATTTAGGTAAAATACTGTTCTATGGTAAGTTATCCTGAACAGTTTATTTTTCTATTGTCGTATTGATACAGTTCTAGAAAGTTCTTTGAAATTAATCTAAAAACTAAACCTACTCTCTTTGACCTCTGCTTCTAAGAAAATTCTTTGAACCTTATTCTTTTACTAAAAATAGAATAGAGGAAAGTGAAACCACAGTCGCTTTCTTCAACATGTATTTGAAGTGTCTTTTAGTTCATCTCCCCTATCCCAATCTTGAATATTTCATCTTGCTTTTTTTTTGGGGGGGGGTGCGGTGCAGCAAAGATGATACACAATATTGACCATGCCTTGGCAGTGGGCTGGGAGTAGGGAGAACTTTTTACTTCTCATTTTCCTTTGGGCAATGCTTGAAGTTTTCATCGTGTTATTTTTAATGTTTACCAAAAACTCATTTGAGGGCAACCCTAATGGGACCCCTCTCACTCCTGAGAGCTTTCTCTGTCTCAGTTAATAAAACTATTTCTTTCCTCACAAAACAAACTCATTCGAATTCACCAAACATCCACTGAAACCAAAGCACACTACACCCACCCCCAAACATCCATTTTACATCAACTTTTTCCTTTAAGATGTTTTTTGAAGTGTGATCCAAGAACCACCTGCATTAAAATCACCTGGGATGTTTGTTTACAGTGCAGGTCCCCCAGCCCCACTCCTGGATTCCACATCCTTGGGGCTGTGAGAGAACCCCAGACTCAATTTTTTTTGTTTCCCTGATTAGGTGCAGTAAGGTGTGTCAGTCGCATGGTCTCCCCTACACCCACACACTTTTCTTTTGAACAAGTTAAGTTGCTTTCCCTGCTTGCGTTTCAACAGGGGGTGGGGCAGTTAAGACTTGCAAGAACAAAGAATTTTGGGAAAAGTTCCATTAACGTGACATTTCGGCTGCTCTGTGTACATCAACCTTTTCTCATTTTTCCTTTGACATTCCAGAAGGTTTGTTTCATGCCTACAACATCATTTGGCCCCAAGATAACGGATTTCGCTTTCATGTATGTGGCAGAAGACCTGGGAAAGGAACATTTTTTAAGATACACTGGAGGATCTAGAGGACCTTGAATATTAATTCAACAAAATCACAAGTAGTTTAGCTTTTAATGGCCAAGCAAATACCAAAAGATAGGTCAAGATGATAGACAAAGGAGATTTTTAGAGATAGTAAAGGAGAGGAAAAAAAGGTATCAGAGTGGGAAGAACTAAAAAAATAAATTCGCTAAGAGGTAATTTACTCTTAAAGCTATAATAGAAAATGAAATACACCAGCAACCAGTCGATTACAGCATTTACTGATGATGGAATTCTACTGGGAAACACAACAAAAGAATAATCTTTTGAATAGTTTACTAAGGCAAACATTCCTTTGAAACATGACATGCAAAAGATTGTCAAATATGTCAGGATGGAAGCTCTTGGATTTATATATAGACACCTCAGCTTTTCACAAGTTCCACTCCACAGCACAGCAAGTTCTTCACGTGTGTAATACCTGTATCTCGGCATGATGAACCATATTTTAGCCAAGTTTCTTGGCAATAGATTTGCTCATATTGAGATATAGGAGAGAAAAGTTACTTTTGATCAATGGGTGAACACTTGTCCTTACCTACAAAGGAAGGCGATAAACAGTTTAACTTCTGAATATAGAATGGTTTGTTCAATTCTATGTTTTTCTGATAAGGTTTCTTTTTGGTCCTTGGTGCCTTATTGTCTTCTCTCTGATTTTCGGGAAAAGACAGAGGTATAGGCGAAAGTGGTATTGGAGACCTTGGTGGCAGACATCTTGTTGAGACCATTTTAACCAACGATTGAGTTGTTTGGGAACTAGTGGGCTTGGCTGAGAGTTCTTGGCATGGGTTTAAAATGGAGCTTTTGAGATTCCTAATGTCATCACAAGTTGCAATCAACTGTTTGGTGGTGGATGAACTTTTTAGAGGTGGTGGTCTAGAAGTCCATTTGTGTATGTTGCCAGCATTGCTCCAATTCCATTTTGAAGCATTTTGTTCAAGTTTGCAAGACCCAGAACTGCTTTTTCTTTTTTCGCGACTTTTATCTACACAAGTTGTCTGAAGACTCAAAGATTCCGAAAGTTTTGGCTGTCTCATTTTGGGGATAGCTTTGGAGGAAAAGGGTCGTTCAGTAGCTGCTGGAGCACAGAAGGTAGTTTGTAGTCTGGGCCTTTCTTTTTGTATAGTCGTGTGTTGTAATCTTTCCATTTCCAGTAAACGGGTTATCAAACGTTCAATAGAGCTTTCTGGAGGTTCCACTGTCGCTTTCCAATTTTCAGATTTTGAGAGGGCTAATTTGTGCAAGTCCAGACTATTGAAAGGAGAAGGGAGAAAATCAGGATATGGAAATACTTCACTTGGTTCCTCTGTGAAAGATTCCTCAACGTTTTCTATTGTTTCTGGCTTTAAGTTCAGATCCATCTTTTTAAAATAGCTGAGCAAACTATCATTTGCTTTTTCACTTTCTGATAAATCACTTTCATCTGTTAAGTTTTCCTCCATACTGCTGTTTCCGTATTTCAAATTCCAATTTGGGGCAGATAAAGTTTCACCATTATTGTTTTCCATAGCTGAACATAAATTAATATAAGGCTCATTTCTGTCCTTTAAAAAGTCTCCATCAGCATAGGGCCAGCAGAGGCCCGATGGCACCTGTAGGCCAGGGTAAGAACCAACTTGCTTATCAACTGAAGCAGTTGTCAGTGAGTGGTTCAGTGTGAAGAGCCTCATGGGGTTATTGGTTACGTTAAAGCCAGGTTCCACAGCAGACTTCTTAAAATCCCTTTAAAAAATGATTTAAATAGTGAATGGTTTGTTGACTAGAATTAAAATGCTGTTAAAATGATAATCAATAAGCAAAATCATCAAAGACTGGGTAATGTTTGGTTTCTAATGGCCTATATGTATCTATCTGTAAGAGAGATATATTCATTTCCAAATATGCTCAATTATATAAAACTGCATACATTTTTTAAAGTATAGATCAGAATATTAACTAGACAACCCTCTGTACATGTCCAGGTGACTAGATCATTCTACCCACAAATGGCTAGCTGCTTGTATGAATGCCCACTAGGTTAAAAATGGTAATTATATCTATTTGCCTATGAATATACTGTACATGCAGTGATGATGTCTGAAAACGGGGCTCTCCAACTCAAACTGAAATTATAGTGAAACGTTCAGGGACCTGGGATTAGATGAAAGGAAACTCAAAGAATGTAATTAAGTTACTCAATAAAGTCTACTTTAGCCACTGTGGTTTTAAAAAATTATGCTAACATAAAAGGAAGCAAAACAATGTTTACCAAAAATTATGCCTTAGTAGAAAAAGGAATGAAGGTAGGAAGAATGGAAGGGAGAGAGGGAGGAAGGGAGGGAGGGAGGGAGGGAGGGAGGAGGAAAAGGAGGGAGAAAGAGAGGAAGAGAGAGAAAGAGAGAAAAAAGAAACTAACTACACAATTAAAAAATTATCCCATAGTAATTTTCATTAGATGGTACTCTTTTATGAGTAATGCTTCTAGGTAGTTTATTAGAATGAAACTGCGAAAGAGAGATGCCATAGAATATTGAGTTTAAAGTTCTTTTTTTTAAAGCTTATTAGAAATACCGACATTGGAAGAGCTGAAGCATTAATTGACATATATAGTCTCACTCTCTTCTCGCTTTCTTTAATGCCAGTTTACAATAAAGACAGCAAAGTATTCTTGAGCTATTTTGAAAAACACTTTTATTTCTATAGAAAATACTAAAAAATTATTGATTCAGGTAAATATTAGTTAAACTCACGTGCCTTTGTAAAGCAACAGAAAAGTCACTTTAAATCTATAATTGAGAAGAGACAGGATCCATGTGGTTTAGTGAAAAGAGCATGGAATCTGGGGGTGAGGACCTAGGTGTGAAACCCTTTGCCACCAGAGGTAATGATAGTACCAAACTTGGGGTGGTCTGAGAAGCAAAACAATTACATGAACATACTTTGCAAAAACGTTAAATGCTAAATAAAAGGTATTTTATTATTGATGGCATACTGAGGAGAAACATTTTGGTAATGGAATATTTCACTGATACAGGACTTCCAACTCAACAACATACTCAGGCTTCCCCAGGATTAATAACAAATACCTAACAAACACCGGATTCTGTTTAGTCCTCACAACAACCCCACAAGATAAGCACTTTTATTTTCTTTTATGGGGAAGGGAACTGAGGCACAGTGTGGTAAGGGGTGGAGGTGGGATTTAAACCCGAGTGGCGGTGCCCCATGCTGGTAATCCTAGCCACTGCCCTCCACTGACTCCGTTTACGTTCGCTGTGTGTTAGCAGGATAACATTCAATTCGTTTCATTTGACCTCTGACCTTGAAACCCTGTTCCCAGCAGAGTTCGTTCTAGTCAAAGTAGCCTTTCCTATGCCCCTCACACTGACGTTCCCTTAGGATATGAGTCACTGCGGTCCCTTTAGCACTTCTTGGATTCACACCTCGAATTTCAGCATGACGCTAAGTTTTGTCCTGAGCCTCCCGGAAGGAAAGTCCTCTGGGAGACTGCTCCTCAAAAGCAGGGACAAAACTGAGGAACTAATTCTAATTCTGATCCAGAACTTGGGCTCTCCATTAAACAACACACTGTATGTTAAAGTGACCCTGTGTTCAATAAACGGAATAGCCACATGTTAGTGACCTGTGTCTGTGAGACACGCTCCAGCTAGTTCCAACACCCACTCAAGTTTAAGAACCAAAAAATAATCCGAAAGGGCACATGCACCCGAATGTTTATAGCAGCAATGTCCACAATAACCAAACTATGGAAAGAACCTAGATGTCCATCAACAGACGAATGGATAAAGAAGATGTGGTATATATACACAATGGAATACTATGCAGCCATCAAAAGAAATGAAATCTTGCCATTTGTGACGACGTGGATGGAACTAGAGGGTATCATGCTTAGCGAAATAAGTCAATCGGAGAAAGACAACTATCATATGATCTCCCTGATATGAGGGGGAGGAGATGCAACATGGGGGTTAAGGGTATAGGAGAAGAGTAAATGAAGCAAGATGGGATTGGGAGGGAGATAAACCATAAGTGACTCTTAATCTCACAAAAAAAACTGAGGGCTGCTGGGGGGAGGGGGGTTGGGGGGGTGGGGTTATGGACATTGGGGAGGGTATGTGCTATGGTGAGTGCGGTGAAGTGTGTAAACCTGGCGAATCACAGACCTGTACCCCTGGGGAAAAAAAATATATGTTTATAAAAAATAAAATTTAAAAAAAAAAAAAAAGAACCAAAAAATAAGAATTCAAACCCAGGTAAGGTGTGAGAAGCAATATACTGTAGCACACAAGAGCATGAATCTGGTTCTACCACTCCTTCATTGTATGACTTTGGGCAAGTTATGTACCTCATCACCCTGACTCAGTGTCCTCACCTGTAAAATAGGGATGCTGACAGCAGTGCCTTACAGGGTTGTTGCGACAGTTAAATGAATTAAGATATACAAGGGACAGAAATCATTCCTGCCCTGTGGACTATTATTTTTTTATTACAGTTCCTCTTCCCTTCGATGAGAAGCCCTAACTCTATCCATGGGAGCTCTCATTATAAGGGCACAGGGACCTCTGAATTCTTCATATACAGGCAATCTCTGTGGTATATGCCAGCCACTTCCTATTTTACGGTGAGTTTCCATAATTTCCCACAAGTGGCACACAATACTTTTTCTTCCGGTTGTTTTTTCTCCTTGTCTATCGGAGGACTAGTTAACTTATTCGTATTTAAATGTATCTCACTAATTTAGAGGCTTATGGAAATAAATATTCTCTCACCTGTTCTCCATGGTACTTCCTTCGTTAAAAGGATAACTCCACAACTGAAATATCCCTTGTTTACTATTCTGATAACAGAACAACATGGACATTTTAGTAACTGCACGTGTTGAAAGAAAAATACTTTGAGTATGATGAATAAATCTCACCTGTGTTCTTTTGGGAGCATGTTCTGACAAATTTAGGTCTAGCACCAGTTGCTCTATTGGAATTTCCAAATGGTTCTATAAAGCAGCAGAAGACTTTTAAACACAATATATCTCTATTCCCTGTTATTGTTCTAAGAATGTATAGTTCTTGTTCTAACCAAGAAATATATAGTAAGGTCATATAATACTCCTTTTTATACATGCAGATATCACTTGTTTTTACTGACTTCAGCAGGAATCAGCATAATCTGTTACAAATACCAACAGTGTGAACTAATGAGCCTCGAATATCATTAAGATTATCTTTATTTTACTAACCGTTAAGTGTTTTATATTTTGCTCAAAAAAAAGTAGATGAAAGATTAATTGCCTTATCACTTCAAAACAAAACATTAATCATTTTAACTGCCTCATCATATCTTAAGAGCTGAGACTACTTTTCTTTTGGCAATGACTACGAAACACTATAGTCACTACAATGTTAATTTCCATTTCTGACATTACTATATTGAAAAAATATATAATAAAATATTAACTTAATGACCAGTTTGCCGCCCTTTTTCTGTAGAACAGAAAAGGCTTTGACTTGTTTGAAGAACTCTACAGAAATGAAATTGAAATTTTTCAAGAAATTTTTTTAATGAACATACATATAATTTCAAAAGTGTTTTGTGAATTATTTAAAGCCAAACATTTATCCTTACCTTGTTAATTTTGCCTGAAAGAATGTATATGGAAAAGATGACAATTAATAGTTACATAAAACTGGTTGTATGAAAAACAAACCCCCTTTAATATGAGTGGTTATTCATATATTATAAATATGAATGAACATAAATTTGCAGTATTAATAAATACACACATCTAGGATTTCTTACCACCTGCTGCACTATCCTTTCCAGGTGGGAGATTTTTATTTTCAGGAGCAGGTACTTCTGAATCCAAATTCCAATGAGACAAGTTCTAAAACAATATTTGTTTTAGGATAAACTTAATATTAAGAACACTTTAAAAGCTCAAGTACATAATTTTTCATGTCTGTGGCTAAAACACGAGAAAGGCATAAAGTTTTGTGACCCATTCTCCTTTATATAAGAACACTACCAGTATTTTTGAGAAGCATGCGGCGTTCTCTTCTCAAATTATTATCAGCTTGATAACACCTATTAGGAGATAGGCTTTTACAATAATTTATGGTTTCATTCTCATTTTGTTAAAAATAATGACACACAGGTTTTCAAAATTCATTTAAAATTTTTAAAAGTTTAAAAATTTTATATTTTAAAAATATAATAAAATACCTAGTTCAGTGTGTCCCTGGTACACAATGGCACATTCACCCAATTTCCTGTATCTGAACACTAGATGTATAAAACCTTTCCGTCCACCAAAGAAAATTCTCTAATCTTCAAATTGTACTCAACACTGACCAGCCTGCTACTCATTCTAGATTCCAGACATTGAAACACACTCAGGAAATATTCAAAAGCAAGCGAAAAAATGAATAGGGAATGGTACTAATATGTACCAGTATTTATGTTCCAGACATTGTGCTGAATGCTGTGGGGGGAAAATGTGGGGTGTGTGCAGGAGAGGATTATGACAATTTATCCCGGAATAGGGAAAGTGAAGAGGTGAGGAGTTTATTTTTTTTTTAAGTAATTTTTTAAGAACAAACTCAGTTGTTTTCTAACTCAATGGAGAAAATCCTTTGTAAATTAAATTCAGCAACACACAAATAAAATGTTAGGTATCACTCCCAAACTAAAGCAGGAACAAGGAGAATCAGCTTAAATACAATATGAGGATTTAATTGACCCACAAGAAAATTATGTCCTGCTGGAAAGGTAGCTGAACATTGGAAGGTAGGCTGCAGATTATCTTTGGAGATTAATTCCCTGTTCCCCAAGATGATACGTAATTAGGTCTAGTCTCTGTGGAAATCATCTGGGGAGCATTTTAAAAATGATACTTGAGGGGTGCCTGGGTGGCTCAGTTGGTTAAGCATCTTACTCTTGATTTCAGCTCAGGTCATGATCTCAGGGTCATGGGATCAAACCCAAGTTGGGCTCTGCATGCAGCGGGGAGTCTGCTTGAGATTCATTCTCTCTCTCTCTTGCTCTCGCTCTCTCTCTGCCCCTCACCTCGCTTGCACTCTCTCTAAAATAAATACATCATTAAAAAATGATACTACTTGAAAAAAATTGCTGTAAGGTCTGACTCAGTAGGATGAAGGTAAGTCTCAATTATTTATTTTTTTAAAAGCATCCTGACAGATTATTAGACTTCTTTCAGCTCTCTGATTCTGGTTCACTAATGTACAAAATAACATGTGGCAGAAATACCCTTACAGTGACAAGGAAAGGGAAGCTGATAAAAACTGCAGATATATAATCAGTTTTTATCAGATCATATAATAAGATAAATATAACCCAATCTGTCAACTGGTAAGGGAGGCTATCAACTACACACGAGGTCTGCTGGATTGCAAACTTCTTACAGGTTGGGAATTGATAACGCTTTCTGACATCCCCCCTGCCTTACCAACATTTCTTACAGAATACCTATGAGAGAATAAAAAAAGGTGAGCACAGCCTGAGGAAGCAAGGTAGCATCTTTCAGGAAAACCAGTGCAATAAGAACCGTTTTGAAATTCGGAGAGAAGCTGGTTAATTTTTCCTTTATTAAAAGAAAGAAAAAAAAATCCCATTTGATATTCCAAAAAGTGCCAAGAGGACAACTCAGTGCAAAATGCTCACAGAGAGAGAAAGCTGCAGGGATGTAGGCAGTCAGATTCAGTGGGAGTGAGGTCTTGAGCAGGGGAAGGGCCCAAATGCTCAGGTTAACACCATTAGCCTTACCTCATGGGAGATGTTGGTTGCACACGGGTTGGTACCACTGTTCTCACCATTTCTTCTCCCCATTTTGCTCCTCTGTTTCCTTAAAATCCTATACAGGTTGTGGGACAGGCACATTTATGGGTAAGGTACACAACGCTTGTTTTAAAACCTTGAGCTTTGGTTCCAGTCTAAAGGAGGTCCAACAATGCTTCAAGTGCAGAACGGGACTATGAGGGTGCAGGAGGGCTAACAGTACGAAATCAGCCAGAAACAAGGGGCAAGCCAGTCCAAAAAAAAAAAAAAAAAAAGAGAGAGAGAAAAGAAAAAGAAAGAAAGAAGAAGAAGAAAAAAGGCACCAAGAAAAGCAAATTGTAAGATCTAACTGATGGAAGATCAGGAAATTAAGGTCTTAGGTGAGAACAGAGACATTATCAGACAGAAAGATAAAATACAAATTATAAAGAACATGATGAATTATCTGGAACTTATAAAGCAGGGCCATGAACTCTGTTTTTAATTATTCAAAACAGGTGCTACGTTTGAAAGCAGGATTAACCTTACAGGCAGGACAGGCACCCCGTGTGGGTATCGGGGTCACTAAGAGGCCCACAGGGCCAAGCACCACTCTCCAAGCCCCACTACCGCGGCATGTAAGCCCACTACTGTTTAAGGTAGAAGGATCCGAGAACTACCAGATAACAGGTAGAACAACCACTGGGTTAAGGTAGGACTATCCGGAAAGAATCACAAATTAAAGGCACCGCAGTAATCAGTGTATTTGCGAATTGTTTACAATTTATTGTCTCCTAGAGGGAAAGGTGTATCCTGAAGAAACAGAGAATACAGTAAGTATTGCTCCCCCTGCTCCATGCTAGGCCCTGGGATGCGACAATGAAGAGGAGGGAGTTGGCTGAACAGGTGGCGCTACGTGGGGACACCCACGTGTGTGCCACGGAGGAGGGCGCCAGGCGTCTGGAGGCGGGGCCCGAGGACACGGGGCCTTCGTGATCAGGAAAGGAGCCTTGGGGCAGGAGGGCAGGGAGGTGCAGGTGGGCGGCCCAAAGCCCGCGGGCGAGCAACCCCTCCCTCTCGTACCAACCCACCCCCCGCCTCCCCCAGGCCGGGCCGCGAGAGCGGAGCAGGGGGCAGCAGGTGGGGCTCGCGGGCGCGCCCCGGACCCGGCCTCTTACCCCACCGCGCCGCAGGCCCACGTGTCGTCCTCGGCGTCGTCTCCGAGGGCGCTGCCGCCCCGAGGCCCGGGCACCTCCGTGTGCGGGGCGAACGGCTTGACGGGCGCCCCCTCGGACTCGGCCTTCCTGCGGCGGGAGGACAGGGAGGGCAGCGGGCGGCGGCCGGCCGGGAGCACGGCCCCCTCGGCGCTGGACGGCCTGCGGACCGCCGGGACCCGGGCCGGGCCCAGCGAGGCCAGCCTGGGCCAGGGCGGCGGCTCCGCGGGCCTCCCCCGCGGCCGGGTCGCCCGGAAACTACCATGGAGCGCGGGCGCCCCCGACGGCTCTGCGTTCCACCGGGGCCACCGGTATTCGGGGGTCACCAGGCCGCCAGGCCCGCGGCACGGGCGGCGCCACCGGGGGAGGGCGCCGAGCCGGAGCCCGGGCCCCTGCGCCCCTCCGCGCCTCCCCAGCGGCAGCCCGGCCCGCTCGGCCATCGCGCGTGGAGGGGCCGCCCTCGGGCTGCGCACGGGCGGAGGTCACGGCCGCCGAGGCCTTCCCAGGCCTTCTCAGGCCCTGACCTGACCCTGACCTGAGAGCTCTGCGTGGCGCCCGGTGGGTCCCTGGCGCCGGTTCGAATAAAGCCAGCAGCTCCGGGGTGTAGTGCGTTAGACCAAGCTCGCTCTATGTATTTGCACCGGTAATGTACGGTCCTGTCTGGGCTTATAGTATATGATTTTTAAATAATGAAGTTGGAAGAAGGAAGGTATCCCAGCTAAGAGCAAGCCCACCGCTGGTCGTTCCCGATCAGTCGTTGGTCTTACAACAGAAAGAACAAAAGCTGATTTTTTTTTTCTACCTGGTTTACATGTAGATGATACAAGGCCAATTTTGCCCTCGAAATGCCTATCTCTTACTTCAGTTCACTGAAATAAGTGTGTGGGGTGGCAGAGGGAGGAATGTTTATATATATATATACTCACACACATATATAAATGGATATATTATAGATATATATGGATATATATGTGAATATCATATATATGGATATATTATGGATATATACACGAATATAATATGGATATATACACATTATTTTGTACATATGTATATAACGTAAGTATATATATATATATATGTGAATACTTACATATTTATGATTGATATGTGGGTGTAAGTAAGTAAACGAAATGTTTACTAAAATGTTTACTAAGAATGTCAGATATATTTTTTATAATGAGGCACTGACATTTGAGGAAAACATTTTTGCAATCCTTTGCTGATGATACTATTGCATTCTGTTGGGTTGAACACCCACCCAACTGTGGATTCAAGCCCCAAAATGCTTCATTATGCATCTAAATGCACTGGTTCTTAACATTTGGGGGGAAGCGATGCCATGCTCTTCTGAGAGTCTTCCCAGAAAAATGCACATAGAAAACCAAATGTCCAACATAATTTCAAGGGTTTGTCAGCTCTTGGATCTCCCTCCTCTACCTCCTACCCAGAGGGGTCCGTCTCCTTCTTCTGCACATCTGTTTTCCTTTAGTAAGGCCAGCTCTGACCCAACTTCAAAGACACCTTCCCATCCACATGACTCTAATTCGTAACAGACTGTTCTAATTTTTTCTCTGTACTCTTCACAGTCTTGTTAATCATTTGTGGTTTTCTATTGCCTGTATCTTCCCAATAGAGTATAAAACTATGATGGCAGAGGCCTTGCCTGTCTAGTTCATTGATACACCCCGTCACTTTAAAACTTTGCTAGGCGTGGGATGCCTGGTGGCTCAGTCAGTTAAGTGTCTGCCTTCTGCTCAGGTCATGATCCCAGGGTCTTGGGATGGAGTCCTGCATTTCACTCCCTGTTCAGTGGGGAGTCTGCTTTTCCCTCTGCCTGCAGCTCTCTCTACTTGTTCTCTCTCTGACAAATACATAAAGTCTTTTTTAAAAACTGTGCTAGGCACATAGTAGGAGCTAAGTAAATATAGGAGAATGAATATAAGATTAGCATAGGCCTCTTTGGAGACCTCCCTCCTAGGTGCTCTCTTCTCCAGACTATTTTCCATTCTGCTGATAAAAAGCACTGATCTGCTCTAATGCCCTCCTAAATCCCAAAGAATAAGCCAGGCTTTAGTGTCTGCTTATCACTTCCAGTGCCTACATATATACAAACACCTCAGATATTTTGCATTTTTTCTAAACACTCTATCTCCTCCAGGACATACACCCCCCCCAATAATAGCTCCTTCTTTTTTCCCTCCTCCCTCCTTTTACCCACCTAGTTAAGTCCTATCCATATAAATCTAGTTCACAAATCATCTTCCCTAATCCCTCAGGGAAGAATAAATTGCTACCTCTTCCAAGACCCTTCATTCACATTATTATGATTTATTTGCTTACAATTCCCTTCTCACAGTTACATTATAATTATTCATTTACAATATCTCACTCGCTATCTTTTCCAACGCCTTAAAGGCAAGACCTGGCCTTATTCTATCTGGCCTGGTACCTGGCATATAGTAGGTACTCAATAAATGTTGGAATTAATTTAATTACTCCAAAAAATAACATTTGCAAGAAATAAAATTTGGTTACCATGGGGCAGGCATAATGCTGAACATTTTATGTAGATTAACCAATATTATACTTTTAACAACACAATGAAATTGGTCCCACTAGTTATTCCTATTTTACAAATGAGCAACCTGAGCCTTCAAGATACTGTTTTTCCCAAATTACAGTTACTTGAATTGGGTAAATATTGGGGTCCATGTACTCCCAGCTAACACATTCTACAAATAAATCTAGCTGGGAAAAAGATTTTTTTTCTGTTCTCCAGACAGGAGATGAAAGCGATGTGTGCATATCTGTATTCGTGCACGCATGTCATTTATTTAACTTCCACACCTCCCACCGTCCTTGTTTTATGTTGGTTTCTGCATTTTCCTTTGGTTTCAGAACATGAACTGATCCCTTAAAGTCCCTCTGAGATTCGTCATCCGTAAATACATCCTCTAAGTCTCTCTCTCTCTCTCTCTCTCTCTTTTTTTTTCTTGACAGAACATATTCCTAAAAACCTTTATCAATTCGACTCTGCTTCCTTTCTCCGGAGACTTTTTGAATGCTTTGACGTCAGCATAAAAATCATAAAATTTTAAAACGATAGTGACAGCCTCGTCCCTGTAGAGAGTCCTACAGGAGAGCACGCAGTCAGGGTGGTGAGGAGAGATGGCTGAGAAAGAGGGAAAGTAAGCGTGAGACACTGTGGTCATGGGAAATATAAGGGCAACGACAACAAGAATCATACCCACTCCGAGACTTTGAGTCTGGGTTGGCTGTCATCCAGCCTTGAAGGAAGTCATTAGACAGTGGACTGGTCTCCAGATCGGGGGCAGCTCTAACATCAGTCCTTAGCCCAACAGAACACACCTTCCTTTGAGGCCTCCCTAAGACCCCTCTGGGAATTCAGCTCTTAGAGGTAGCATCAAGGCTTGCCTTACTTTAAAACTGTACCTCTTTAGCTAACCCAGTGAGGAAAGATGAGGTGATGTTCTGTCTCGTGGCACTGTACAAGCTCTTACATTCATGAATATGGAGGTGGTCTGAATTGGTGGAAAGAAGGGAAGCCTTGGGCCCATCCCTTGGTCGGTAAGCATGCGTTGCTGCTCACCTCAGTTTCCCCTACTCTGAGAGAGGTGACAGTTTGGGCCCAAAGAAGACTCTTTCAGAAAGCACTTTGATAAGACATTCCTTTTTGTAGCCCAGGGTGAGGCAAAGAAATGTCAGTGACGACACTACTTAGCCTCTAATTATCCTGTGGGGAAATCCTTCCTCTTCAGTCCACCTCTTTCAAAACCTTTCGTATTTTTAGGTAACCCGCATGTTTGCCTTCACCTCCCTTTATTTGCCCCTGCTGCATTGTCAGTGTCACGGCTGGCTATTTACTGCCATGGAATCTTGTTCGGTGTAATTATGTAAATGTTTTTAGGAAGTCAAGACCATATTTTCTGATTAATGACACGCATTTTTGTTCTCAGGTACATATGAGGCTATGCAGTGGGAATCACTGCAGTTCAATGCTGGGCGACTTGTATTTCGTGTGTGGTTAAGTAACCAGTCCTGTGCTTCCCCTGTTTCCAGCTTCTGCTTTCTCTTTCACTCATAGACAATCAGATTTATCCCCGACTGAGGACTCCATTTCTGTGAGCATTTACCTGAAATGTCCTAACTTTCTTGGGTGTGTACAATTCCTTTATAGGAAATACGTATAAAAATATTTTTTTAGTTAGGTGTTGTTTTTCTCTCTTAAAAATTCACCTTGAACACTTTGCTTCCTTGTCTGGGAGACCACCATTTTGTTGCAAAAGTGTAACGAATCTTGTTTAAAATCTATTTATTCATAGAATGAATGTGATAGAGCTGCCAGGAACATCTTTCCAAAAGACAAACAGACCCACAGGCAAATTCTACCCCTGCAGAATTTGCAGCCAGGACTTTCGAATAAATTCTCCATTGTATATGTCCAGCTCTATTTTAGATTTTTCTGCAGGACTTGATGCCTGCTGTTGGAATAGCTTTATGGCTTCTGTCCTTCAGACATGTCTATGCTTTGCAGTCGTGTTTTCTTAGCCTTACATCACCAATACACTTGGAAGCTTTAAGTTTCAGGGTCAGGACTTACTTTCTGGTGCCAGGAAAGGTGTAGCCTGGGTCCTCCTTCTGGCGGCTGGAACCCTCCCACCTCATCTGCTTTGATCGGAACACTCTCTTTAGAACGCTTTCTTTAAGAAACTTGGAGATGATCTTTTCCCTTTGGACATTACTGAACACTTTGCCTTCTGGAAGCCAGCTGATCTTGTCACATCCGCCGTGGCAGAGGGGAAGGGGAAGGTGTTCAGGAGACACAACAGCCCTCTTTGGAACAAAAAAAGGAATTGCCGTTTACCTAAAAGTCATGAATAAGAGATCAGCCTAACTCGAAAAACAACCCCGTGTCCTGCAGGTGATATGCTGTGGGATCAATTTAGTTAATAACACAACTGTTGCTCTACCTGAGCGGCGCGGCTGGCCCTTCCTAGCAACTCGCGGTCGCCATAGAAAGGGAGGGACTGGCTTAGGAGAATTCTCTCTCATCTTTTCTTTGAGAAAATAATTATATGGTACCACTGTGGCTGTGGAAATGGAAATGTATCGATCATGGAAGAATGGCATTGGAAATAAGCCAAAATCCAAACAAGTTACAAAATAGAAGGGTCTGTTTCATCAGAGCACATTCCTTCTGTAGGCTGAGACCTGGCTGGCTGGGGTTAAAATTACAGAACTAGTTAGCAGCAGGGGAGAACTGGGGTCCCGAACAGTCTTCTCTCCACTGCGGCACAATTACAGAAAACCGAAGGAGATGTCTTATCCGTTGCAAAAGACATGTGTCCATCAGATAGTTTACTTAAAAATAAAATATCATAATTATGGCCTACTTCTGATTTCAGTCATTAAACCAGATAGCTAGAAACACTCCATCAGTTGCTATGTAAAGCCATGATTAAGAACATATGATGGGGATGAAGGGTACAGTATAGGGAATACAGTCAATGGTATTGACATCGCATTATATAAATACATTTTCATCGATTAATTTATATTGATATATAAATTTATATATAGCATTATGTATAATAGCATTATATATGTGTATCAATTACTTTATATTGATATATCAGTTTATATATAAATACATATATATAAATTTACATGCAGTATAAAGAATCAATTTTAATATATCACTTCTTTGGCCTGTTGAATGGCTTAAAACATGGTCTGTTCTTTTCGGTTTATAAATACTTAGAGTAATACACTCAAGTTTGCTTCGAAGAAAGAAGTCTCCATCTATCAAAATATTCTACCCCTCCTCACTTCCACCCGTTCCCTTCTCTTCCCAAAAACACCCATGAGATCATGAGAATCACATTCCATTCAAGCGGTTCTGATTCTATAACATATTTTAAGTATATTTAAAATACACCTTTTTGTGTATGTTTAAAAGTCTTAATTTTTAAGTTTGCAAATGGAAAATGAACCCGAACGTTAAGAAGTGAAAGTTGGTATCTTCTGCTCTGGGCATTAACATATCCTACGATATAATCCTAGAGTTTTTACAGTCTTGGCCAAGGGGTTTTACGTTTGGTAAAAAGCTGGCCAACTCTCCCAGCTCTTGCCCTCTGCATGCCTGACCCCCATGGCTTTCCCCGTTTCTGATCACTTTGCAATTCCCAGCCAGTTCATGGGACAGAGCAATGACAGTGAACCCGGCCCCCTGGGTGGAGCGTGCTGAGATCAAGTAGTAGCTAGAACCACCCTTAGTATTTGCATGTTTGCCCCAAATCTGGGAGGAGCCCGTGGCACCTTCTGTCTTGCTCTGGGCTGTGCCATCGAGTGTGGGAGCTTAAGATGATTTAGTACTTCTGTCCAGGGTCCACAGTGAAGCATGGCTTCTGCCAGTCAAGCTAGAATTGAGCATTTGGTTTCCTCTGTTCAGTTTGGAGAAGAGAATAAGCGGCAGGTGGGCTCCTTACCTGTGTTAATCTGGACATTTCCTCAGTTTGGGACGATGGAGCTCGTTCCTCAGTTCTGCCCGGGAACTGTGTTGATGTCAGCGCTCTCCCTCAGGGCCCGTCTGTCTGTGGAGTCGTAATTAGGCACACCCAGGCAGCATGGCCCAGGCGGAGCCCCAGCTGGAGAAACGGCACTGGAGGCATGCACCCTGGCCTCCCCTCATCCCTTCGGGAAAGCACGCTGTTTTCCTCAGGTATTGCTCATGGTCAGACAGGAAACCGGAGTTTCTGCCTGAAATCCCTGTAAGACGTGGCAAGGTGTTTTTGACTGGCTGATTTCCTCTGGTTTGAAGATAGGAGGAGCACTCAGGGTTCCAGGCCAAGGTGCAGGCCATTGTGACTCTCAGAACGCTAAGCGATCAGAGACCAGAAAAGGGATTCCATAGCATCTCCTCAGAGATGGAGAAAAGTGTGGAGAAGGAACAACGACAAGGGGTCCCACCTTTTCAATTTTCTGTTTGTTCTTGTCTCAAACTCAGTGGGTCATCATGGGGACAGCCAAGAACAACCACTTCCCACTGAAACTTCCTCTCCTAGACAAACCCAAGACCCCGAAAAACTACGCGCAGCCCGAGGTTCTGTGTCACACCTTCGAGACTCTGTCCAGCCTTCACAGATTGCTGCCTAACCATCTGATGGAGAAACTTTATTCCTACAAGAGTGAAGAGGACAAACAAAACTGTACGTGGGTAGAGGGTGCTGTGAGCTCTTTTAACAAGCACACACCTTACACTGGCACAAACTCCTGCTTCTTTTAGCCACAAGAACTGTTTTGTTATTGTTTTGTTTTGAGAGAGAGAAAGAGAAAGAGAGACAGAGCAGGGGGTGGGGCAGAGGGAGAAAAAGAGAACCCCAAGCACCCTCCCCGCAGAGCGCCAAGCCCCGCAGGGGACTCGATCTCACAAGCTTGAGATCATGACCTGAGCTGAAATCAAAAGTTGGATGCTCAACCGACAGCCACCAAGGTGCCCCAAGAACTGACTCTCTACAAGGTGGGTGTGGTCCATCCTGGAGACCCTTGGCCCCATGTGTAGCCTGCCCAGTGATGGACTCCACCATCACTCCTTCCCATTCCTTTTCTTTCACTGGTCTTCTATGATCGGGGTTAAGTCTGTAACTCTTCTCAGCAAAGCTTACCTATGGAATGGTGGAAAGTGGACTAAGTGGGAAATAACCACAAAATTTAAGGTATAGATGTGATTTTGAGATGAGTGAGAGAACTTCAAGTTGAAGGTCAGGCCTTTGCTCTCTTTCCTGCTGCTTCTTCCTCCATTTGTACCTCTCCAGAGAGAAGCCGGATATTCCTCCCACCCCACGAGGCTTACAAATGACCTTCTGTTTCTTGAGTTTGGAGTGGCCCACCACTGCTGGAATTCCGTCAGGACAGTTGATAACTGGACTGATTTGCAGAATTGAGTGGAGCTTGGCTCCTGAATTGTCATGTTTCAATGAAGGGCAAAGGTAGCTGGTAGCCACTTGTGCCCATGGACTTTAGAAAGCAAAGGAGCAGCTGCCACAGTGATTAAGACACAAGTCATGGGTAGGAAGGTTTGATGGCAAATTTGTCCATTTGTATTCTGGTTAGTCCTTGGTCCCTGAAAACACAGTTTTATGAATTGACCCCAACATCTAGATTACACTAACAATTACATAAAAATAATCAAGGAAAATATAAGGAACCTACTAGAAGTGATACATGTCATAGATAGGCAATTCACAAGATGAAATGCAAATTATCGATAAGCACAAAAAATGTTCAAACACTCTGGTAATGGAGGAAGTAGAAAAAAATCAACGTGGTATTTTTTAGGCCATCATACTGCTCAAATCTTGAACGATCAATTGTGATGAACATGTGGGGAAATTAATACCCTCACAATCAGTATTAGCATGCTTATTGATTCAGACATTTTTTGAAGATAATTTGAAAGTCTTTGTCAAAATTTAAAATGTATGTTACTGACTTATTAAATGAGTTGAACTTGGCAAAGAGTAAGTAGAAAATAATTTTCATTTTTCTCACAACTTCTCCCTTTGGCCCATTCTCTTGCTCTTCACTCATCACCTTTGGGTGAAATTATGAGCAGACCTTACAGCTTTCCTGGTCATGTTCATTCAGATAACAAAAAGTCCATTCTAGTGTCCAAATTCCAAACACCTCGACCAGAGTAAAAACTTCCCTGCTCCCCAATCCCGTGACGTGGTGGTTTTTTTTTTTTCTTTTTCTCTATTGCTCCTTCCTTGCTCCCTGGCTGATATTGGGTCAACAAGGGTGAGGGTAGGAAGAACTGAAAAAACTTCCTTGACTGTGAAATATCAAATTGTCACCAGTCATTCATAACTTCTAGGGATGGCAGCTTTCCAAAGCTGGCTTCTTTTTTCCAGGCTGTTTGGTGGGTTCCCTTGCTGGAGATCTCTCATTCACTCAGCCTCCTGCTGACATTTCCCTTCTCTCATCCCCACCCCTGCCCCAGCTTCTGTAGACTGTGCTCCCAACATATTTCAGTGGAGATTGCCTCACCGGTTGACAGAAGCCCTCTTGAAAGCCTATTCAAGATGACTCAAAACTAACCCATTTTGAGGGGGTTTGCATATAACATGTAGAAAACTTGACCCCCTTGTCCTTCACACCTTCACCCAGCTGGTGAAAATGCAACCGGCTCCCAACACTGATCTTTTGTCTCTGTGGCCACAGGCAGCTGTGCTCCTAGCCAATTGTCTTATACTCTGAAGTGTTAGGGTTGAACTGCATCCCCCAAAATGATATGTTGAAGTCTTAACCCCCCAATATCCCAGGGTGTGAATTTATTTGGAAACAGGGTCTTGAGAGAGGTGCAGATGTAATTAAGATGAGATCAGATGGAAGTGGGTTAAGTTCCTAGTCCAACACAACTCTCCTTGTAAGAGGACAGAGATACAGAGGGAGGAGATGGCCCTATGGCAACAGAGGCAAAGACTGGACTGATGCTTCTGCAAGTCAGGATAACACCAGGAATTGCAGCAAATACTAAAACCTAGGAAGAGGCAAGGAAGAATTCTCTCCTAGAGGTTTCAGAGGGAACAGGGCTTGGTTTCGGACTTACGGGCTCCAGAAGTGGGAGCGAATACATCTTTGGTTTTAAGCAATCCAGATTGTGGCACTTCATTATGGCAGTCCTAGGAAATGAACACATCAGGCATTAGGGAACAAAGCCCAGCTCCCCAACAGGTTCTTTTACTTATTTACTTGTTTGCTTATTTATTATTATTTTTTAAATTTAAAGTTAGGTCACAAATATTGTAAGATTGGTTTTGGGAGTAGAATTTAGTGAATCATCATTTACATGTAACACCCAGTGCTCAACGCAAGCGTCTTCTTTAATGCCCATCCCCCATCTAGCCCACCCCCCTCCACCTCCCCTTTAGCAACCTTCTTAACTATGGTCTCTTATGTTTTGCCTCCCCCCCTTTTTTTTTTTGAAGATTTTATTTATTTATTCTATAGAGAGAGATTGAGAATAAGCAAGTGAGCAGAGGGGCAAAGAGGGAGGAACAGGGACAAGCAGACTCAGTGCTGAGTAGGGAGCTTGACACGAGGCTTAATCTGGAGACCCTGAGATCCTGATCTGAGCTAAAATCAAGAGTCCAATGGTCAACCAACTGAGCCACCCAGGCACCCCTTCCTCTCTGTTTTTATCTTATTCTATTTTTTCCTTCCCTTCCCCTATGTTCTTCTGTTTTGTTTCTGAAATTCCACATATGCGTGAAATCGTATGATTTTCGTCTTTCTCTGAAAGACTTATTTCGTTTAGCATAATACCCTCTAGATCCATCCACATTGTTGCAAATGGCACGATTTCATTCTTTTTCCATTGTATATGTATGCCACACCTTCTTTATCCACTGTCGGTAGTGCTGCTGTAGACATTAGGGTGCAGGTGCCCCTTCAAATCAGCACTTTTGTATCCTCTGAGTAACTGTCTAGTAGTGCAACTGCTGACTTGTAGAGTAGTTCTATTTGTAACTTTTTGAGGAAAGGCCATACTGTTTTCCAGAGTGGCTGTACCAGTTTGCATTCCCACTAAACTTTTCTCCACAGCCTCGCTAACATTTGTTGTTCCCTGTCTTGTTAATTTTAGCCATTCTAACTGGCATAAGGGGGTATCTCATGGTGCTTTTGATTTGTATTTCTCTGATGCCAAGTGATGTGGAGCTTTACTTCATGTATCTGTTGGCCATTTGTGTGTCTACTTTGGAGAAATGTCTATTCATGTCTTCTGCCCATTTCTTGACTGGATTTTTGTTTTTTGGGTGGTGATTTTTATGAATTCTTTATAGATTATGGTTACTAGTCCTATATTCAACTTACCATTTGCAAATATCTTCTTTCATTCCATAGGTTGCATTTTGGTTTTATTGATTGTTTCCTTCACTGTGCAAAAGCCTTTTATCTTGATGAAGTCCCAATAGTTCATTTTTGCTTTTATTTCCCTTGCTTCCAGTGATATGTCTAGTAAAAAGTTGCTATGGCCAAGGTCAAAGAGGTTGCTGCTTCTTTTTCACCTCTAGGATTTTGAGGGGTTCCTGTCTCACAGTTAGGCCTTTCATCCATTTTGAATTTATTTTGTGTATGGTGTTAAGAGTGGTCCAGTTTCATTCTTCTGCATGTGGCTGTCCAATTTTCCCAACACCACTTGTTGAAGAGACTGTCTTTTCCATTGGATATTCTTTCCTGCTTTGCCAAAGATTAGTTGACTGTAGAGTTGTGGGTCGCAGGTCGTTCTCTTAAAGTACCTTCATCTGCCAGGGGGAGGAGAGGTGCTACAGTGCACAACATTACAACAACTCAGCCTAAAGAAATCCTCACATGCCTTAAAGAATGTTTAGCTTTTTCTTGTTTGTTTGTTTGTTTTTTTAAGATTATATTTATTTGTCAGAGAGACAGCACAAGCAGGGGGAGCAGCAGGCAGAGGGAGAAGCAGCTCCCAGCTAAGCAAGGAGCCCAATGTGTGACTCAATCCTAGGACCTTGGGATCATGATCTGAGCCGAAGGCACTTACCTGACTGAGCCACCCAGGCATCCCATGTTTAGCTTTTTTTTTTTTTTTATAAATAGGTATGCTGTACATAGGTAAAAAACTCCCATCTACCAGATTTTCCTCAGACTGTGTGGCCTTAGGACAAAACTGAGACAACAGAAAAACTCACATTTTAACCTCCCATTACATACCTATGCCCTTTGACTTAGCAGTTCCCCTTCCAGTTAGTGTCCTAGAGAAATTCTTGCACCTGTGCACACAGATGCAGGAAGGAGTGTGTGTGCTCAAGCATTGTTTATCATGGTGACAGATTATAAATAGCTTCATGTCATTCAATGGCAGAATGATAAAATAATGGATGCATCCGTATTGAGCAATACTATTAAAAAGGAAGCTGATGTTTAAATATTTACAAAACACATTGTAGAACATTAATAAGCTGCAAAATAAGAAACACTGATTCCATTTATACCGAAGGAAGACTGTATACCTGTACGTACAAACATGTGTGTACACGCAGAGGAAAGAGTTCTGGAAGGAGACGTATTCCAGCCCTTGGCTACCTCTGGAGAAAGAGGAATGACATGTTTCCTTTAACTATGTATACTACTTCAAGTTGTCTGACTTTATTCCGATGGAAATTTATCCTGTACTTTTGCAATTAAAATGCAGTTTTACCATTGAATATGCATTCAGCGTTTATGTGAGGTAGCAGAATCAGGTTTTGACTCTCTTGTGATATTTCAGTTATATGTTGATTTCAGTTTTGTTCCCTTAGCCTGCCAATGGAGACACTGATAGGTATTGATACACCTTTAGCCCCTGGGAGTGTTCCTGCCAGGTAAAACTGCCATTCATGAGCACTGAGATCACTTTGTTTCAGAGGGGTTGGGCTGCAGGACTCCTCACTGTGGTCGGAAGTCAGCTGAAAGTGAGTGACGTAGCTGAGGTGAACGGCGTTCTCAGGCAGAAATGTTTCCTCAGAGTCCTGTGTCTGTGCCTTGAAGGACCCTGGCCTGAGGCAGAATCCAGTCATTGAGGGGACATTAGCCTCTGAGACCTTGAATTCTTCACTCAAAGGCTGTTTCAGTTCCAGAATGCCATTTCCAGTGATTGCCTTGATCTGCAAGAGATGACCCCATTTCTCACACTTTCATCTGTCAGATCATGAATTCAATAATGGATACCAGTGGCTCCCTGCTACATGTCTAAAGCCTCTGTCTAGTCGAAATTTCACCTGGCCTTAAAATGGGTTTTATTTCTTCTCACGCCAGCCCCATCTGCACCCGCCAGGGAGCTTTGCCTGCATTAGACTGTATTTATTACCCAGAGCCATCAGAATAAAAAAAAGAAAGAACTAAAAATTTATAGTTAGAAACACGGGGTCCTTTTTTTTTTTTCTGGATTTTAAATAATAGGAAGTTAAATCATACGAAAAACATAAAACGAGGAATGAGTATCCATTATACTATATGTATTTAGGTCTACCGTGCCCAGATAACTGGCCCCCAAACATCACAAGCCTCTGTGAGTGACCCTCTTCCTCCTCTACCCCATGTCCCAGCACAGCAGTGTAAGGAGCTATCCTGAGATCATGTTAGTATTGGTTCTATGATGTTTTTTAAAGACTGTCCAAGCCAGTGTTTCAATGACTGGCACCAAATCAAAAACTAGAAAGTGGGCAGAAGTTTAAGGCTTTTGTATGTTGTTTTTAATGCTTAAGAAGATGACTCTCTTGGTTAATTCACTGCTCTCCACACCCCCGATCCTAGATACTTCAGGAGGCTGCTTAACTGGATACAAGGAAGGACAAGGCAGGCAGAAAGAGTGGTTTCCAAAAGAGTGAGTGGGCTGGGGAAGGAGACCAGTGGGGCAGCTCTCGAAGCAGCGTGTGCGTGTGCGTGTGCGTGTGTGTGTGTGTGTGTGTGTGTGTGCTGTTCACAGTCTGGCCGGCCACCGATGGCCACCAAATCCATGACTTCTGTGTGTAGACTGGAGAAGACAATTATGATGTGTGAAAGCAACAAATCATTTTAAAGCCTGAAGTTCTAAGTTACCTATTTTTACTGCCTCTGGTAAACACACACACGCGCACACACACACACTGGCTTGTGTACTTGGCTCAGGTACTTGTGTACCTGATCTATGCTGATTTGTCTTGTGATTACTAATTCCTCCACCCATTCTTCTGTCATCCATCTGCCCATCTCACATGTATTGCCCTCCACACATTAAAATAAGAAATACAAAACCATCCAAGTGGCTCACAATCCAATATACCTAAAATGTCACCTATAAATTGATATTCAATATTATTATACTTCCAATAATTTCTTTTTAAATTAAGTTTTATTTATTTAAGTGATCTCTACACCCAACACAGGGCTCAAACTTTCGACCCGGAGACCATGGTCTTCTGACTGAGCCACCTCCTCCAATAATTTCTTGAGCTTCAAATACCTGAACTGGGTTAATTAGTTCAGTTTAATATTAACTTCAGCTTTGAAATTCTGACAACCAAAGCAGAACATATGCTCTTCCTATGATTCCAGTGCCTGGGAGAGCTTCTGCGTGCCCCGCTGAGGGATCCTGAGGTAATACACTGCTTCTAAGAACAATAGGTAGAAGCTGTCTGGGCCAGGCCTGAGACCACTGGGCAGGAGCCTCAGATTCCAGCCCTGTTTTTGACTCACTTGGAAGGATTTTCAGGCCTCTAAGGGTCAATCTACTAATCATGACATCATTTAGTCAGATTGCCGAGCTATGGCCCCTTGGTTCAATTCTTGTTTCGTTGGTGTCTGTGCCAATTACCCTGTCCAGTAGAGACCATCAGTGGTTCAGTCTGAGAGACAAGGGAGGCTGGACGAGTTCTGATATAATTTCTATTGTAATTAATATGCAATTTTATCATTGAAAATGCATTCAGTGTTTCCTGAATCCCTGGGGCTCAACTCCTCTTCCTGCATTAGGTTGATGACAGTGTCTTAGTTTCTCATACACCCAGATGGATTGCAGAGCCATGCACAAAGCAGCCTGAACACTGACTGTTGATCCTCTGATCATTACCAGTTGGCAAAGAAAAAGCTTACACTACAGTGTAAGTCAGTTATGTCACTAAATTCATAGTGTAGTTCTACTGACTCCTTTCCCTTCCCTTCCTTTTGGTAGCAGGGCTGTCTTGATGAAGGATGCAGGGTATTGAATCACATTCTGGCACAAGCTCTTGGTCCCATGAGAGGAGCATTTTGTTAGGGTCAAATGAGGTCAACATGAAGCCATGCATGTGATGTAAATGCGGAGTGTGGTTAACATCTCTGAAGATAGAAATAATTGTGCAGTCAATTGTCATTAATTTGAGAATCAGGCACAACTTGTTTAAATAGATGTCAGTATTCGTGCTGGTGCCAGCACGTTGGTTTGTATGTTCATTCACTCATTCATTTGCTCTGCAGTCTATTAGATGTCCAGGACCAGGCTCGGGTCTAAGTGGAGCTCAGTAATGTTTTTGCAGTGAAGGCATGGCAGTTCAATAGTAATTATGAAGTAGCATAAATACTCTCTCAAATGAGTGCCATGTTGCTCTTGCTATGCAAACATGGAAAGGCATGCTGAATCACCATAAATATTTCTTCTATTACTAGGTCAGAATTCTGAATTCTCTGGCTTAGAAAGGATCTTAGCAAGACACCAGTTCCCAAAAGATATTAATGCGACCCCGAAACCAAGTAGCATGCCCCTGTGGAAAAGGAAATCCATCAACAACTCGAATCGTGGGTGGAAGAAATGCTACTTGTGGAATAAAAACTTGGAGGTGCCTCCAATGTCAACCATAGCTGTCAGGTAGGTGTCTAATTTTTGTCTGCTGCCAACATATTTAGAGATATGCAGGATGACCACAGACTCTATTTATGCCTGAGCTAAAAAAATGACTTAATGTGGTCTTTGAGATACATGATAGGCTTGAGAACAAGTATGGCTGTTAAAGCACATAAGCCCCATTTTCACACACCCAAGTGCTGGAGGAGTCCTCAATCAGAGAAAACTCAGGGACACAAGAGTGGGTGTGTGTCCCCCAAGAGCCATTGCATTGCAGGTTGGTGAGCAGAGATCTAGCAGGGCTGGAATGGGATTCTTGGAGAGGGACCCCACACTGAGCTATGGCCCTTTTATGCTGCATGAAGTCAGGAAGGAGCAGCTCATCCCCAGCATGACCAAGGGCCCAGGATCCAATAGTTTTAATAGCTTGGCTTGATCTGTCCTCTGCCGGATTTTACATGGACAGAAATGGGAGCCATTTCAGGGTCTTCAAGAGAGGGGTAATGGGATCTGATCTGAAACCTCCCTGGCCTGTTGGGGAGCGAGGGTGGTAGCAGACGAGGGGTGGTGAGCATCAGACCAGGTGGTAACAGTGGGGATGTGGAATTGCCTGGATTCTGACACTTGAAGTTATAAGCTTTGGGGCACCTGGGTGGCTGAACCAACGTTCAGCATCTGACTCTTGAGTCTGGCCGGGCTCATGGTCTCGGGGCCCTGGGAACGAGCCCCATGCCTGGCTCTGTGCTGGCTGTGGAGTCTGCTTGGGATTCTCGCTCTCCCTCTCCCTCTGCCTCCCCCTGGTTCCTGCACATGCACTCTCTCTCTAAAAAGAAAAAAAAAGAAAAAAGCAAGTTATAAGCTTTGGTTCCTTGGCAAATTATCTTTGTTGGTCTGCTTCCTTCCCTAATTATGCCAGACAGATGATGTCTCCATATTTGTTTCTTTAGTATTGCTGTACAATACCTAATAAAGGATTTCTAGTTAGTACTTAGTGGGTATTCAAAACATGTTGCTAGGCTGACAGGAAAAATATATAATTTGCTATAAAGACAGAGTTCTCTCTGCTTTGAGGTTGACAGACCCAGGCAGAGACATCCAGCTCATGAATTTGCCTGTAGTAGACACTTCTACTGTGGTCATTGTTCTATGGAAATAATTTCCTTGTCTACTTTTTTACCCCAGTATCCTCAGTGGCATAACTTGACAATTTGACTTAAAAATCCACCTTCAGGGGCACCTGGGTGGCTCAGCGGGTTAAGCCTCTGCCTTCAGCTCAGGTCATGATCTCAGGGTCCTGGGATCAAGCCCCACATCGGGCTCTCTGCTCAGCAGGGAGCCTGCTTCCTCCTCCCTCTCTGCCTACTTGTGATCGCTCTCTCTCGGTCAAATAAATAAATAAATAAAATCTTTAAAAAAAAAATCCACCTTCAAAGAAGGCAAAGATACGTTATAAAATAATTAGAACAGTGTTATTTTCTCCTTGGACAATACAAAGAACTAAATTTGTATCTAGATTAAGGGTATAAGTTATTTTAAGTGATGATTCCTGATGACTTAAGATTATTTAACCATACTTTGGAGGCCTATAAAAGAGAAAAAAGCAATTTCACAATTGTGGGAAGTTTATACATCTCAATTTCAGGCCATAATGTCTTGACATGAACTAATATATTTTATTTACATCCTAGTTTGTTTGGTTTCTGAAAAGATAGCTCAATTGTTAGAACATAAGAAATGACATATTTATTCACCTTTTCTCCTATGAACATTCATTGGCTGTCCTTAAAAAAGTTAGGACTCATAAAAGCAGGCATCTTTACTTGTTCTTCACATTAGGGGAAAATAATTAAGTATTTTGTTGGCTGTTGGTTTTTGCAGATTACTTTTATCAGTTTGAAGAAGTTCGTGATTGTGGCTGGTTTGCTTAGTTTTTATCATAATGGATACAAATGCTTTCTCTCTATCCATCAAGTTGAAAGTATTTATCTTTACTATTAATATGGTGAATTGTATTGTTTTTAAAAATATTATTATCACGGAAGAATATACACAACATAAAATTTCCTATTTTCCCCATTTTTTAAATGTGTACAGTTCAGTGGCATTAAGTACATGCACATTGTTGTGTAAACCATCATTGTCCATTTCCAGAAATTTTTCATCTTCCCAGAGTGAAACTCTGTCCCCATTGAACACTCACTCCCTATTCTCTCATCCCTCCAGCATCTGGCAAACATTATTTTACTTTTTGTCTCTATGCATTTGCCTAATCTAGACCCCTCAATAAGTAAAACCATACAGCATTTGTCCTTTTGTGTCTGGCTTATTTCACTTGCATGTTTTCAACGTTCATCCATATTGAAGCCTATGTCAGAAGTTTTCCTTCTAAAGGCTGAATATTCCATTGTCTGTATATAACATTGTTTTATCCAAACAAAAAACCCCCACCATTTACTGAAAATGTCATCCTTTCCCTGTTGAATGGTCTTGGCACCCTTGTCAAATCATTTGATCATCAAAAACAACATGTGAAAAAAAATAAAAAAATAAACCAACATTTGATCACATATGCAAAGATTTATTCTGATTCTCTATTCTAGTCCATTGTTTATAGGTCTGTCCTTATGCCATGCCACACATTGTGTGTGTGTGTGTGTATATATAATTATATATATACAATTGTTATATATTATTATTCCATATTGGAGGTCCAATATTTGACATGTAAATGTTTATGATTGTTATATCTTCTTGCTGTATTAACCCTTTTACTATCATGTCTTTATCTCTTATTTATAAGTTTTTTAGACTCCTTTGTCTGATATTAGTATAACCATCCCTATTATCCTTTGCTTACTATTTGTAAGGAATATTTTTTTCATTCTTTCATTTCTAAACCATGCATGTCCCTAAATCTAAAGTGAGACTTAGGGCACCTGGGTTGCTCAATGGGTTAAGCCTCTGCTTCAGCTCAGGTCGTGGTCTCAGGGTCCTGGGATTGAACCTGCTCCCTCCCACCCCCGCTGCCTGCCTCTTTGCCTACTTGTGATCTCTGTATCAAATAAAATCTTTAAAAAAATTTTTAAAAATAAATAAAGTGAGACTCTTATAGGCAGTATATTAACTGAATCCTGACTGGTTTTATTATCCATTCTATCAGTCTATGGTTTTTGGAGAGTTCAATCCATTTACATTTGAAGTTAATTATTCATAGGGAAGCACTTACTTTTGCCATGTTGTTTTCTGTTATGTTTTACATAGTTCCCTCATTCCCTGCATTACTGCTTCCCCTTGTGTTTAGTTAATTTCTTATACTGACACATTTTGATTCTCTTTTCATTTCTGTGTGTCTTCTATGGGTATTTGTTGGGGGGGGGCGGTTACCATGGGCATTACATAATAACATCCTAAAGTTATAACAATCTGTATTACAGATTATTAACTGTATCTTATATGTAGTTGTAACGATCTATAACAATGTATCTTTGTTACCAACTGGACTAAATTGCTGCTTCACCCCTCGAATTATGTTATTTGTTACATGGTACTTTTATACTTTGCATACCCATTGATATAAATAAATTACATCTTATGCATTTGTCTTCTAAATCCTATAGAAAAAGTAGATTTGCAAACCAAAATTATAAAAATACTATTTTTATATTTGTGCATGTATTTACCTTCACTGGAGAACTTTATATATTCATGTGGCTTTGAGTTACTATCCTCTCATTTCAACTTGGACGTCATTTAGTATTTCTGGTGGGGGCAGATCTAGTGGTAATGAACATCCCCAGTTTTTGTGCAGGAATGTCTTAAATTTCTTATCTCTGAAGATGTACAGTTTGCAAGATGTAGGTTATCTCACCATTTTAAATATGTCATCCTAACTGCCTTCTGAACCGTAAGGTTTCTGGTGAGAAATCTAATAATCTTTTTGAAGATCACTTTATGTGATGAGTTGCTTTTCTCTTGCTGCTTTCAAGATCCACTCTTTGTCTTGGACAGATTTGATTATAACATGTCTTACTGTAGGTCTCTTTGTGTGGATCCTACTTAAAGTTCATTGTACTTCTTAGATTAGTATATTCACATCTTTCCTCAAATTTAGCCATTCTTTTTTTTTTTTTCGGCCATCTTTTTTTCAAATAACCACCCTGGCCCTTTCTCTCCTCCTTTCCCACCTCACTCCTTCTCTGCCTAGGACTCCCATTGTGTGTACATTGGTTGGCTTGGTGGAGTCTGTCCCATAAGCCTTTTAGACCCTATCCACTTTTCTTCATTCTTTCTTCTTTTAGCTCCTCGAACTTGATCATTTCAAACGACTTCTCTTTAAGTTTGCTGATTTTTCTTCTACTTGTTTGAGTTTGATGTTGAACCCCCTCTAGTGAATTCTTCCATTCAGTAATTATAATTTCCAGCCCAGGATTTGGTTTAAAAAAATAATAACGTGCACCTCCTTTGTCGATACTTGTATTTTCTTTACGTGCTGCTTTCCCGATGTCCTTTAGTTCTTTGTCCATGGTTGCCTTTAGCTCTTTTGAGGTATTCGACATTTGTTTTGAAGTCCTTATCTGGTAAACCTGATCACTTTTTTTTTTGGGGGGGGGGAATATTTCCAGAATTTTTCCTGCTTCTGTGGGTTGTTTTTGTACACCTTTGCACACCTTATAATCCTTTGTTGAAAACTGGGCATTTTTGCAAAAACAAGTTCCTCTTTCACTGATGGGTAGACCTTCTCTCATGAGTGGGCCTGTGAGTCTTCAGATTAGCCCAGGACTTCTCAGGTATTTTCTGGGCATGCTTCCTGTCTAGGCCTGTATGTTTGTTTGCTTTGGGGTTTTTATTTGTTTTTAATTTTTCCTCAGCTGCTTTCAATGTCTAGAGTCCGCAGCTTCTTGTCAGGGCCTTAAGTGCTCTATATGATTCCTTTTCTGTGATCTCCCTCCCCGCATTGGAGGGTCTGCAGTCAGCTTGTACCTTTCATGTTTCATTGTATGCCACTGCTTCTCGTGGTTTCTTGACTCCCATCCAGACTACGCCAACCTTTTCCTCCTTTACTGTGAGTCAGGCAAGACAGCAACCAGTCCCTCAGGCAGCCCACACACAGCCCAGAAGGTTGCAAACAAAGTTCACTCTGTTCATTCCATTCCAAGGCAGGGAGCTAGGACTTAGGTGCATTTCTTCCAACCACACCATGCAGGGTAGCGGTGGGGTAAGGGCAACTAAGAACACCACACAGTGTCCTACAATTTTCAATGTATATTTTCTTTGTTGGACAACCACTGGTTTGCTGTAGATGTATGGCTTCTGTAGTTTATTTGGTTTCTGTAGAGAAATGAGGGTATTTAGGAGAGCAAAATATTTCATGCCAGTTTGGCAGCCACCGGAATTATGCCCTCGTCCTTCTCAATAGATATGGCACTAATCGAAACAGGAAGTTACAAGGATGGTTAAGGGAGTTTGCAGGTATGTCTTTCATAATATACCACATTGGACAAGAACTATATCATACATAATTACATAATAGCTGATCCAGATCACTGCTTTTATTTCCAGTGATAGCCCCATCTTCCCTTCTTGCCTTTTTATTAAATTATGGGGAAAAACATGGAACTAAGATTGTCATTTCTTTTCTTTTTTGTGTGTTTCTTTTCTAATACTACTACTGCTCCATTTGCTCCCTTGCTAGGTGGTTGAAGAAGAACATGCAACCCACGGAAGACCTTCAGTCAGTGATCCAGAGGCTGTTGGTGTTTGGGCCAATTACGTCCGTCACCCTCTGTGGTCGGCAAAGCGCTATCGTGGTGTTCAAAGACATGACTTCAGCTTGCAATGCTGTGAATGCTTTTCAAAGCAGGACCCCAGGCACCATGTTTCAGTGCTCCTGGCAACACAGATTCATGTCGAAAGATGTAAGACTCCCTATGACCCAAATCTTACATAAATTCTTAAAGCATGTGGTACGTAACTGGTTTGTCATCAGGGCTCTAGTGAACTATGATAATCATAAATGATATGTTAGCGCTGAGAAAAGGCACAGTTTATTAGGTCAAGTATTGAAAATCAGAAATGACAGCACATCCCTTCATTTGAAATGCATAACACTGCTGTAACAGGCATCACAGCTTGGCTTTTTGGGAGAAGAAGTTCATGATGGCATTCATGCATTCACTTGACAGCCATCTTTCCTGAAGGATGCTGCTTTCTTTGGCGTTAATAGCGTGCAGCTTTTCTTTCTCCTGACTTCTGATGATCTGTTTCGAAATACGCATGGCCTGAAAACACAAAACCAACAGTAAGGCTAAGGGGCATTCTAGAGGGAGTGGGGTTTATTCTAGAGTGCTGAATTTTGTTTCTCCATGGTTCACAGAATCCCGTCCCGCCTTCAGATGTATGTGTAACATAGGACAGTGCTTCTCAAACTGTAATGTGTGTGTGAACCGTCTTGGTAGACGTGGGAGAGGACCTGGGATCACACATTTCTAAAAAGCCTGAGAGAGACACTAAAGCTTCTGATTCCAGGACCACATTTTCAGCAGAATGAATATAAGAGCAGTCAGTCACGAGTCATCACATATAAAAACCAAAGTGCTACACAGGAAGAATCTCCTAAAAGTCAACCTGATATGGATTCGCAACTGGATTCAAGAATAAAAGTGCTCGGCAAATACCACTTATCATCCTCCTCGAAGTTTTCCCCAGAAAGAACTGTCCCTCTGCCTTCATACATATCATCACACTAAAATGCCTCCTTGAGAAGTTTTTTTTAAAAATCAGCATTTCTAACATTATTATGGTTATTTTTAATCTCAAATTTAGATGTGCTTAAAGCCAACCAAGGTATATCTTGTTTTTTAAAATGCTTATTCCCTTAAGGCAAATAAACTATTTCCACGGTTTCTACTAGGAGAAAAAACGAAAAACCGAAAGACAACACTAACATTCTGGGGGAGCTTTGAATATGCTTTCAGCCTGGTCCAAACTTCTTTCTGAAAGGTGCTATCAGGAAAAACTTCAGTAACAAGTCCTTGAGCACAGGCTTCTCTAGCAGTTAACTTTTTCCCAAAAATGAGCATCTCTGCTGCCTGAAACAAAAGCAAGATTAAGACATTAACTTAATGAAACACAGGTCAGTTAACCTCAGAACTAACCTCTGAACTAACCACTTTGAGGAGACAGATGGCAGTTCCTTTATAGTCTTTCGAGGCTGCCAGTATTTCTTGTTAAGGGGGAAACTGAAGACCTTGATAGGCAATGCTTGACAAACTGTGCTGAGAGCACAGGCTCTCAGGCTCTCTGGAAGGTTTGCAAGTATTTTTGCTTCTGTATGTATCTGTGCTGAGAAGGCAAGATCAGGGAGCCCAGGGCAGAAAGGACCTGAAGTAGATGCTAATCCTTTAACCCACACAGCTAGAATTTTCCGCTTTATACACTACAATTATAAAAGAAAAAAGAACTTAAAAAAAAAAAAAAAAGGAAAATCCAGGTCACAGTGAATGCCAACCAAACTTGAGACACCCAAACTTTCAAAATTCCCTTCCTTGGAATTTCTACGCAGTGGTCCAGCTCTGACACTTTTCTTTACCTGCACAGGTACTACGGATTAGTTCACCTGACCAAAGAAAAGGGAAGAAGGACTAATACTCAGTTTCTAACAAAACAGAGGTCACCAAGAGGATATCCTCTGTATTTCCAGGAGTGCTTTCGGAAAAATATTATTTCATAGTCAAATGCCCTAAGCCTTGGAGTTGGCTCTGCCCAACTTTTCAAAGTTAAAATCTGTCATAAGGACTCAGGACATGTGATGGAATAATGAGCTTTAGAAAACTATATATTTGCAGCGAAAACCTGGCAGTCAATGAAAACAGGTTCCATTCCAACCCCACCCCATTCAGAGCTTCAAGAATTGGCTAAGCCTTCCCTATCCTTGGCTCTTTGCTGTTGAGTCTCATCATGCACAGACCCTGGCACCTGGGCTTCCAGAGACTCGGGGACAGACCTGCACAGCCATGGAATGCTTCTGGGAGCCTGAACACATAGCTAAACATACTGACATGGAGGCTGCTATGACTGGGAGCAGCTCTGGAAGGCGTAAACCCCCATGAGGACGGCTTCCAGGGGACGCTGCTCATCTACACAGATATTTAGTGTGACCCCGAGCTGGCACAGCCCTGGTCCTCTAACGACTGATGCCACACAGCAGTGAGGGACGAGGCACCGGGCACCCAGGGGCAAAAGCAGATCCTAGTTCTGGGAGTCAGGGAGAGTTTCTAATTTTCCCTCATATCAGACATTTCCCATAGCCTAGCTCTTCTAGATTTGAAACTTTTAGAGTTGAGGAGCAAATAACTCACTTTTCTTCTGTCTAGATTATCAAGGGAAAGAAAAGAGTATAGAATTACTTTTTGAACAGAGGTTACTTTTTTAAAAGATTTATTTATTTGAGAGAGAGAGAGTTTAAGTGGGGTTGGGGCAGAGGGAGAGAGAGAATCCTCAAGCAGGTGCCTGCTGAGTGCGGATCCTGACACGGTACTTGATCCCAGGACCCTGAGATTATGACCCAAGCCAAAATCAAGAGTCAGATGCTTAACCAACCGAACCACCCAGGCGCCCTCAGAGGTTACTTATTACAACTTATTTTGAATGTTTCCAAGAGTTACCTTGGCTGTGCCCATTATCTTCGGAAAAGTGTAAGAGGAACAACCTTCTGGAGTTTGGCCAAGGTGACTAAAAGGAGTGTGAAATGTTGCCTATTTGGAGAAAAAAAGAAAAGAAAGACAATTTTTTTTATGTGATTTTAAAAAATCACTATTTGTATATATCCTCATGATACTAAATTGAGGAAGTTTTGTTTTTGTTTTGTTTAAATTAGGGTTGCTGTGGTATTATCGAACACAAAGTTCACTCTTAGATATGCAGCTTGGTGAGTTCTAAGGAAGGTACATGGTGACGTAGCCACCACCATGTCAAGATGTAGAATTATCTCCATCTCCCCAAAGGGCTTCTTGTGTCCTCTGGAGTCAATCCATGCCTGACACCCTCAAACCACCACTGCCATCTGTTTTCTGTCCCTTGTTTTGCCTTCTCTAGAATGTAATATAAATGGAATCATGCATTCTGTAGCCGTTGGTTCTTAGCATGACTTTTTGAGAATCACCACGCTACTGTACTGGTGGCTCGTTCCTTGTCATTTCTGAGTAGAATTCCATCGTATGGACAGCGCAGTTCCTGTATCCACTCACCAGTTGAAGCCACTGATGTTACTTCTAGTATTTTGGCTATGATGAATAAAAACTTGTACACAGGTCTCTGCATGAGCGTGTTTTCAGTTCTCCTGGGTAAATACGTAGGGGTGGAACTGCTGGGATGTGTGGTAAACTGTGGTCTAAGACCAACAAAAGAATTTCCAGCATGGTGTATCATGTAACACTCCCCCCAGCAGTGAATGATTCCAGTTGCTCCACATCCTGGCTAAACCTTGTTATTGTCAGTTGTCTTAACCTGAACTGCCCTGGTAGGTGTGTAATAGTGGCTTGTGGTTTTAAATTACATTTCTGTAATGACTAATGATGGTGAGCATCTTTTCATGTGCTTATTAGCTCTTTCTTTTTTTTTTTTTTTAAAGATTTTATTTATTTATTTGACAGACAAGAGATCACAAGTAGGCAGAGCAGCAGGCAGAGAGGAAGGGAAGCAGGCTCCCTGCTGAGCAGAGAGCCTGATGCGGGGCTTGATCCCTGAATCCTGGGATCATGACCTGAGTCGAAGGCAGAGGCTTTACCCACTGAGCCACCCAGGCGCCCCTTGTTAGCTCTTTTTCTATCTTCTTTGGTGAAGTAACCCTTATAATACTTTGCCCACTATTTTTAAGTTAGTAAGTTGTCTTTCTATTACTGACTTGTGGTTCTTTACATATTCTGATTGTAATAGGTTCTTAATAGGGTCTTTTTCCTATGTTTTAAGGAGCCATTTATACTTTATTTTTTGTGAGCTATGTATCCCTCTCCATTGCCCATTTTTACATCAAGTTGTTGATCTATCACTTCATAAAATGTATTTTTAAAAAATATATTAGAGAGGGGAGGAGTCAAGATGGCGGAGAAGTAGCAGGCTGAGACTTATCTGAAGATTGCAAACACCTACAAATCCAACGGGAGATCGAAGAGAAGAAGAACAGCAATTCTAGAAACAGAAAATCAACCACTTTCTGAAAGGTAGGACTGGCGGAGAAGTGAATCCAAAGCGACGAGAAGATAGACCGTGGGGGGAGGGGCCGGCTCCCGGCAAGCGGCGGAGCAACGGAGCACAAAATCAGGACTTTTAAAAGTCTGTTCCGCTGAAGGACATCCTCAAAATGTTGAAAATAGAACTACCCTATGACCCAGCAATTGCACTGCTGGGTATTTACCCTAAAGATACAAACGTAGTGATCCGAAGGGGCACATGCACCCGAATGTTTATAGCAGCAATGTCTACAATAGCCAAACTATGGAAAGAACCTAGATGTCCATCAACAGACGAATGGATAAAGAAGATGTGGTATATATACACAATGGAATACTATGCAGCCATCAAAAGAAATGAAATCTTGCCATTTGCGATGACGTGGATGGAACTAGAGGGTATCATGCTTAGCGAAATAAGTCAATCGGAGAAAGACAACTATCATATGATCTCCCTGATATGAGGGAGAAGAGATGCAACATGGGGGTTAAGGGGATAGGAGAAGAGTAAATGAAGCAAGATGGGATTGGGAGGGAGATAAACCATAAGTGACTCTTAATCTCACAAAACAAACTGAGGGTTGCTGGGGGGAGGGGGGTTGGGGGGGGGGGGTTATTATGGACAATGGGGAGGGTATGTGCTATGGTGAGTGCGGTGAAGTGTGTAAACCTGGGGATTTACAGACCTGTACCCCTGGGGAAAAAAAAATATGTTTATAAAAAATAAAATTAAAAAAAAAAAAAAAAAGGGAAAAAAAAAAAAAAAAAATTAAAAATAATAAAAAAAAAAAAAAAAAACCCTGTACAAAAAAAAAAATATATATATATACATATATATATATTAGAGAAATTACCTTTGATAATATCACCTGGAAAATTGTTTCCTCAGCTGTCATCTGTCTTGATTTTACCTCAGAGAGGTTTTATTGAACTGCTTTAAACACAAGAATCTATTTCAATGCTGGTTATTTAGACCATAGAGTCATCTTGAGTTTTTGTTTTTGTTTTAAAGTAGATTGCAAGCCCAGCATGAAGCCCAGTGAGGGGCCTGAACTCGTAACCCTGAGATTAAGACCTAAGCTGAGATCAAGAGTTGGATAATTAGCTAACTGAGCTACCCAGGCGCCCCTTGTTTTTCTTTTTTTAAAGATTTATTCACCTATTTGGGGAGGGGGAGGCGCAGAGGGAGAGAGACTCTCAAGCAGACCCCCTGTGAGTGCGGAGCCTGACACAGGGATGGATCTCATATCCCGGAGATCATAACCTAAGCTGAAACCAAGAGTCAGAAACTCAACCAACTGCACCACCTAGATGCCCCCTGCTCCTTTTTTTTATTTAAGAAATATTTTTGTGTATTTCTTGATGAATGAGAAGTACTTATGAAAGGAAATCAATTTATAATTGACAATATGTATGCAGAACATTTAGACCTCACATCCATAATCAGATATGGTGCTCTTTCTTAATGAATATTGTTAGAAAACATAAATATATAATATACACAGCATATAAGTAAAAATGAAAATATCAAATAAAAAGTTACTAATGTCACTTATCACTCCCTCCCCCCAAAAGCAAGCTTATTCAAGAAGATGTACTGAGAAGTCACAGCCTAAGGAGTGTAAGAGGAAAGTGAAAGAAAACGTCAACTGTAGCTAAAGGGCCACAAACAGGTATGTGCAGAACTGACAGTAAGCAGCATTTAACTTCTTTTCAGAAATAGAGCAGTAAATGTAATTAAGGGTCAGGCTCTGGCATCTGACTGCTTGGTGACTCTAGAAGCTTCTTAGCCTCTTCGTGCCACAGTAGACTCCTTTATAAAATGGAGACGAAGTACCTATCTCATAGGGTGCTGTGTGCGTAAGTGAGTACACATCATGTGCATCAACAGAGGGCCCAGGATGTGGTGGGCACTCAAATAGTATTTTTATGATTTCTACCCTTTTATTACCTCATAGGGGAAATGTATGATTTGCCAACAAAGAAGCTAATGGGCATTGTTAACTCTTGCATCTTGCCCATAATAAAGAATAATCTGGTTGTAAGAGTATTAAACCCACATTTAATATGGTATTTGTTTAAGAAGCCAATAATGGTAAATCCTGTAAAATACATTCCTCTCCACAGGTTGGTTCTTCTGTATCTCTGATTTTAAATTGAACCTTCTTTTAATTCAGTTGGTCAGCAGTGGTCACTATTTGTCAAATATTTTACTCTGGGCCAAATGTTTTAGCACTGAAAATATCTACATATGTTTTCTTTCTATTTCAGTTCCATTTTGTATCATAGGACCGAAGTCCTAGATATCTTGAAAAGATGATGGATGTGACAGTCATTTTAAATTCTGAGGGAGAATCTGGAGAATATTCAAATAGGATGATGTATCTGCCTTCTAAGTGCTGAAGAATGAGATCCTTAAGTTCAGGTCAGGACCTCCTGACCCCACCCCTGGACAAGACCAGGTGATCAATCAGTCCTCTAACATACATGATGTGACCTCAGGCTATTGATTTCTGCCTTTCAGCAAAAGCTTCTACCTATGAAGGTTAGGCAGCCTGGCACCTAGAATCTCACTTGTTATTTTCATGGGACAATTATTATTAAAAACAATTAGGTCTGACAAGATGCCCAATCCAATCAAACTGAAACCAGTTAAAAAAAAAAAAAAGATGAACTCAAGAGATAAAGATCTTAAAATATGGTCATGTCTATCAGAGAAAACACCTTCAGACAAAACTAGGTATCTCTTCAGTGGTAAAAATCAAATGTTTCCCATAAGGTCGTAGAGCAGGAAACTGTACCACTGCATAAGCAAAAAGTACTCTAAGAATCGATAACCCTAAAAGCGATTATTAGTTCTACAGTAAAAGTTCTAAGATACATGGTCATCACATCTTTGTTTATAATGACAGAATTGGAGAGAGCCTAGGGTTCAGCAGTCAGGGACTGGTTATGTCTAAATGGTAAGCTAAGAAGTGATTTTTAACTTAGCCCTTCGTGCTTTTCCAGATTTTTCAAAATTTTATCTTCTACTATGATATACATTAATACTATAGTAAGAACAGAAACTAAAATCAATGCAATTCAATGGTGAACACAACACTAAACCGTTTAGGTAAGTAACTTGAGCTTTCATTTATCTGCAAAGGGAGTGAGGGTAGATAGTCCTTTAAAACCCCTTCTTATTAAAAAATTCTAATATTCTAAAATTCGAAACTCTGGAATTTGTTTACAAGGAAAAAGGTATCAAACTATGCACTTGCAGAACATGCAAAAATACTGTTTCCCCCCCCACCCCACCAATAGCCAGCTTTCAGGAATCTCCTATTTTAAATTAATTGGAAAATCAAAAGTTGAGGAACTGTTACATAATCTGATTAGAATATAGAACCAAAATAGTTGGAACAGTGTTCACAACAATACTGGTGTTTAGGAAAACCAAAGTTAGTAATGAAGAATAAATAAAACAATTTCAAATTAAACTAAGAGTAATTCTTTGGGAAAAAGCAAAATTTAGTCCATTCTACTATAAATCGTGCGATACATTTACTAACAGCCAACAATAAAAGAGAATTCAGAGGACCTCATTTTTACTCCATGACTTTCTATGTTGCTGGGAGCTCGCTCACCCTGTCGGTCGCGTACACAAGATCAAATAGCCCGAGAACGGTGACGGAGATTCCCACAGCTGGACCGTTGACCACGGCAACCAGAGGCTTAGGAAAATCTATGAAAGAGCCTACAAAATCCCTACAGAAATGGAAATACAAAAGCATAGTTAAATGAGCTGGAGGAGATTATGCTAAGTGAAATAAGTCGAGCAACGAAGAACAATTATCATATGGTTTCACTCATATGTAGAACATAAAGAATAGAGCAGAGGACCATAGGGGAAGGGAGGGAAAACTGAATGGGAAGAAATCAGAGAGGGAGACAAACCATGAGAGACTCTGGACCCTGGGAACCAAACTGAGGGTTACAACAGAAGGGAGGGGGTGGGAGGTTGAGGTAACCAGGTGATGGGTACTAAGGAGGGCACATTTGGCGATGAGCACTAGGTGTTATATGCAACTAATGAATTGTTAAACACTACATCAAAAACTAATGATGTACTTACTATATGCTGGCTAATTGAACACAGTAATGATAATAAACAATGTCCCAACACAGCATGACTGAAGTACAGTAAGGAAGATAGCATGAGTCTGAAATGAACTCTGGCCAGCCTGGACACCCATGTAGATGGCATTTGATGGAAACTCATAGACTGAGTCCTCTATGCTTGACCTTGGTTCAACCTCAGCCAGTCAGGGCTGTAGGTCAGCTGCAGACTTGGGAGATTGGGATGGCTGGCTGAGCATATGTTGCAATATTATAGCTCATGGGAATCAGGAACCCGGAAGGGATACATGAGTTAAGGAGAGAGAGGCCTTCATGTCCTCTGTGCTGAGAGTACTTCACATGTCCCATTACCAGCAAACATGGAAATCATGCATTTTTCTAGCTGGATGAGAATTTGCTAAATCTCCCTGCTTCAGTATGAGAGAACTTTTTTTTACAACTGTAGTTAACTTTTATGCTTTCTAATTGAACCTCACGTAGAGCAGCAGGATGAATGGGAAACAGCAGTTAAAGTGATAGAATAAGTGCCCACAACTGATAGAGGCGGTCTGGAGAAATGCGCTTGTCCAAGTCGCATTAATGACACTGACACAAAGAGGCATTTATCAACTTCTGCTGGACTAAATGCCACTTTGATGAATATGAACAAGTCTGCTGGGATCAGACAAATGTCACTCTTACCTCAGTAAAATGGCACTATTTTTAGCTTTCGCCTCTACACCATCAGGAGGAATATTAGTGAAATTGGTCAGGTCATTTCCACTAGAGTAATAATCTCCGTTTCCTGTAAATGAAATCAACAGATTCACCATTCATTCATTCTGTAATTACTGAGTATCTGCCATGTGCCGGGCTCTATAGCAAGCACTGCAAATACACTTGTGAACCAGACATGGCTCTTGTCCTAATTTACAGACAGGTGAGTAAGCTGGACATTGATCTAGAAACATACAAACAAATGTAGATAATACAACTCTGATACAAAGGAGAAGTACTCAATGATGATATGACAGAGTCTAACAGAGGATCTGTTTTAACCTGAAGGTTTAAAGAGGGGTGTTTCTAAGGAAGGAAAAACTGAACTGAGATCTGAAGGACAGGCAAGGTTAGCTAGAAGAAGAAGGGTAGGAAGAATTCATGCAGAGGGAACAGCATGTGCAAAGATCCTGTGAAAAGGGCTAATTCTGGCCACTGTGCCAGAGCAGAAAAAGCCAGAGGGGAAGCTGGTGTAGGAGGAGGACAGGCAGTATGGACCATTCAGGGCTTTGCTGATCCATTAAGACTTTTTGACACCACTGAAGGTGTTTTGTGTTAAAGCATAATTTACAGACAAGAACACCAATTTTAAACATTCAGTTCAAAGATTTTTGATGATGGCAAATACCTGCGTGATCACCATCTGAAACAAGATATAAGACCTTTCTACCATCCCAGAAAGTTCCCTTAAGCTCCTTTCCAGCCATCCCACCCCACCCTGCCCTGACACAACCACTTTCTGACTTCAATCACCGTAGAATACTTTTGCCTATTTTAGAAATTTTATACGAGGAATTCTATATGGACTCTTGTGTCTGTGTTCTCTTTGCTGAACTGTGTCTTAAAGATTCACCTATGTTCTCGAATCAGTTCTCCATTCCTTTATATTGCTGCGTAGTAGTCCACCATATGTCAAGACTTTGTTCATTCGTCTGCTGGTGGACACGAGTTGTTTTTGGCTCCTGTGAACTAGATTACAAATCATTCAGTGAATACCTGCTCAATTTAGCTGAACTAATTGCTTAGGAGTGGACTGATATGTCAATGAGCTGGCAGAGGTTTTATTCCATAAAAAGCTGCCAGTTTTCTGAAGCAATCTCATCTGAGAAATGTGGAGAGGTCCCAGTTGCTCGGAATCATCACCAACATTTCATGTTTGTCTATCTTTTAGATTTTAGTCATTCTACTGGGTGAAATATCTCACTGACTTTAATTTCCATTTCTCTGAAGGCTAATGATATTGAGCACCTTTTCATGTATTTATTGGCAATCTGTGTTATCTTCTTTTATGAGGTGTCCAAGTCCTTTATCTCATTTTTAAATCTGGTTGTTAACTGTTAATTTCTAACAAGTTCTTTATATATTCTGGGTAATAATCCTTAATCCAATTTATATAGAACAAACAGTCCCCTACCCCAGCCTGTAGTACCTGTATATTCATTTTCTTACTATTATCTTTGATAAGCAAATATTTTAAATTCTGATGAAGTCCAAGTTGTAAATAGTTTCTTTTATAGCTAATGCTTTTTGCATCCTGTCCAAGAAATCTCTGCCTACCTCAAGGTCACAAAGAGATTGTTTTCTTCTAGAAGCTTTAAGTTTCTGGGTTTTATGCTTACATAACTTTTAAATTAGATTTTGTATAGGGTGTAAGATGGGGTTGAAGTTCATTTTCCCCCATATGGGTATTTAGTTGCTCTGGCATCATTTGTCAAAAGATTTTTCTCTTTCCACTGAATTGTCTTGGTAACAATTTTTAACTGGGTGAGGAATAAGATTTTTATTTGGAAAAAGATTCTATTGGATCTCTGAGACTGGACAAGGCAAGGGAGAGAGGAGGACAAAAGGCAATCAGAAAGATGAGATAGGGACTGTTTCAGTTCAGGTAAGAGTCCATGGTAGCTTGGACTAGTGCAGAGGACAGAGAACAATGGGCTACTGATGACAGGAAATAGGATTAGATTGGACATAGGAGGTGAGAGAGGGACAAGGTCAATCATGAATGTTAGGATTCTGGTCCATGTAACAGGGCAAATGTGGAGCCACCCACTGTGATTTGGAATACTGAGAAAGCTCCAGAGAGAAAAGACGTGGGGGGTAACACCTATGAAGAAATGCCAGTTGGATATACTGGATGGGAGCCCTGGGGAGTGTCTTGACGCAAGAGATACCAAGCGGGGAAGCACCAGCGTATGGATTTTTGTTGGAGAGAGGGCATGGATGCAGGGTCCAGGGAGAACAAGAAGTGAGAAGAGAACAGTGCCTAGAACTAAGCTTTCAGGAACCCTCCCTTCTGATGACCACATAGAGGATGAACCTGCAAAGGAGATCAGAGACAGCAGATCAGAGACAGCAGACTGGAGGGCAGACCTAGGGAAGCCTAGGGAAGACAGAGGTTTAAGAAGGGGGAGAAGACAGATGAAGGCTGAAAAATGGCCCTGGATTTAATGATACAAAGGTCAGAGTGGGAATCTAAGCAAAAGGTAGAGACACACTAGAATGGGCTCAAGGGCAAGTTTCAAAAGAAAAATTCAGAAGACATATTTGTTTTGTAGTAGGGCTTCAGTTATATCTGGGGAACTGAGAAACAAAGAGCTATATTTGTTATTGGCAGTATTTTTATCTAATAAATTCGTTCTTTTTCTTGCATTACTATCAGGAACAAATGGTGTCATTAATAATATTTTCAATAATTTTATGAGTAATAAAGCTTTTTTTCCAAACACATTGTTATGCTGGTCTCCAACATATATATAAAAAATTAACAGCTGAACTTTTCTTTGGACTCAAAACAGAAGTGACGGATGAGAGAAAGAAAAGAAAAATGCCTGGGAGCATTCAGGAAGAAAGATAGAAAATCACAACCACTAAAGAATGATGGCATCAGAGGCCATAAAAAGGACAGGCATTGCTAAAATGCGATCAGAGTACAGGATTGAGAATAGTGAGCAAAGCAACAGAAGACAAGAGTTAAGAATTCAGAGACAATAAAAGATAAGAGTCCCAGCAGACCAAGACATTTTTTCTATAACTAGAATTTCTTTCAAAAAGAACAGATCAACTAAAACAAAAACATTCAGAGATACTATCAAAGAAAACTTAAAACAAGGCCTTACTAATGAGTTTTCACAGGATACATATGTTCTATGAAAAAGTGATAAAGAATGGGAAAGTACCCCCTGGTCTTCTAGGGGGAATAAAAAGATCTTATAAAAACAAAATTAATGGTAGCCTCAAACTTCTCCAGGGCAACATTCTATGCAAGAAGATAATGGAACACTACTTAGCAGAACACATACTTAGAAGAGAGGTCTGAGGAGCACTGGGAAATGCGTGCTCCCTTCCTCGCCTCTCATAGGGGCAACCAAGAGACACTGTCCAAGGGGAGTCAGACGAGCTAGAGATATTGATGGGTACCATGCAACGCTGTAACAGCAATTACTAAAAGCAGGAAAAAAACCTTTCAAACCATGAGAAGTAAAGCAAACACCAAGTCCAAACCAGATCACGAAGTAAAAAATAACAGTCAAAGGAAACGTAAGTAATAAGTATATGTAAGATGCAGAACTAAAAACTAACAGATCTGTCATATACATAAATCAAAACAGGTAAAGGGGCCTTTACCAAAAAAAAAAAAAAAAAAAAAAAAAAAATTAAATTCAGACTGGATCAACGAGGGAAAAAAATCCAACAATGTGTTCTATGAGACGCAGACTGTAAAAAAGTAATTCAGAAAGACAGAAAGCTAAACGGATGGGTAAAATTTTGCCAGGCAAGTGCAAATAGTATCAAGGCATTAATATTCAACGAGGTTGATTTCAAGGCAGGAAGCCTTAAGTGAGACAAAAGATGACCATTTTATAATAAAGGATAACTATTCACAAGTCTTTTAGTGTCAATAAGATAAAAACTTGCTTTAAAGCAATTTTTTTGACATGAAGGAGAAAGTGAAAGAAACATAATAGCAATAAATGCCTTCACTTTTTTCAGTCTAAGATTAATTAGAAGACAAAACCAGAAATGGGGAATCTAACATAAATTGAAAAGGTCAGTCTAACATATATTTTTAACTCTGTATCTTCAAAGAATGAACTTATTTTTGAATAGTTCCTGGATGATATAAAAAGTTGGCCATTTTCCAGTTCTTTATCTTCAAGGTAGAGAGTTCAATATGGAGCTATATACACAAAACTTAATAGATTTTTTTTTTAAGATTATATTTATTTATTTGACAGACAGAGATCACAAGTAGGCAGAGAGGCAGGTAGAGAGAGAGGGGGAAGCAGGCTCCCTGCTGAGCAGAGAGCCTGATGCGGGGCTCCATCCCAGGACCCTGAGATCATGACCTGAGCCGAAGGCAGAGGCTTTAACCTGAGCCACCCAGGCGCCCCACGCTTAATAGATTTTTAAAAAGTAAATCTAGTGGGGCACCTGGGTGGCTCAGTCAGATGTGTCCAACTCTTGATTTCAGCTCGGTTCTCAGGGTCATGAGATTGAGCCCAGTGTCAAGCTCTGTACTGTGTATGGGACCTGTTTAAGATTTGGTCTTTCCCTCCCTCCCCTGCCTACTCCTCCATTCCAAAATAAATAAATAAATAGATAGATAGATAGAGAGATAGTAAATCTCGTAAAACTGATCATCTGATTATAATTAAGTGAAACCAGGAATCAATAACAGAAATGGAAAACCAAAAACCAACCAACAAAATAAACAACAACAACAACAACAAAAAAGCCTTTCTGGAACTCTAAGAAATTAACATTATTATGTAATGCTTGGATCAAAGAGGAAATAGAAACCAAAAGTGGAGAATATATAGAAAATAACAATAATAAAGGCACTATTTATTAAAACTTAAGTTTTCAGTGTTCTCACCTATAAAATAAGTAATCATAGGGCCTAACTTTATTGGGTTTGTTGCAAGAATGCTTAGAAGAAATTAAAAACTAAAAAAAAAAAACAAACCAACTTTAAAAAGGAGAGAGTATCTCAGGGTGCCTGGGTGGCTCAGTGGGTTAAGCCTCTGCCTTCGGCTCAGGTCATGATCTCAGGGTCCTGGGATGAAGCCCCGCATCAGGCTCTCTGCTCAGCAGGAAGCCTGCTTCCCCCCCCTCTCTCTGCCTGCCTCTCTAACTACTTGTGATCTCTCTGTGTCAAATAAATAAATAAAAACTTAAAAAAAAAAAAATCTCAGTACTGGAAAAGACCTCAGAGCTATTTGCTCAGTTTCCTATCTGGTTAGAAATCCTCCAAAGTAAATTTAATTATTAAGAAATTCAAGAAAATGTCTTACCTGTTAAAACAGTTATGGTAGAGTCATCCTTGCTTGCGGCTTCAAGTGCAAGTATGATTTCTTGATACATCTGTGAAAGGGGGAGACAAGAAAAAGAAAGGAACTCTGAAAATGACAACCATCGTGTGGGATTCACTAAGTCAGTCTGTAAGCCTGTCCTCTGCAAAGCGCCAACTGTGATGCTGGTTGTATTTACATAACTAAAAAGGCAGCCCAATACAGTTGAAAGGATTTTCAATCCTTTTACAATTACTTGGTGTGTTACATACCATGTGCTCTTGTGGACACTGGGGGATATATCCACCTTTCCCCAAAAGTGAACAGATAAGACCTAGTCCTTGAGCTTTTGGAATTAATAGAGAGGGGGAACTCTAAACTGGGTGGAAAGTACATCATGGCAGACAGCTTGGAGGAAGCACTGATATCCAGCGTGGGTGGGATGGGAGGCGGCCAGGGGAAGATTTCCATGAAGCAGTTTGTCAGCTTTGACCTCAAAAAAGAGCATGCATGTCCCAGGCAGTCTGGAAAGTGTTAAAGGCTGGGATTTCAAGACATGTAATGGTAGCTGAAGACAATGGGTCCAATATTTTAAATTAGCAATGTCTGTGAAAATCTTGGGAGGTGCTGTTGTTACAGTTTTTAATGCACTGGTGTCATTTCTACCTCAGATAAGACATCGGTGTAGGAGAGAATGATGAAGAGGGTTGGTATTTATGGATACACAGATAGTGAAAAGAAAATACGGACTTGACATAATAGACAAGTAAAGGTGAAGTTGTATTCACTGAGGGAGGAAATGAGGAAATAACTCCATTATTATTATTATGGTTATGATGACACAGCATGACTGGGTAACTGGCCAGAGCTAGAATTATGACATGGATATATTAGGGTTTTAATTTAGGTTTTCCAGCTTATTAGTTATGGGAACTTGAGCACATTCCTACTTATTTTATTGTTAAATAGTATTAGAAGGACCCTTGTGGGAATTAAGGAAATCTCTGTGTGGAAAGTGCTGACACACACTAGGCACTCTGCAAAGAGCAGCTGCTATTATTATCACCACCATCATCACTATCATCACCATCATCACCATCACCACCACCATGATCACGACCATCACCATTATCACCACTACCATCATTCATATCACCATCATCATCATCACTATCATTACCACCATCACCATCACTACCATCTTCATCACCACCATCATCCCCATCATTCACCATCAACACCATCATCATTATCACCATCAATACCATCATCACCACCATCATCACCATCTTCATCATGATCACACAGAAATGAGGCAATGGCAATGAAGTTGAGGATCAAATGTTTTACCAAGTCAATGGCACATATCCAACTTCATGGAATTCTTAACACTATTTTAAGTGAGCAGACTCCTTCTGCTATAATATAGATGACAAACCCAATGAAAAGGATTATAGCCACGCAAATTTTACTTGCAGTTCAGCACCAAGCATCCAATTAATTACCTACATATTTTTCAAGGGGAAGGGGTAGAAGTGGTTATTTTTATTATCATTGTAGTTTGATGAAAGACTCAAAGATCAAAGGAGCTCTTGTGAGCAGCTCATCTGAAGCAGAGTTGGGTTATGCTATATTTAAAATGAAGGTCTTCTTTCCTTTCTCCCTCTACTTGTATAAATAAAGGCCCATGCAACTTGAATAGTAGTCACAAGTCTAAATGAAAGGAGCAAAGTCTGGGGACAGTCTGTGTCAACCTTAGAGAACCTCTACACCTACTCTCTTATATCAATGTATGTTTCATTTCTATTAATTTAATTTATTTGTGTTTCTATCATTAGGAGAGTTGCAGGGCTTTTTTGGACACAAAGAACCTACCCAAAGCCAACAAATTCTAAATAACAAATGCCCAACTCGGTTGTATGAAGAAGTAGCCACCATTACTAATCTTCCTACACAAATCAAACAAGAGATCACAACAATAGCAATGATGCTGAAACATTCTAGTTGTTGAGTGAAACAGACAGAGGGAGGAAAGAAAAGTAGGACATACTCCCAGGGCAAGTCACATTACCTGTTCGGTCAATGCATTCTTTTTGGCAGGCCGGTTCAACATGATCTTTGTGATGCCGTCTTCAGAGGTCATCACCACTGTTTCGTATCCAGCTTGTTTCCTGTCTGCTTCAGGCTTCGCTTGGCTAGAGGAGTCAGACGAAGAACTCAAACCAGACACCAAATCCACATAGCTCTGCCTAGCAGTTTCCTGAGGAGAAGACGACAAATAACCTCAATCCTCGGTCGGTAAGTAAGCACTGTGAGAAACTTAACCGCGCTAAGAAACAGCACCTTGCAATGAAGAAAGAAGAGAGGTCTGATTCAACAGAATCCAACCAGATCTCGCAGGTTCTACCTACAATGGTTTAATAATGAGAAGCACCCATCTTCCTCCAGGAATATAGCAAGTAAAATAAAAGCAAAGTAGAAAGTAAATGTACCTTGGGCAGATTGCCAAGAGCATTCCATGCCTCCCATTTGGCCTTATTGATCAAGTCAAACACACCTGGTTTGGGTGTATTACAAGGTCCTTCAGTGGCCTGGGAAAAGGAGAGGGGCAATTATCAGTTACATGTCCATGCACATTAGAGGGTCAAATATTTAAGATTTAAAATGTACAACTAGCATGAATGCGCCTTCCCCTCCCAAACACTTTTAGAAGATACATAAATTCATCTTAACTTCCCCCTTGCACTGTCTTTGATGCTGCTGCTAAAAATATACAACAGAAAAAAGACCAGAGAGACAAAATGTGCCATCAGCTACCGGTCCCTAAAATAAGTCATAAATGCCTGAATATGAAAACAAAGTCAGACAAGGGGTTTGGCAAAGTACTTTTTAAAAACTCCCAATAGTTAGTTTTGTATCAATGATCCCATTTTTCACACACAGTCAAAATATTCAAGCAAACTATCTTCAAACGTAATCAGGCAACAAACATTTGGAAACCTACCATATATTCTGAAACCCACTCAAAGGCACAAAAAAATTCCACGAATTCAGTGGTGGATTTCTGCCAACTGAGAAGAGTTGAACCTGGGGTAGCAGGGATGGGAGAGTGCCAGAGCCACTGGCCCTATAGAAACTTAAATGAAGGCTATGCAAAGAGGAACCATAGAAAACAACTAAATTTTACTTGTTTGAGAGTAGGTGGACTGAATGTTTTGAGATGAATTTACGTAGCCACCTGTAAAAACTTTAAATTCCACCATTAGCTGAAAGAGGAAAAAAGAAAGAGGCTTTGAGAAACAAAGGCAGTGGAGGAGGCATAGATTTTCCAAAGACAAAGAGGCAAGGGTCACCCTGCAAGAAAGAGATATCTGGAGAGGGAGAGGCAACACGGTATGCAAGTCCCCCTCCCTGCACCCAGCCTGGAGTCAGGAAACAGTACTTCCCCCACAACAGATGTGTGGTAACACACAGGGAGTACTGCCCACCAGGGAAATTCACTTAAGCTCTGGTGGTCAGAGTTTTCATTTGGGGCTCCATGGCGTAGGCATGGCTGACTACGTAGCTAGGAGCCCTCACTCTAAATCACACTGTGAGACTCAGGCCAACAGAGACACTCCTTAGCAGGCCTGACCTTTCCAGGCTTAGGGATTACTTCCCAGAAGTTAAGCACAAAGTCCTGGCCTCTTTCTGAGCAAAGTCAAATTCTAGGACACTAAGAGAGGCTCATACCGATCATGGGAAGAGGAACACAGATCACACACAGGAGCCCAAAACCAGCGGACTTCCCAAGGTTGTCCTTAGACAACACAACTTAAAAATTTTAGTTTGAAATATTTGTTATACAAATTTTCAAACATATAGAAGAGTATTATAACGCATTCCAAATACTCAACCTAACTCAATAACCATCAATTTCTGGCCATAATTGCTTTGTCCATCCTTTTCTTTCTTTCCTTCCTCTCTTTCTTTGTTTCTTTCTTTCCTTCCTTCCTCCTTCCTTCCTTTCTCGCATTTTAGTGACTCTCAAAGTGCCATTCTATTTCAGCCCTACATAGTTAGTGTGCATTCCTCAAGAACATCAACATTTTCTTATATAACCATGGTGTCTTTAATAATAACTCCTAGGTATCACCTAATACTCAGTCCACAAATTACCCCAGTGGTCTCAAAACAGTGTTTCAGTTGATTTTTTTCTAGTCAGAAGCCAAATAAGGTCTACACCTTCAGTGGTTATTTCTTTAAGTCTCTCTGACTCCAGAGTGATCCTGGTGGGTTCCTTTTTACTGTAAACAGTACTGCAAAGACAAGTATACAAAAACTCCCATGTAGACACATTTTAGAGGAAAGGAAGCAATACAAACCTTCATAATATGAAAGCTGCATTTCAGTAGAACACATGGCAGATCTATCTGAGTAGCCATGGGTTCAAAATGTCTCTTGGTTACGTCAGACATTAGGCATTTACCTGCTTATAGAGTCCATAGAGTTTGAGCTTCACTTCATTTCCTGGGTCCTCCTTCAACAGTTTCACCTGATTCATCGCATTCTCAAAATCCTCCTGACTGGCTCCCATTGCTGTTTTGCTCACATGCAGCTGAAGTGCCGGGACCTTCAGGGAGCTGCAGACAGGCAGACTGATTTCTAATGGCTGCCAATCCGTACATACCAAAACGCTCTGTTTCTCCTGAAATACGTTCCCTGTACCTGACCCTGTACAACAAGATGGCTGCAAACAGTTAGTGGTGTAAGGGTCATGGTTAGTGGTGTAAGGGCCACGGGCAGGCCGTCCCAAGATGGGCCCCTTGGGCATGAGCAATATTTTGAGTTAAAAGCAAGCAAAGCCCAGCAGAAACAGGAAAAGCTCTCTGACTCCCCATCTACTGCCCAAGTTTACATTGGAAAGAAGAGCCTGTACCATGAAGAGACCCATGAACAGAGATTCCTCTTTATCTAAGAAACTTATCTGTGTAATGGGACAATCTTTGTTTTCTCAAGATCTCCTCTCACCTTCCTGCTAATGGTCTTCCTCTGTTTTGTATCCTCAGACTCCTAACCCTTCTCCTTAGCTCAGAATATAAGCTTCAAAATATAAGTCATGTAAGCCTCATGCAGCCCATCTTTGGAATTTCACGTTTATGTGGATTCCATGTGGGTATGAAACGAAATTTGATTTTCTCCCATTAATCTGTCTCTTGTCAATTTGATTCCTAATCCGGCTGGAAGGACAAAGGGCAGAATAAATTTCTTCCTTCCCAACAGTGGTTTTCAAAATGATCCCTAAAAAAAGAAATACAGAAGCTAACTGTAGCAATCTTAAAGGAAAAGGAAGCTACAATCCAGCACAGCAATTAGAGCAATTCTAATTAGATACTGATAAAAGCCAAGGGATGGAGAATGGCCATGTAAATTCTGCCACAGGCAAGAAAGTAAATGAAAGGCACTGTAAGATGTAAGTGAGCAGGAGACTGAGACTGAGAGGTCAAGTGCACAGAATTTGGTCTTTTGTGTCCTAACAGCCAGAAATCCTGTCTGCCCTTGCTCCTTTGATTACGGACCCATCACCCTCGCTGATTACCAAAGTATAAAATTATTAACAGGTCAATTCTTTCTGTTCAGCAAAATGTGTGTCCCAGCCTGTAGGTGGAAGTGATGTTGGAAAGATGCTGGGGTTCTGAGCTAACGGCCAAGAAAGAATTCTTGAGACGTCTTTGGTGCAAAAATGGTGATTTTATTAAAGCACAGGGACAGGACCGGGGGCAGAAAGAGCTGCACCAGGGTCATGAGGAGTGGCCCATCACACACTTTCTTTCTTTTTTAGATTTTTTTTTTTTTCATAAACATATAATGTATTTCATCACACTCTTTCAAGTTGGAAAGGGGTTAGGGATAGCCCAAGTCTCCAGCGAATTTTGGAAGCAAGGTTTCCAGGACCTCCAAGGACCAACTATTGTTAGGAAAAGGTCATTTATTACTGTCTAATGAAACCTTAGTCATGAGACCCTTCAGATGTTTATCTGTGGGTCATAAGCTTGGGGGATGATTGTCAAGATGTATCTTGGGGTAGAGATAAAGGAATTTTTATATGTTAATGTGGACTTACAGGAGCCTGGGGGCTGGGCTTAAGATTGCTTTTTGCCCTTAGCAAAGTATTAACACTAAGGCAACTGAGTTCCCAGAGGAATGTCGCTTTGTCTGTTTCAAGGACTCGTCAATGGGCTGTTAAGTAGTAAGGAAATTTAATTTTTCTTTTGCTTTTGTTTCCCACATCAGAAGGAGGAGAGACTGGGTTAAGATACAAGAAGGGTTCTGAAGCAAGATGGGATTGGGAGGGAGATAAACCATAAGTGACTCTTAATCTCACAAAACAGAGGGTTGCTGGGGGGAGGGGGGTTGGGGGGGATGGGGTTATTATGGACATTGGGGAGGGTATGTGCTATGATGATTGCGGGGAAGTGTGTAAACCTGGCGATTCACAGACCTGTACCCCTGGGGAAAAAAATATATGTTTATAAAAAATAAAATTTAAAAAAAAAAAAGATACAAGAAGGGTTCAAAAAGACAGATGAGCTGTAGTTGGCATTCCAGACAAAGAGCCACTTCTTAGTAGCTGGGGGACTTATCTAGAGGAAATCTAACTGCTGTGGAAGCTAGTCTGTGAAGCTGCGCTGATAACACATAATGACTCACCCTGAGAAGGTTAACCAGCGAGCTAGGAGCAGAGCAGAAACAGCGAGCACAACCAGGCAGAGTGTTTAGTAGGCAGAGGAAGAGAAAATTTCGGTGCACAGTATTGAGGCCACAAGCAAAAAATTGATGTTCCCAATGAAGACCCTGGCATATAAAGTTAAAGTCAGTGGGATCCAGGATGATTAAAATAATACAGTTTTAATAATGCCCACACCCAATGGATTACTTCCTCTGCAATAATACGACTTTCAGAGCATAAAGAACCCCTAGGTTCAAACTCTGAAATACTAGTAATTCAGTAAATTAGTAATTTTGCAATTTCTAACTGAAATTAGTAATTCAGTAAAGTCTTCAATAATTTTTACATTAAATAACTGAATTAGTTTCTCTCCAAAAAGGGAAAAACACTGCATCCTACGTGATGTATGTTAAGCTCCAAATAGAAAACGAAAGAACAAAATGTCTATCACAAAGCCTAAACGTGCAAGCTCTCACAAAATACGCACAAACTCACTTATTTGAAAGTGAGCTTTAAAAAATTACGAAGCACTACCGTTTAATACATAAAATCGAGAAAATCATTTATAATCCCACCACCTCAGTTTTTACATAGTTTGTGCTCCCCGCGGGTTAACACTACAGAAGTGTTCCCCAGGAAGCAGTCTGACCCCACACGGAGAACGGCCTGCGTTTCTACAGCATTCAGCAGGAAAGCCAAGCGTGCTGAGATGTTCTACCCCGTTTTAGCGAATTAGGTTGGCAACCTAGCAGCAGCCCGGGTGGAGGGCTGTGCGGCCCGAGTGGAGAGCTGAGCGCGAACGCCTGGGGAGAAGTGGCAGCTCAGGCCTCCCCGCGCGTCCACCGAGACCATCTCGCGCCCAGCCGAAGAGAGGGGGCGCGTTTAAGGACACCTGCCATCACTCCCTCCCTGGAAAAACCATAAAAGCATAACCCTGTGGCTACCCGGACAAGATAAGAGACAGAGCAGCTCCCGCGCGCGGCGACCGCCTCTGCTCGCCGGGATCCCACGGGCGACCCTAGATCCCTGACTCAGCACTTACCCCCCGACCGCTCTCCGACACCAGCACCGAATCAGCCGACCGGTTACCCCAGCCATGGCTACCCGGAAAGGTGGGGCGTGGGCGGAATTCTGGGATGGTATCTAAAACCTGGATGGTCCGGAGGCAAAGGGGCGGGGAGTGGAGCGGGACCCGATAGGTCAGGGCAGGGGGCGGGGCCAGGGGGGGCGGTTCCAGGGCCCGGGGTGAAGACGGGACAGGGAGAGGGTGGGACAGGGAGAGGGTGGGGTAGGGAGGGGGAGGCGAAGAGGAAGGGGTAGGAGGAGCGGGAGACCAAGCGGGTCGCGTCGCGGGGATTAAGATGGGCTGTGTGGACGCGCGCCCCCTCCGGGGCCGGAACCGGAAAAACATAGCTTGGGGTGCGTTCGGAAGAGCGAAGGTGTGTCTTGGGGACACAGGAACTGCCAGCTCTGGGGCGATCGCTTCCCTACGCACCTCGACGTCCCTTCAGCCCCCAGCCACCAAGAAGGGGTTGTGCGTTAAGGGGGGAAAACAGTAAAGGTGTGTTTAAAACACACACGCGCGCGCACACACCCCACCTAATTTACCGCTGCCGAAGATGAAAGGTTTACAGAGCCGGTAGAGCACCTGGGGATCAGAAATGGTCTGCCCAGTAGTTTTAAACCCGTCTTTTCATGTCAATAACTGTGGATATTTTCGAGTTCGGACAAAGCATTCAAGAAAGTATTTTCTTTGGGAAAGAATCCTTAACAGTTGGAAGGGTCTTTGGCTGTCACCGCCCCCAGTTCAAGAACAAGAAAAATCACTGCTTTAAAACTGGGCTGAAAAGAAAACCACAGGTGCAAAATAGAGTACCTTATGGTAAGGCTGCAGGGTTAGCAAACTAAGACTTAATACCTAAACAAACTTCGGTTTCATATCCATCCACCCCACCCATGAAAACCTTTAACCAGTCAACAGGAAATTTATGGATAAACCCCTTCTGTTCTCTTAGAAGGGTGACCTTGCCAAAAACCAATGAGTTCTTTGCTAATAATTTCCTCCCTTCCGCTTCTCCCTTTAAAAACATTTCCTTTTCTGCAACCCAACATGTTAGATGACTTGCTACCTGATTCATGGGTCATTTAAAAAAGTCAGTTAGCTCTTCAAATTTACCCAGTTTAAATTTTTGTGATTTACAGTGCTCAGGGTGCAATATCCAAGTAGGCCTGGGGCCAGTCAGATTTTGAAACTGACACTGGAATACTTATGGGCCAGGCTAACTGTATTTCTTTCCGTAATCCTGTAGGAAAAATGGTGTTGTCCCATTTTGCTATTTTGGAAACGGAGGTCAAGAAAGATTAATTAGGTGGCTTGCACACAGACCAGAGACTTGGAAGTGGTCAGAACCCTGTTTCAACTCAGAGCTCAGAGTTGAAGTCCCTAGTAATTTTATTATTTCATGCTGATGGCCCATTTACTATTTGTGCCTCATCAGGCAGATCTGGGTAATAGTGCAGGTGGGGGCAAGATGGAAGGCCAGAGTAGAACAATTTAGAATTGTTCTAAAACTTAAGGTAGTACAAGGTAGTGACTGGTAGGTTGAGCTGTCTCTTAAAGACCTGGGTCCTGTCCTGGGCTGAGTTAGGTGACCCTCAAAGGTGATGGAAATACACTAGTCAGAAATTGTAGAAATACTGGGCAATTCTCTGGACTCCAGAAGATGAAACACCTCTCAAAGAAATATTAGTATTTTTAAGAAGTCCCTTAATGCTGAGCATATTTGGGTTGGGAAACATTTCACAATACAGGTGAACTCTTCTCATGCTTACGTCTGCTACATTTCACACAGAACAGTGGAGTTGGGAAATTAGCTATCTTTGCCAAAGTGTAACTTAAGCAAAGTAGAAGGAACATTTGTCCAAGGTTCACTTAACTCATTCATTAGGGAACCAACAGTTCAAAGTTCAAAAAGCAACAGTTCAAATTTCAAAAAAAAAATTGAAAAGCAAGTTTATATAGTCTGTATGAGAAAAGAATGCTGGAATAGATTGCAAGGTTATATACAAAATTCGTTAATGTCTACAGAGCAATAAAACCATAAACCCTAGGGTGATTTTTTTTTCTATTAGACAAATTATTGGCATCTCTGCTGGTTGTATTTACTAAAGACCATTAAATGCCAGTGAATGAGTGAGGGGAGATGATTGAGGAGATGGACATTCCTGACAGAGAGTTCATCTTGGCACCTTTGGTCTATTAAATTGTTACCAGAAGTTCAGGCCATGCCATCTAAACATGATGACGATGGCCCCGTGGGTCAAGAGAACAGTTCTCAGCTAAAGGGAACCATTGCTTAGATGCTCCATCTGAGCGTGAAGATCACTATATACACACCAACTTGTCTGGATTTGTGTTCCGAACAGGGGCAAGCCATTGAAGTTATAACTGCTATGTGTGGTTATCTAGTTCTTAGTACAATCAAATATTCCCACTCTAGGCTCAGGGTATAATGTTTCTAGATAAGAGTAAGAAATGCAGAGCCCCGTCAAGACTTCATCCAAAGTTTTAATTTCCACTGTGTTATATGATCAGGTTCTCCTAGTGCTTATGAAGAAGGCCTTGGAAGGGGAATGTCCTATCTGATCAGATCTGATTTTAGAGCATTGATTGCAGGTGAGGGAGTCTGCTGAGAAGGGAATTTGGTGCTGTTCTGTGTACAGAGAACCCCTAGCTCCCCTGGAGGTCACAGGTGCCCAGGAGGACATCCATGTCCTTCTATAATGAGATTTAGGAGCCAAGATGTCCACTGCCCAGTGTTGTGCTCAGTGATGGGGCATTTTTATCTTAAACATGTTTGTTTTTTTGAGATCACAGAGTGCAATCTACTGTTTGTGAGTCTTCTGTCAGTCATAATTATTATTTTTATTTCTGATTTTGAGGACATCAGGTACTGTGATGACATACAACAAGGCTGTCACATTCAGTCATGAGGAATGATTTTTGGTACCATTGTCCCATTAACTGCACGTTAGGGACCTGGACACATCCCAGAATCCCTCTGTCCCACTGACACCTCACTTCTCCAGTTACCAAGCTCCAGTGACTGTGACTCTTCCATATTTCTTCACTTCTTTCCTTTCACCGCTATCTGTGTCTTAACTCAGGTCCTCATGTGTTTGGATTGCCATTATTTGGATTATCATTGCTAAAGTTACCATCACAGCCACTTACCAGTTTTGCTGACTTCAGCACCACATCGGCAGCCCATTGCCAATCTGCACCCTCCCTGGTCTCCCTAAATGATAAACCTGACACTACACTCGTAATTCTCCCCAACCTCCCCTCATAATTACATGTCTTGTGGTGGGTCACCTTGGTCTTCTGAAAAAATTCAAACTTCTTTGCCTGATCTAAAGGCCCTCAAGATTTGGACCTGGCCTCCCAGTCCAGTTTATCTCCCACCGACCCCACACTTGAAACTTCCATTGCAGATGAACTTGGAATGCCCTGTTTCTCTGAATCTTCATATCACCATCCTATCCAGGAAAGTTGCCTCTGACCCTCCCCTGGGTATATTCTGTCCTTCTGAGTGCCTATAACGCCCCTACTTCTCTTTCTCATAGCACCTGTGTGTCTGGTTAGTAATTTGTCTCGTTAGTCACCCAATGGCTCACACTAAGAAGAATTCCACATACATTAAACCCCAGATCCTGTTTTCTGACACGTTGCTTGATACAACATAGTCTGTAAATTGCGTGTTGAATGATGGATGAGTTATTGAAAATGTCTCTCTAGGCCATGTTTTTCCACCTTTGATAATAAGTTGTGAGTAAATTTCAGTGTTTTTATTAAGTTGTCAGAAGGAATTAATATCAATGTTTTTGTGCTTTGAACTATTTCAGTGAGGAGAGGAAATTTGACTATTGCCAGGTTCCTGCATTAAAACAAACTAGAAAATATGGGATCAAGGAAACTATGGTATTATTTAAATCTCTAAATTTCTGTTAGGAGGGAGGCACAGAAATACATTTTCTTCAATTAGTCATTAAAGATCATTAGTCCACATTCTGTGCTCCATATCATAACTATTTCTTGCTTGAGTTCTGCGACATTGCTTGTGATCCATTAAACCTCTATTATGTTTTCATATTGATGGTAACTATTATGTTACCAAATTAATCCTCCTTTTTTCTGTGTAGGCTTTGTATCATCCTCTTATACAGTCTTCTATGTTATTAAAAGATATGATAAAAATGATGTTAAAAATAGTATTCTGGGATCTTCTATGCTTTTGCACATTATTTGTCTTTTTCAATTATTACAATTTAGAGAAGAAAGACATTTCAGAAGTAAACATTTGACTTACCGTAACACCTCTGCCTGAGTTCCCTATGCCTGAATAATTTGTTCATTCACCCACATCTATTTTACCCACATCGTATGTGTGCGTGTTGCACAAACATCAAACCAGTCTTGTGCTGATTACCTTTCAACCCCTTTTCTCACACAAAGAAATCTCCCTCAGGAATTCTGCTCTGAGAATGATTGGGACTGATAGATATTAGCATGTAGGAAATGGCTGCTGTTTCCGGAGTAATTCCCAGCTTTTCTTGTTCACACCAAAGTTTAACTTACAACCTGTCCAGATGCATAGAAAAGAGCAAGAACAATGGCTATAATAAAAAATGAACCAAGGGGAGTCACAAAAAGAATCATCAGCGATGTATTCAGCACAACGTTAAATAATTTATGTTGATTCCAGGGCTCAGAAAGAGGTCAGAGAAAGGCATCCCTGGTTGGGGAAAAAGGTGACATCCTTATAGACTAGCAGATGTTGATCTGGCCTCTCTTTTCTGTGTAAGAAAGGAGTAAATTAAAAGTTCTATCCATAAACCACCAAATTGAGGCTTTAAGAAAACACGGTCAATCCTTATTATTCTCAGACTCTGTACTTGAGAATTCACTTGCTAAAATTTATCTGTAACCTCAAAATCAATACTCCTGGGCCTTTCAAGTTATTCACAGATCTGTGCAGAGCCCCAAAATATTGGAGTTGCCCTACACGCATGTTCCCAGCTGAGGGGAATAAGGTGATGCTCTGCCTTCTTCTTCCAGGTCTCATAATATAAACAAGTGTCTGTAAACAAGTGTCCTTTTCATGGTCTATTTAGTGTCATGTTTTCCACGTGTGTGTGTGTGTGTGTGTGTGTGTGTGTGTATTATTGGTGGTGGTGATGTTGATTTGCCGTTTAAAATGGCCTCCAAGCGTAGTGTGTTGAAGTGCTGTCTAGCGTATCTAAGTGCAAGAAGACTGTGATGTGTCTTTTGGGGAATTTGGTGCTAGATAAGCTTCATTGAAACATGAGTAATAGTGCTGCTGACTTGAATTCCATCTTGAAGAAATTTTCCGTGTATATTAAATAAGTTGTCTTAAGGGCACCTGGGTGGCTCAGTGGATTAAAGCCTCTGCCTTCGGCTCAGGTCATGATCCCAGAGTCCTGGGATTGAGCCCCACATCGGGCTCTCTGCTCCACGGGGAGCCTGCTTCCTCCTCTCTCTCTCTGCCTGCCTCTCTGCCTACTTGTGATCTCTGCTCATCAAATAAATAAGCAAAATCTTTAAAAAAAAAGTTCTCATCTTAAAAAAATAAGTTGTCTTTAAACAGAAACATGTATAAAACAAGGTTATATATTGATTAGTTGATGAAAATGTCATGACCAGAGGCTCACAGGAACCTAACTGTATTTTCCCTTGGAGCAATACTGCTCAGTATTCACTAATTCATTGTTTGCAGTAAATTTAGAAATGCTCACTTCCACAAATAATGAGAGTTGACTGTATATGCAGCTGTGTTAGCTTGGGCTTCCAGAAGCAGACCTCCAGAAAGAGTGAATTTGGAAATGATCCCAGAAAACGTTGGTATGGGGTTAGGGAAGTGAGACAGAAAAGCAAAAGCAACCAATAAAGGGTGAGTTAATAAAGCAAATGACTTCTGTGGGCAGCTGAAACTCAACCCAGGCACTCGGAGAGCCAATGAAGAACACATACTGTGGAGTTTAATTCCATTATGGTCCAAGTTCATGCTTTGTATGAATTCAATTTTTCTAAATTCATTTTAAATAAATTTGTCTTAAGGCCCAACATATAGTCTATCTTGGTGAATGTTTCACAGTTCTTAGAAAAGAGTGCGTATTCTACTGTTTTCTGGTAGATATTCTTTAAAGGACACTGATTTTCTGTCTATTTGTTCTGTAGATTACTAAGAAAGGAATGTTGATGTAACAAAGTACATTTGTGAACTTATCTGTTTGTCCGCTTAGTCCTATCAGTTTTTGCTTCATGTTTTGTTGTTAGTTGCATACAAATTGATGATTGTATGTCTCCTTGATTATTTGACCATCATTATGTATTGTCCCTTTTTATCCCTAAGAAGTAATTTGATATTAGTATAAACAATACAGCTTTCTTTTGATTGCTGTCTCTGGTTTATTTTCATCCTTTTAGTATAAGTATATCATCATAGTTAAACTAGGTTTCTTGTAAGTAGAACATAGTTGTTGGTGGTTTGTTTTTTTTTTTTTAAATATAGTTGTTTTTTATTTAAGTCCAATCTGACAATCTTTTTTTAATGGTGTATTTAAAATCATTTATAATTAATATGATAACTAATACGGTTGACCCTACCATTTTGTTATTTTTCTATTTGTCTCCTGTGTTTATCATTCTTCTGTCACCTCTTCCTGTCTTCCTTTGAATATTTTTTGGTATTCCATTTTAATTTATTTGCTAGCTTTTTTGGCTATATCTGTTTGTGTTTTTTTCCAGTGGTTGCTGTACAGATTAAAATATATATAACCATGTTTTCAGTCTATGTAGAGATCATATTTTATAGCTTCAGATAAAATATAGGACTTATAACCATTTAGGCCACTTTATCTGTCCCCCTTCATCTTATGGCTGTTAGATGCATCACATTTACACCTTCCCAGACAAGGCTAATTTTTTGCTTTCAAACTTTATACATACTTTAGGGAACTTAAAAAAGAAAAATGTCACTTTTTAAAGACATTTATCACTTCTATTGTTTTTCTTTTATTCCTGAAGTTCCAAGTTTCCCTCTGGGAACATTTTCCTTCAGCCTTAATTCCTTTAGCAATTTCTCTGATAGCAGATATATTAGCAATGAATTCTCTGTTTTTCTTCATCAAGAATAACCTTATGTTACTTTCGTTCTTGGAGGGCATTTTCACAGATTATAGAATTTTGAGTTGATATTTCTTTTGGCACTTTCAAGATATTGCTCCACTGCCTTTATAATTTCTGATGAGGAATCCTTAGTGATCTCTAGTGACTGTAGTGTTAGAGTTGTTGTTCCTCTTTATGTAATGCATCATTTTGTTATGGCTGCTTTTAAGACTTTTCTTTATCTTTGTTTTTCAGCGTGGCTTTGATGTGTATAAGCATGTTGTTCTTTGAGTTTTTTGTTTGGGGCTAACTAAACTTCTTGAATTTATAAATTTATGTCTTTACCAAAGTTGAGGAGTTTTTAGTCATTATTTCTTCAGATACGTTGTCTGTCACGATGTCTCTCTCTTCGTAACGACTCCAGTGATATCGATATTATCCCATAGGTCCCTGTGACTGCTTTTTTTTTTAATCCTTTTTTTTGGTCTATTCTTAAAATTGATCATCTCTATTTAAAAAAAAAAAAAGGTTTATTTATTTATTTGGGAGAGAGAGAGAGAGAGATGGCACACACAAATGGGGGCAGGAGGAGAGAGAGAAAATCTTCAGGTCAACTCATCACTGAACATGAAGCCCAACTTGGGGCTTGATCCCACAACCCATGAAATCATGACTTTAGCCAAAACCAAGAGTCAGACATTGAACCAACTGAGCTACCCAGGTGTCCCTGGATTGTTTCTGTTGATCTATTTTCAAATTTTCTGATTCTTCTCTCTGTCATTTCCATTGTTATTGAGCCTACCTAGTAAGTTTTTTTACTTTCAGACATTCTATTTTTTTTCCTTTTTTTCCAAGATTTATTTATTTATTTGAGAGAGAGTACATAAGCAGGGGATGGGGGAGCGGGAGAGGGAAGGTAGACTCCCTGATGAGTGCAGAACCCCATGCAGGGCTCTATCCCAGGACCCTGAGATCATGACCTGAACCAAAACCAAGAGTTGGACTCTCAAATGACTGAGCCACCCAGGTGCCCCAGACATTCTATTTTTTCATTCTCAAATTTCTTTTTGGCTCATTTGACTAGTTTCTCTTTCTCTACTGACAACACCTATCTTTATTCTCATTTTAGAAGTGTTCACATTTACCTCATTGAGGAATGTTACAGTGATTGTTTTAAATGATTGATTCCTGTTGGTTTTATTCCACACTGCCTTATGGGTTTGGTCTCTTGCATTTGACCTCTTAGATTTTCTCAGTCTCTGACACCTTGCCACTCCTGCTTGTCTGATGGGCAACTCCACCCTCATGGCTCAGTCCTGCATTGGGCAGTCCAGTATTTGATGGTGCCACATCAAAAGTATGTTTTGGGCCCTCAGCTAGGCTATTAGATCTTTGATGATTAGATTAGGACAGTTAGTTCTTCCCTCAAGAGTGTCTTCAATCATGCTGGACAATTTGACTTAAATTAAAGTGAGTGGATTCATTGATAGAAAATCCACAGGTCCAAGCCAGTCAGTGTAATACTTCATTACAATGTGATTTTTATCTTGAATAACTCTCTTCATTCCAAATATCTGTGGAATTTCATGCACCAGAAATGTAGTGCGCATTCCACACTTCTCAACATTTGCTGCCCAATTATAATTGCAGGCAACCCTCATAAATCTAATTCTATATTTTACAGAGACTTCGTAGGTACCCAGGCCAGGTGGAATTCATGTCTTAGAGTGTCACTGTCAATCACAGCAAGTTCAAACCAAGCACCCGTTAACATAACCTGCCATTCTTCTGTCATGCTCACCTGCTTAATTAAGATATTGGCAGCATTTAGCAAGGCTGGAAAGTTGATTGATTGATTCATTCATTCACTCATTCTTCAAGCCTTCCTTTAGCAGACATTTATTATGCATCTGGCAGTAGCAGAGGACACCATTGGAGTGTGTTTGAGGCTTTCATGTTGAGCCCTGGTTACCTGTGGGGTGACAAGTTTGTTGAGAAGAAGCTAGGTAATGATGGATCTCTACTCTCTCTGCTGATACAGAGAAGGGAGAGTGAGTCTGCCGCAGAACAATCCAGGAAGTCACACACCAGGGAGAAAGAATGTCAGGGGCCCATCTGCTATCACAACAATAACAACATCAAGAAGAGTTCAATAACTCTGAAGTTCAACAATGTTAATAAGCCACAATGTACCACATGTATTATCTGAAATTACCTTAGGGATAGGTACAATTATTCTTGTTATTTTACAGATAAAGAATTTGAAGCACAGAGAGTCTAACTAGCTTGCCCCAAATCTGAGTCGGTAAGCAGCTTTCTGATCCGGAAGCTCGAACTTTGATCCATGGTGCTAAGTCCCACAGTGATCAGAGAAGCAAGAAAATGATTATTGTGAAAACATACAGAGTTTCTGCTGAGCAATACTTTTCTAAAAAGCCAGAAAATACAAATATTATGTAAAAAGATCAAATACCTTATTATTTATTCCAATGAATTTAATCTATGCTAAATTGAATTTAAATAAATGAATTGATATGAATGGAAAGAGATTACAGATTAGAAGGGTGTGAGGAAAACTCTTGGGAAAATACATTTAAGGGTCTAAGACCGTCTGACACTAATATGTGCAGATTTTTATTTTCTTAAAGGAAACAGATGAAATTAATGGATTGTAATTGCTATTGATTGTTTTTTAAGATTATGGTGAAACATATAACATAAAATTTATCTTAACCATTTTGGGTGTACAGTTCAATATTGTTAAGTACATTTACATTATTGTGTATCCAATCTCCAAAACCCTATTCATCCAGCAAAACTGAAACTCTATATCCATTAAGAATAACTTCCCATTTCTTCCCCCTGCCCTGGCAACCACTCTTCTACTTTTCATCTCTAACTTTGACTACTCTAGGGACCTCATATAGTGGAATCATATAGTGTTTGTCTTGTTGCAAAAGGATTAATTCACTCAGCATAATGTCTTCAAGGCTCACCCATGTTGTAGCCTGTGTCAGAGCTTCCTTCCTTTTTAAGGCTGAGTAACAGTCCATCGTGTATGTACACCACATTTTGGTTATTCATTCCTCTGTTGGTGGACACCTGGGTTGTTTCCACCTTTTGGCTATTGTGAATAATGTTGTTATGAACACAGGTGTACTCTGCATTAAATTCTTTTGGGTATATACCCAGTTGTTGATTATTTTTAACCAAGGATCTCTAAATATTTTGTGACTCTCTTTCTATAAGTTCTATTTGTATTAAGTGAGGAGAATAGGTAATTTCTACAAATTTTTGGGGGAAAAAAAGCTCTTGGTTTATAAAGTATATGAGTCAGCTTTCCATTTTCTACAGAAAAATAAGACTAGAAAGCAACTATACTTTGTTGAACCAATTGAGTTAAGAGAGGTTTGGTCGAACCAACTGAGTAATGATAATGGTCACCACCAGCCCATAAGTTATGCCCCAGAGCAAGTCAAAAGACTATGAGTAACTCCCTGCTTTGGAGGATGTCCCAACAGAGTAAAGACATTCAGCTGGAAAACATGGGGCTCCCATGGTCATCAACCTTCAGTTAAATAAGGAGCACCATCCAGACAACTGAAGGAGCAGTTCAGGCAATATCTGAATTTTTCCTAGCACTGCATTTTTTTTGGGAATGAAGGGACCGTAAAAACCCTTTGAGCCAGTCCCTGACCACAGATATCCTGTGATTTCCGTATCTTTTTCAATGAAAAAAATAAAAGTTTGGTCTGAGAGGAGAGAATACCTGCTTGTTTTACAGGTGTGAGGAGACTTGAAGAATCTTGTTTTTCTTCTCTTAAGAAGAAGATCAAGGTCAATATTAATCCACATGGCACACTTTTATTTGAAATAGAAAGGATAAATCAGGTGGACCTATGCAGCCCCATAAACACATGGTTTAGGCAGCAACTGGCTTGCGAAATTGAAACCCGTATTTGTCTCTTTGCTCTGGCACTAACCATTCTTGCACAACCGTGCTTATTCCAATCTCATTCTGGTGGCTCCATTTTCCAGTTATACCATGAAACTGAGTAAATATTTCTTTACCCAGTGTGTTTGTTGGCTCAGTAAGCTGTTAAGATTTGAACAGGCAGACTCAGAAGAGTTGGAGGTGGAGTAGCCCCTGTGGGCGTGGCCAGGGAAGGCCTTCAGAATGAGGAAGGAATGTGGATACTTAGGAACTGGGGAAAAATGGTCTCTCTTCAGAAGACTTATCTACTTTCATGTTGGAGTCAAAGCCCACACTACATGGCAAATGCAGGCTTTTAGATCAGTAGTATGCACTGTTGTAGGATATACAACAATCTTCTTTAATACAAACAATCTTCTTTAAAAGCTCCATAGAAGGTAGAGACTTCTAAAGTTAAGCATCTTTCAGGGAATTCTATTATGTGATATATTCAAAGGAATAAGGACTCACTTAGTAAAAGGATATATTTTTAACGAAAAACAGTAACTAAGATAGCTGTTTTCTATTGCTGATGCTGGGTATTTAACGGCAATAAATTGCTTCTTAAAGTAATGACAGATAAACCAAAGATAAACCTTTTTAATTGTAGCTTTTAAATTTGTTTAATTATGGATTTCAAGGCAATGATTTCTCAGTTTGTACTCACCTTTATGAATTTTCAGAAGCCAGGATCAACTTGTCTCTGGCTACTATACATTTTTAAATTCAAATTAAATACTTAAAAAATATATTTTGTTTTTTTATTTGACAGAGAAAGACACAGCGAGAGAGGGAACACAAGAGGGGGAGTGAGAGAGGGAGAAGCAGGCTTCCCGCCAAGCAGGGAGCCTGATGCGGGTCAAATCCCAGGACCCTGGGATCTTGACCTGAGTGGAAGGCAGATGCTTAATGACTGAACCACCCAGGCGCCCCGTATTAAATACTTTTTTGAAAAAGTTCTATTTATTCATTTGATTTAGAGAGAGAGAGGGCATGAGCAGGGGGAGCAGCAGGCAGAGGGAGAGGGAGAAGCAGGCTCCCTGCTGAACAGGGAACCCAATGTGGGGCTCAATTCCAGAACCTTGGGATCATGACCTGAGCAGATGTTTAACCGGCTGAGCCACCCAGGTGTCCCAAATTCATATTAATTTCTAATTGCTGATCTCAAGCATATTTAAAAACATATATTCTGGATATATTCCAGATATTCTGGATAATTTAATTCCTTTTTATTGAAGATTTCCACAGAAATAGGTTAACTTTTTTTGATAAATCACAAATATTGAAAATTGGTGTTTATTCCTTTATGCCTTCAAGAGATGCTTATTGAAGAATTATCATGTACCAGGCCTGTCCTAGGCACCATGGAGATGGTGGTAAACCAGATAGAGTCTTGCTTTCATAGAATTCATATTCTAGTGGAGGGAAGCAAATGATAACAGGCAGAAAAATAAAATAATTCCAGGTATTGTATAGGAAATAAAACAGGGTGCTGATTTTATTTTATTTTTTTAAATAATCTCTGTGCCCAACACGGGGCTCAAACTCACAACCCCGAGATCAAGAGTCATATGTTTAACTGACTGACCTAGCCAGGTGCCTCGAACAAGGTACTGATTTTTAAAGGTGCTAGGAAGGAGTTTGCCAAAAAAGACTTCTCAGAGGAGATCAGGTTTGTGTTTAAACCCTGGCAAGAAGCTACACATGTGAATATCTGAGGAAGAATGTTCCAAGCAGAGGAAACAAGTGACAAGGCCCTGAGACAGGAAGAAACGTGGGAAATTCAAGGAACAGAGCAAAGACTCATGTGGTGTGAATCTGGCAAGTGATGGAGAACAGATGAAGTTAAGAAGGAAGAGTAGGAAATGACCAGAGCATTTAGGACCTTGTGGGTTATGTTTAGAGTTTGGATTTTACCCTAAAATTCAAGAGAAGTCATCGGAAAACTTTTTAAGTGGGAAGATGTTTTATAAAGACCATTCCAGCTGTAGTGTTGGAAAAGGGATCGAGGAGGGAAAGAGTAATTAGGGGGTCAATGTTATAGTTTGGATAAGAGAAAAACCTGAACCAAATGGAGCAGAAAAGGTGAAGAGAAGTAGTTCCATCTGACATGTGTTTTGGATGGAGAGCCTAAAGGGCCTTAAGATGAATGGATGGATACGGGAGATGAAAGAAAGATAAGAATTATGGGTAAATTCTAGACATTTGGCTTGCTGTGGTGGTACATGTCAGATAACACTAAAGCCTAGGACAGGAAGAGTTGAGTGCTGTGGGAATGAAGAGTGTTTTGTCTCACATAATGTGCCTTTTTTTTTTTTTAAGATTTCATTTATTTATTTGACAGACAGTGAAAGAGGGAACACAAGCAGGGGGAGGGGCAGAAGGAGGGGGAGAAGCAGGCTGCCAGCTGAGCCAGGAACTGACCCTGGGATCATGACCTGGGCCTAAGGCAGACGCTTAACGACTGAGCCACCCAGGTGTTTTAAGATACTGTAGTGATTATATAAAAATATACTGTGATGCAACTGTTATAAAAACGCATATTAGATTTCCAAATGGAGGTGTTAGATTGCAATTAAGGTAATTAGATTCAACCACTGTTCTTGAGCACCCGTTTGTGGGTGGGTCTAAGAGAGACCAAAGAGAATAACACAGTACATCTACCCTCAGCAGCTTCCCATCTACTGGGAGATTCAGACAACTAGGTAAGTCCACTTGGAGAGTTAACTTGGTAGTCACAGATTTAACTACTAGCAAGCAGCCCTGAAGGCCCCGTGTCTTGGAGGCATGGGCCAAAGAGGTAACATCTCCTTTCCAGATCTGCCGTGAAGACATAGAGCTGTGGCTCACTTTGGTCTCAGGGGCTGCAGGATTGGGCTGTGGCAGGGAGTCCCTCACATTGACTTTGCCAGGGAACGAGCTGCTTCAGACCTCACCTGTATCTCAGCAGTTTTTCTGGTTTTAAGGTTCCTTCTGAGCTCAGGTGGGTTTCTTTCTTTTTTTTGTTTAATTTTTTCTAGATTTTATTTATTTATTTGACAGAGATCACAAGTAGGCAGAGAGGCAGGCAGAGAGAGAGAGAGAGGGGAAAGCAGACTCCCCGCTGAGCAGAGAGCCCGATGCGGGGCTCGATCCCAGGACCCTGGTAAAGCAGAGGCTTTACCCCACTGAGTCACCCAGGCGCCCCCTCAGCTGTTTTCTATCTAAGGTCCAGGCAGTTATTTGTGCTGTCATTGTGGAGCAGTCAAGGAGAAAGTGGGAAAGAGACAGAGAATCCCCTTGGAACCGAGGACAGGTTCTGATAAGCTCCAAGAGCAGATCAGAGTTAAGCAGACTGGTCTGAACCCAGGGTCAGCTCCTGGCTCAGCAGGCAGCCTGCTTCTCCCCCTCCTTCTGCCCCTCCCCCTGCTTGTGTTCCCTCTTTCACACACACACACACACACAAAAACCAGGTGCACTGGAGGTCAAGGGGTAACCAAACTTCCAGCTGAGGGAGGGTAGGGTGTAATCCAGGATGGTATGGTCTTGGTTGAATTCGAAGAAAACATTATTACTGCAAATATAATCTGAGGGCAAAACCGTTAGCCTTTGAATCAGCTCTTTGCAAAATATTAAAGTGACTTTTAAAATCATCATCCTATCAGAGAAGTTGTGTGGAGAGAATGGGTGAGATCGACCTAATCAAGATGGAAGTCTTCAGGAAGGACACGGGCAGTCTGTCACTTACCCTGCACAGTGCAATGCCTACAGTTTTTGGAAAACCCAGAGACAACTAACATTTGTTTTCAAATCTCCTGGTCAACTTGCTTAAGGACAGATGACTCAAGCTGAATACTATTTTCTAACTAATTATTGAAACTGGAGAGCATAAAGCATGAGTCACCTTGTCCACGGCAGTTGTCCTCTGTCGTGTCACCCCCTCTCCTGTAAATCTTGTCTTTAAAGACCTTTGTTGGCCGGACTACAGACTGTGTTTCCCTCTTATGAATAAATGGCATGCAGATAAACCACATCTCTAAATTTTTCCTTGGCACCTGTCAGTCCCCTTGGGTTGCAGCAGACTGGAATCCAGTGCATTTTGGTGTCGACATGTAGACATTCTGGTCTGGTGAGGGGTAGTGTGGTGGCAAAAATAGCCTGAATCCTTCCTTCAGATATTCTAGAAAGCACCCCAAACAAGAGTTTTAGGTATTTTCTCTAGGAAAAAAGGTAGCATTTGATCAATTTTTTAAAATCATAAATCTTCCTGTTTCTTCATTTATTTAATGAATGAGAACACCCTGATTTACTTCTTGTTTTACAAGAATCACTCTGGTATGGAGGATGGGTTGGAGAGGTATTTCTATCCACAGAGGTGGAGAGACAATGTGGCCATCATTTGGTGTTTATGGAGATGGTGGCACCTGGCTAGTAGAATAGTGGAATGGAGCAAAGAGAGCAGATTTAGGGGTATATTTTGGGAGTAAAATGTTCCTGATGGAAGTCAAGAAAGGGGAAGAGTTAGGGTTGGCTTCAAGTTTTTCTGGGCTGAGGAAGACAAAGGGCTGGGTCAGAGCATTCTGAGAGAATGGAAAATATGTTTGGTGGATTTTATATCAAAAGTTTAATTTTGAATGTAGTAAGTATAAAAGGATTGTAGGAAATACAAATTAGTATAGTAAGTAGGGAGTTGGAAAAATATGGTTGGAGTTCAAAATCAGATCTGACTTAGAGCTGTTTTCTGGTTGTTTCTGGTATTTAGGAAAGGCATCAATATTTATGCATAATGACCCCTGTTTTTATATATATTTATATATATTTTTAAGAGTTTATTTATTTATTTATTTAGAGAGAGAGTGCACAAGTTGGGGGAGGGGAAAAGATAGAGGGAGAGAGAGGATCTCAAGCAGACTCCACACTGAGTACAGAGCCAGATGCAGGGCTTGATCTCAGAACCAGAGGTCATGACCTGAGCTGAAATCCAGAGTTAGACACTTAACCAGTTGAGCCACCTGGGTGGCTTGTTTTAATTTTTATGTAAATTTGAAGCATCAAAAATTATGTTATAAAACTATTTCAGTGAGAAAAACACCCGAGCAGAAAGTTTCTGACATGCAACATCACTTTTTTTTCTGGTAGCCATCTCTATGAAATTCATACTTGAAAATTGTATTCCGTAATGATAAATCACACATCCTTACCCATAAAAACTCAAATAGAAAGTCCAATTTGTCTTGTATCCAGATATCTTTCTGATGTTTAACAAATATTTAGTAGTTCTTACTCTTCTGTTGCTGAAAAATTCTATCCTAAAGCCATTAGGTTGGTAGAGCAAAGTCAATGTCTATGTAATGGGGAAGGATAGGTTTTTGCAGTTATATTGTTTTTATGTTGGGGAATGTCCTTGTTTATAAGAAATATTTGCCAGCATATTCAGAGGTGTTATAACTGTGACTATTCTCAAATGCCTTAGGAAAAAATTTTTTTGCATAGTGCTTGCTGCCTTTTTATAAGTCTGATATTATTTCAGAATTTAAAAAAGAAATGATATTTTTCAAATGTTTTTCAAATGAGTCACTTAAACTTTCTAGTTTACAAATTAAAACATTTTCTGATGCAATAGGAAACAGAAATAGCATTTGAATTAGCATAAACAAAAGGAAAATGTATTATAAGGATTTAAGAATGCTTCCTGGAATCCAAGAACAGGAGAGAGTCTCAGGTATGCCTGGGAACTGGGGACTGAAGGTGACCAGAATACTCTGTCTTCACTTCTGTTCGTGTGTCTTCTTGGTTCTTCTCTCTGTAGACCGTTCTTTCCTGCTTCTCAGTCAAGTATGGCTACCACCTACTTCAGGGTTTCACATACCACAGTTTAGGTGTTCAGAGAAAGACAAAGGCAAGGTCTGGTCCAAACACTGGGGGAAGGAGTTTGCTTAGCTCAGCTCAGGGTAAGGGTTTCCCTCCATCAGTCAGCTGTTGCCAGATGGTGGAGTCCCATTGTACTAACCTGGGCATTCTTTAAATGTCCACAGGGACAAGATGGTAGGGCACAGGGCCAGTTTCCAGAAAAGGGGAGAAGCTTCCAAAAATGAAGAGAACTCTACAGAGTTCTAAAATAAACATTTAGTTTATTTTATATTGTATATTTATATATAATATTTATTTATATTCAATATAAATATAAAGATATTTATGTATCTTTTCATACATTTATATTTAATATATATTATTATATATAAATACATTACTATATTAGATAAATATCTAATATATGATATTTAATATGTTAAATATAAAGATAAAAAAATAAAAATATAAATTTAAAATATAAATATAAATATATTATATAAAATATAAATACAAAGTTCTAAAATGAACTTTTAGTTTATTTTATGTTGTATATTTATATACAATATATACAATTATTATATTTATAAAATAAAAATTATTTTATAATTATATATTATATATAAATTATTTTATATATGTCTGTGGACAATATTTGTATTGTCCACAGATCATGACATGTTTTCTTTTCCCTCCTACTAATATAATTCTTATTTCTATTTCATCTTCCTTTTTGTATTTGCTGCCATTTCCAGATATTATAAAATGGTAATGGTTGTAGAGGCTGTACTTGAGGGTTTTATGTATGAAGTTGACTTTTGGTTTAGGAGAGGGAATCTTTCTCACATTAATGAATTATCATTCTGGATCTAGTTTCTGAAGAGTTTTCAACAGAAATGGATGACGGATTTTATTGAAGATATTCTTGGTATTAGTGAAAGAATTCTCTTTTTTCCTGAGGCCTTGTATAGAACTAATATATTCTTAATATTCAACCGCTCTTGAATTTATAGGTCAAACCAGGGGTTGGCAAACTGCTGCTACTGGCCCACTCCAGCAGGCCTGTGTTTGTAGTGTCCTGGAGCTAAGCATGGTTTTTTACATTTTTAAAGGGCTTTTTAAGGAAGGAAGGAAGGAAGGAGAGGAAAGAAAAGAAAAAAAAAGAAGGAAGGAAGGATGGAAGGAAGGAAGGGAAGAGGAAAGGGAAGGGAAGGGAAGGAAAGGAAAAGAAGGGAAAGTAAAGAAAAGAAAAGAAAAGAGAAACAAAAATATGTGACAGAAAAATTTTTTATTTTTATTCACATTTTTATTCACATTTTCCCCTCATTTTAGCTTTTTTAAAATTTTCCTCTTACAACACAAATAACTAGGACATACTTAGATTTTTTTGGTCAGTTCTACAAACGTTCTGCTTTCTCATTCATTAACTTCAACTTTGGCCTTTTTGGTGTTTTTTTTTTTTTTTCTTTTACTTTTCTCGAAGATCCTCTTGGTGTTTTCCTTTTGTTTTTCTTGCCTTTTTGAGTTATTATTTATTTTCTTCCTTTTAAACTAATTGAAAAAAATTAAGTGTAAGACTTCCCTTTGGAGTACAGTTTTGATCGTATTCCATATGCTTTGAATGTAGTTTGTAAATAGTAATTTTAAATTCCTTTTTGTCCCAAGAGGGGAGTTCTTTTAATCTCCATGTGGTTGTTTTCGTGTGTGTGTGTGTGTGTGTGTGTGTGTGTGTTTCAGCATGGCCTGTCTCCTTTCCTTTGTTCTCTCTTCCCTCAGTCCCTCCCTCCCTTCCTCCTGTCCTTCTCTTTTATATGCACACTGTATTTTGTTTTTTGTCTTTTCATCTTGCATGCTGGTTTCGACAAAAATGTTTATTTTTGTTTGTTAAATTTTTACTTAAACATGCATTTCTTGATTGATAAAAATCAACAATAAAACCACACTTTAAAGTCATCTCCATGCATAGAAACACCTTTATCATGCTTTTATTTCTCTAATCCTTTCTTTTTCAACTTCTAGTCTTTTAAAACATATTCAATGCCTGCAAATACAGGTTTCTCTTTCTGTCTGGATGTATAGGTTTTTTAAAAGGCATTTTTGGGGGGTTGAAATATACCATAATTTCAGAAAAGTACATAAAATTTATGTACAACCTATCCAATATTTATTACTAATTTTTCATTATTAAAATATTTTTTAAGAATAGTTTTGTGTTTTGTGGTCAATTTACTATCCTCTCTTTGATGACTATTTTAACTTAATGTTACATTTTAAATTAGTTTTAATGCTCAGTGCAATTATTTTTATATAATGCCAGTAATTCTCAATCTATGTAGAGTAATGGAATGAAGACCTAGTAAAATTGTTAAGACTTTGATACATCTTCCAAAGATAATGTATGCATTCACATGTACAGTTGGCCTACCCTTTTCACGGGATTTAAGGGTACCATTCAGCACAGTGAGGAATAGGGACTTTGGTCTCTTTTGTTTACTGAGTTCCTATTTTTCATTTTTCTCATAGTCTGTTGGAGTATAACTAAAGCCATGTAAAACTACACTCGTGGTGAAATTCAGGGTCTTGGATCCCCTTTGTGATAAGTTAGCACAGAAAAAGAAGTTTGATGATTTAGTTGGAACATTTATTCATCTTTTTTTTTTTTTCTTGAATTAGGGAGAAAATTTCGAATGCTTCATTTCTTATTCATGTGTGTGTGTGTGTGTGTGTGTAAATATCTATATAACCTCCTTTATGAAATTGTTCTTATTAGATAAATTCTGGTTAACAGTGTACTTTCAGTAAATAACTTTGCATCATAGGCTAGGACAGATCGCTGATACTCCTGCTGATTTTAACTGAGAAGAAAAAAGCCTATACATTTAGAGAGAGAAGCTCAGTGAACCAGAAAAGTAGTAAAAAAGAAAGGTACACAATGCAGGCAACAGAAAGTGGCCATTATGGTTTTTTCCTCTTGAAGGGGTGTGTGTGCAAATTATAACAATTAGGGAGATTAATTTGGGGAGAAAAAAATTTAATGTTCTGAAGAATGAGTGAGGCTGAATGAGGTAAATTTTTAACTGAAATATGACTGACTTTAATATTACGGTTGAGCAGAACATAGGGGAAATGTGAAAGCTGAAAATGGAAACAGGATTTATAAATGTAACAGCAAGAGTGGGGATAAGCAGATGTAAATTATAAGGAGAACAAAGGCTAGTATTTCATGTGAAATTGATGATTTTCATGAACAAGTTGCATGGGCTGGCTTGTTGTTAAAGTTGTCCAGACTTTCACGTCTTTCTTCCTCTCCCCTCCACCTTCCCTTTCCTGTTAGTGAATTCTTAAATTTGGCCACCAGAGTATTCCCCAATGGGTATTAATGGCTTATGTTTAGTAAGTCTTTTATTTTATTTTTTTAAGGATTTTATTTATTTGACAGGGAGAGAAAGAGCACAAGCAGGGGGAGCAGCAGAGGGAGAGGGAGAAGCAGGCTCTCCTCTGAGCAAGGAGCCGGAAGCGGAACTCCATCCCAGGACCCTGAGATCATGACCTGAACCAAAGGCAGACACTTAACTGACTAAACCACCCAGGTGCCCCACTGAACAAGGTTTTTAAATAGAAAACATGTAATAGGAAATATCTAATAAATCTAATAAAAGAATTGATAATGTTGTGAGATTAAGATATTTTATATTGCTGTAGTTCTATTATGTATGGCTTAATAACATAGGCTATTAGTCAATATATGGCAGTGTAGAAAGTTAGCTAATCAGCACAGACCCTCAAAATCATAGACTAGCTAAATTATTGAGGCTTCACGCTGGAATTTTAATATATGTAAAAACTGTATTCAAGCTGAACCCTCGTAAAAGATATAAATGAGAGCAAACCATGCGTGGTTGGCTTCTCATTGGAAGTTGCTAGCTTGCTGGTGTCAACCTTGCAGCAAGGATCCCACCACAGGAATCTATTCCACAAATATTCATGAGAAATGTACATATACTGATCATTTCTTTGGAGTGGTAGGTGAGGTTCACCTTAACATTATAAAGCAGGCAAATAATATAAATCCTCAGAACTTTTTAAATTCTAAGTTTTTATTCAAGTTTTACACTCATACATTTATTTATTTATTTACTTAAAAGATTTTATTTATTTATTTGACAGACAAATCACAAGTAGGCAGAGAGGCAGGCAGATAGAGAGACGTGGAAGCAGTCTCCCTGCCTAGCTGAGAGCCCAATGCGGGGCTCAATCCCAGGACCCTGAGATCATGACCTGAGCTTAAGGCAATGGATTAACCCACTGAGCCACTCAGGCACCCCACATTCATTAGATTTAAAGAGCCCACTGAAATTATAAGATTTGTGAAGGCAAAGAGGAATCTTCAACATATCTCCCCTGCCATGTCGGGTACTTTCAACTCTTTTAGCTGATTTTGGTATGCCTTCCATATTTCTAAATAGTACACTTATTTTTGTCTTTTAATTTTTGAGTTTTAGATGTTTGCCTATTGACTTCCTACTCTTAAAGATGAAGATTTATCTTACTCCCTCCTCCCTGCCTTGCCCTCCCTCCAACTTATCCTGTCCCTTCATCCTAATATAGTCATATTGTAATTCTAATTAGATTAATATAATTATTCTGACTCTTTTTGCTATTATGAGACAGACTATGTAGTAACTGTGATTACTTTTCTGTCCTGGACAGCTTTTTGTTTTTCCTAGAGATTATGAGGTTCTGGTTGTTTACTTGATAAGTTTTCCATTTATTTATTACTAACTCAACCCTAAATTCTTCACCATTTGTCTAAATCTCCTCTCGATACATTCATCTGCATGAAGTAGTTTATAATTTTTTTCTTCCAAAAGGAGTCTCTCAAACTTTTTACCTGTTTTAGACCCGACCTATTACCTTCTGTTGATGCCAGATGTCATCCAAATTCTTCCTTTACCATTGTGGTAGATACTCCCTTTGCCTCTGTCTAGTGTTGGAAATCTTGTTTCCTATGTTATGCATCATTATCTTTCTTGATTTATTTACTTTTTTTTGTAAAGCATATCATCCAGTGGCTTTCAGAACATTGTATATAGAAAGTAAATTTTGAGATGGTATACATCTCAATTATCTTCTGGCTATCAGTGTTACTATTAAGAAAGTAAGGATATTCTGATAACTGACCTTTTCATATGGTACTGTTTATTTTGTCTTGATTACCTCTCTGAAAGCTTAAGTCTCCTCTCTATGCCCAGTGTTCTGAAACTTCTCAATGAATCATCAGTCTTATGCTGGGTAAATCTTTATCATTATGTTGGGTCTCCATAAAGGTCTACCCTTTGTGGAATAGATCAATTCCATGCATAATGCAACATGCATAATAGAACATGCGTGATGCAACCTATCCCAAAAGAAGTTGTGAATGTCTTCTACCAGCTATATATAACATATAAAAGAAAGTTTCCTTAAACTCAAGCACTCAAAGGAAAATGAGAACAGCAGCTTGTGTGTATGTTGGCACCATTTAACATTTGCAAAATTGACTCCAATGGTACTGCAATGGTTCTCAAATTTTGCTATGCATTGGAATCACCTTGGGATCTTTAAAATGTACTGATGCCTTGCTCCCACACTCCAACATCCTTATTTAATTGCTACGGTGTGAAATCTGGGCATTGGGATCATTTAAAACTCCCCAGGTGATTCTAATGTACAGCAAAGTTTGGAAGCCTAAAAAGAGAACGGCTAATTGGGAATCCTGGACTGTGGTCTACATAGTTGTATGGGCAAACATCGCTAACTCAAGGTATAGTTGAGGGAGGGTGATGAAATTTAAGTGCTTCAGAAGAATGTGGAAGATCAGACTTGAAACCCAACAAGTGATGCCATGAAAGTGAACCTCACTGCTAGGCCAAACCAATATTTTAATTTTTTTTTTCTTTTTGACACGTAATTTTGTGTTACTACGAATATGTATTAGGTAATGATTCTGCAAATAATGGCCTCCTATGATATCTTGCTGAAATCTTGCAGAATACTTCTAAAACCTCAGAAACTATTGGTGACTTTAGTAGTTCTCAGGCATTGACCAGGTATAATATATGATGTGGACAAAATTGGTGTTCTCCATATCACTTTGCATAGTTTGCAGTGGAGACAAGGACCAGATGACTCCTGGGAGCAGAGCTATTGCTGATCCCTGTGGCACTGTGAAAACTTTCCAGTCAGGAGAGCATTATTGAAGAAGACCTTTTCCCAAGTTCTGGTCTACAAAATGCTGAGATCAGCCAAGACTGGGCAGTTTCCTTTTTCAAAATGTTTATTTCTTTTACTTAAAATATTTATATTTTTTATTAAGGTAATGCACAAAATTTAGAAAGTCAATAGTATGGCAAAGCCCAGACCAGCTGTCTCCTGATAATATCTCTCATCAGACCTGAGGCTAGCTTTAAAGGCACTGCTTTTAATTCCTTGAGCCATTAATTAATTTCTTTCTATATAATACTCTTACTTTTAAATTTCTTGATATCTGCATTTAGTAATTACGAATTGATTTGTATTGCAGAAAATGAAGGTTTTTACCCTTTTCTCTCCTCTCCCTTCATTTGCTTTTCTTTTTTCTCCATTCTCCCAATGGAGTTTTACCACATTTTTGGTTAGTCAGTCATTGTTGTAATTATATAAAAATTGTTCACAGCTGAACCACCCTATATACTCTGATGATATTTCTTTTTGACATGGGAACAATTTGGTAGGGCAAGAAAGGCCCCCACTTTGCACCACTGCAAACAGGGATGCTTGTGATTGGTCTAAATGTGGGTTTGAGTGAGAAAAGAATCTCTTGAGAGGAAAAAAACCCCTTTCCATTCCACAGTGAGGAACCTCCTTTCAGGCATACTCTTCATGCATTTTTAACATGATTTTAGTTGCTCCTCAGTGATTAATAAAATATTGATTATTGATGATGGCTGCTTTCCCAGGTACTCTGGGGGAATATACTGATTGAAATAAGGTACAAGTTATCCATTATGGCTATCTTTTAAAAATGGGAATAAAGGTATATTATTTAGTTTCCAAATATTTGAGGATTTTTATTTTCAGAGATCTTTCTGCTGTTGATGTTTAACTGTGGTCAAAGAATGTACTATGTACTTTGTGTGACCTAAATCCTTTAGAATGTGTCAAGACCTGTTTTATGGCCCAGAATGTGGACTGTCTGGCAAATATTATATGTACACTTGAAAAAACAAATGTGTATTTTACAATTGTTGAATGAAGTGTTCTATAAATGAATTCAGTTATGTTGATTTGGCTGATAGTATTGTTTGGGTCTTCCCTGGCCTTCCTGATTTTCTGTTTATTTGTTCTAGCATTACGGGGAGAAGGATATTGACATCTCTTGCCATTGCTGGGAATTTTTCTACTTATCTTTGTAGTTCTATCAGCTGCTGCTTACATGCATAAATTTCAGGATTCTTAAATTCTCTTAATCATTATATTCTCTTAATCACAATGATGCTCTTTATCTCCTAAGATATTCATTGCTCTGAAATCTACCTCATCTGTTGTTAATATACGCACTCCAGTTTTCTTTTGATTACTGTTAGTACAATATATCTTTTTTCTGTCCTTTTACTCCTAACTTATTTGTGTCTCTTAGTGAGTTTCTTGAAAGCAGCGTACAGGTGGACATTATTCATCTTTAATCCAATATCTCCCGCTTAAAGTGATTATTGATATGTGTGGGCATAAATATCTCACCTAGCTATTTTTTTCCATCTGTTATTATCTATTTACCCTCTTCTTCTTTTTCTTTTCTTCTTTTTGGAGTTATGGCTGTATTTTATCTCACCTTTTATTACATTTTCCCTTTTATTGGTTTATTGGCTTTTATCAGCTATAACTTCTCTGTTGTGTTATTTTAGTGCCTGATTTAGAGTTGATAGTATACATCTTTAGCTTTTATCATTCTCTACATTCAATAGATATTGAACCACATCACATATAACATCAGAAACCCATAACTTTAGGGGCCCCTGGGTAGCTCAATTGGTTTTTCAGCTCAGATCATGATCTCAGGGTCCTAGGATCAAGCACCACACTGGGCTCCCCACTCAGCCAGGGAGTCTGCTTGTTTCCCTCTCTCTCTGCCCCTCCCCCCACTCTCTCTTTTAAATATATATATATTTTTTAAAGGGGGCATCTGGGTGGCTCAGATGGGTAAGCATCTGCCTTCAACTCAAGTCATGATCCCAGGGTCCTGGGATAGAGCCCCATATTGCGCTCCCTGCTGCAGGGAGCCTGCTTCTCCCTCTCCCTCTGCCTATTGCTCCCCCTGCTTGTGCTCTCTCTCTGTTAAATAAATAAAATCTTTAAAAAAAAAAAAGAGCCTTGCAACTGTATCCTTCCATTTCTCTTCCCCCTTCTGACTTTTGTGCTATGGTTGTTCTCTCTTCTACTTCTACATGTGCTACAAACTCAGCAATACATTGTTATTTTTAATTACCTCTTAAAGAGATACAAATAGTAGGAAAAGAGTAATGATATTTACTTACATACTTACCATTTCTGGTACTTTAGTTCTTCTGTGTAGCCCGGGGTGTCCCTGTGGTATCAAGCTGCTCCTTGCTGAAAGACGTCCTTTAACACTTCTTGTAGTGCATATCTGCTGGCAATGTATTCTCAGCTTTTGTACGTTTGAAAAGTCTTCGTTTCACTTGAATTTTTAAGTTTTAGAATAATTTTAGATTTACAGAAAAGTTATAAAAATAGCAGAGAGAACTCCTTTATACCCCTTACAGTGTCCCCTGATGTTCCTATCTTACATTGTCATGGTATGCTTGGCAAACAAAGGAACTAATGTCCATGCATTACTAACAACTAAACTTGAGATTTTATCCAGATTTCACTTTTTTTCCCCCCCAACTAACAGTTTTTTCCTATTCCAGGACCCCATCCTGGATACTACTTAGAACTTAGTCCTCATGTATCCTTAGTTTTTCCTGGTCAGTGACAGTTTGAAATTGCCTGAATTTTTTTTTTCCTTCATGACAAGACCAAGAATACAACAGAGGAAGTTCCCTTCTTAACACCATATCAAGGGTACATTCTACTGTCATGAATTCTCACTGGGGATGTTAATGCTGGTTGCTATCGAATTAGTCTTTGTTGCCAGATTTCGGGACTGTAAAGTTACTATTTTTCATTTTTCATACTATATCCTTTGAAGCAAGTCACTACGTCCAGCCCACATTCAAGAAAGCAGAAGATTATCTTGGCACCTGGGTGGCTCAGTTGTTTAAGCATGTCTGCTGTTGGCTCAGGTCGTGATCTCAGGGTCATAAGATAAAGCCCTGTGTCAGATTTCCTGCTCAGTAGGGAGTCTATTTCTCCCTCTCCCTCTGCACACACCCCGCCCCCCAGCTCGTGTGCTAGCTCACATGCACTCTCTCTCTCAAATAAATAAATAAAATCTGAAAGGAAAGAAAGAAAGAAAGAAAGATAGGAGGTTATGGTCCACAGCCTGGAGAAGGAGTATCTACTTAAAATTGTTTGGAATTCTTCAGTAAGGCATATTTGTCTATTCTCCCCAACTTAAAAATTTATGCATTATTTATTCCTATCAGTGTGAAGGCTGAAAGCAGCCTCCCCAAAATGTCCACATCCTAACCCCTAACTCTTGTAACTAGGTTACCTTATATGGCAAAAGGGATTTTGCAGATGTGACTTGGGGACCTTGAAATGAAAGATTATCCTGGATTATCTGGGTGGGCCCAATGTCATCATAAGAGTCCCTTTAAGAGAGAGGCAGAAGGGTTAGAGTCAGAGAAAGAGATGATGGAAGCTATGACTGGGGTAGTACAGACATCTTCTAGAAGCTGACAAAGGCAAGGATTTTCCCCTGTTCTCCAGAGGAAACACAGCACTACCAACATCTTGATGTAAGCTCAGTGAGAGTGTTTTTAAAGACTACCAACATGGGGCGACTGGGTGGCTCAGTGGGTTAAAACCTCTGCCTTAGGTCATGATCCCAGGGTCCTTGGATTGAGCCTCGCATGGGGCTCTCTGCTCAGCAGGGAGCCTGCTTCCCTTCCTCTCTCTCTCTGCTTATTTGTGATCTCTTTCTGTCAAATAAATAAATAAAATCTTAAAAAAAAGAAAAAGACTACCAACATCCAGAACTTTAAGATAATGAATTTCTGTCATTTTAACTGCTAAATATAAGGTAATTGTTAAAACACCAATGGGAAACAGACACAATTAGTATGGACTTCTGCCCATATACAAAGTATACTTGTGTATACTTTGGGTCACTATTTTTGAAAAATATTTTTGTTGGGTAAAGAATTATAGAGGGGGTGGGGCACCTGGGTGGCTCAGTGGGTTAACCCTCTGCCTTTGGCTCAGGTCATGATCTCAGGGTCCTGGAATCGAGTCCCACATCGGGCTCCCTGCTGAGCGGGGAGCCTGCTTTCCCCACTCCCTCTGCTGCTCCCCTGCTTGTGCTCTCTCTCCTTCTCTCACTCTCTGTCAAATAAATAAATTATTAAAAAAAAAAAGAGAGAGAATTATGAGGGGTACCTGGGTGTCTCAGTTGGTTGAGCCTCTGACTCTAGATTTCAGCTCAGGTCATGATCTTAGGGTTGTTAAGATTGAGTCCTGAGTTGGGCTCTGTATTGCGCATGGAGGCTGCTTAGGATTCTCTCTCCCTCTTTATCCCTCTGCCCCCCCTCCCTTGCTTGTGTGTATGTTCTCTCTCTCTAAGAAAAAAGAAAGAAAAGAAAAAAGTTATAGATTGATAGCAATTTTTTCCTTTCAGCAGCTTAAAGGTATCATTTCACTGTCTTCTAGCTTACATTGTTTCTGGAGAGAAGTCTGCCAACATCTTCCTCTTTGTTCTTCTGTATACAATGTGTCTTTCTTTTCAGCTACTTTTAACATATTGACTTATCTCTGGTATTAGGCAATCTGACTATGATGTACTGTGGTATAATTTTCTTCATGTTTCTTATGCTCAAGTTTATTGAGCTTCTTGGATATATGGATTTATAGTTTTCAACATATTTTTTAAAGCCTTCAAGTATTTCTTTGAATTTTATTTTTCCTGTCACCCTCTCTTTTCTCCTTGGGCACCACAATTTCATATACATTAATCTCTTGAAGTTGTCCGATAACCTACTGGTACCCCGTACAGTTTCTTCTGGTTCTTTCCTCTCTATGTGTTTTATTTTTGTTAGTTTATATTATTTTTTCCTTCAATTTCACTTATCTTTTCTTCTACAGTGTCTAAATTGCTGTTAGTTCCATCCAGTGAATCTTTTATCTCAGACATGTATTTTTATTTGTAGAAGTTTGATTTGGGTCTTACCATGTTCAGTCTTTTCTCTAGTCCCATGAGCATATGGAATACAGTAATAATTACTGTTTTAGTATCTTTGCTACTAAGTTCATTGTACGTATCTTTTCTGGATCACTTTGGATGAGTTGCTTTTTTTCTTCATAATGAGTTATGTTTTCTTGCTTCTTTGCATGCCTGGTAATTATTAATTGGTTGCTAGACCTCATGAATTTTATCTTAATGGGTGCTAGATATTTTTATATTCCATAAATATTCTTGAGCTATGTTCTGGAATATGGTTAAATTATCAAATAAATAGTTTGCTTCTTTTGGGTGTTGTTTCCAGGCTTTGTTGGGGATGATCAAAACAGGGTTTAGTCTAGCATTGATTTTCCCCACAATTAAGCCAAAACCCTTCTGAGTATCAGACCTATTTTCTGTGAATTATAATGTTCTCCACTCTGACTAGTGGGAGCACACAGTGTTCCTGACCCCGTGTCACACACTGTTCCCTGACCCCGTGTATCACTAGTGATTGTTTCTTCTCATACTTTTGGGTAGTTTACTCCTTGCTCTTGGGTAATTTTCTCATGATCATGTACCTGGGGAGGATCATCTGCATGTCTCTGGAATTGTCTCATTGTTCAGCTTTCTCCTTTGATACTCAGTCCTGTGAACTTAAGCTGTCTTGACCTCCCTAGATTCATCTGTCTGTCTCCTTAACTCAGAGAGATCAGTGGGCTCTGACCAAAGTCCTCCTTTCTGTGCCATAGTCTGGAATATTTCCCAGGCAGTAAGTTGGAGGTAACTGTAGGCATCATTTTATTTGTTTCTCTTCTCTCTGGGATGACTAGCTTGTGCTATTGAAAACCGTTGTCTGAAAACCATTGTTGCATGAATTTTGTTCATTTTTTCTAGTCATTTCAGATGAAAGAGTAAATCTGGTCTCCTCTACTCCATCTTGCCTGAAAGTAGAAGACTTATAAATCTTCCCACAAATCATTTTTTAATTGGATGACTGAACTGTAATTTATTTAAGAAACCTTTGTTGTTTATTTGTAATTACTAAATAATGTTTTATTGTATTGATGTGCTATCACCAGTCATTTAATAAGGAAACTACTATTTGACTTTTGGGCTGAGATTTGGTTTTCATTTTTATAAACAACCACATATTTGTGACTGCATAGTTTGTTTTCATACAATATATTTCTAGGTATGGAAGACTGACTGTATGGTAAGGGCCAAAAGGCTGATTTGCCCCAAATTCCCCTAATAATTATTATCTTGAGAGTGTATAGATCCTGTCCTCTACCTGTCATTTCCCACAAGCAAGATATGTAGAAATGTTCAGCTTTCCAGTTCAGAGGTTCCAGAGGTGGCCAACCTGGGCCATCTCCTTAGTAAAGCAGGATGTCAAGGCTTTGATCTCTTTGGAATGTTGGCCACCCAAGGAAGGGCAAAGCTACAGATAGCTGCTGCACTAGTTGCTATACTATACAAACTTACTGCATGCAGATTCCAGCAATGGGTGCTTTGTCTAGTCTGCTGCTCCTGGACTCCCTGTATATAAGTTCCCCCAACAAGCCCATGTCTTCATTGCTGGCTTTGGGTTGTTTCTTGGGTCTCGCTGGGTCATTATCCTCCCTTGGCTTAGAGTCAGCTTGGGTGTGGCTACACACTGGGTTACTGGTTCACATCTCAGTCAGTCATCATGTGCTGTCAGGTTGGGCTCCAGAGAGTTGGAGCCGACTTACAAGTTGCCTGCATGTAACTTTTGGATGTCAAATTTTCCTCAAAATCATCTATCCTCTTGATTCTTTTATGTCATCTTTGGTACATATCTCCTCATTTTGATGGGACCCTCTGTCATTCCAAGTTCCAGAATTATCAGCACCTCTGAAAAGACTAACATTTAGGCCATTTTGTGGGCCAGACTGGTCTTAATTAATATGGTCTTAGCATTCCCCATACTATGTTGCTTAATAACATTCTTCTTCCTCAATTAATTTGGTTTATATGACTTGTATTCTCACATACACCAAATATTTATTTTTCTACTGTAAAACACAAAACTTTGCATTAGTCTTGTATATAGTAATCATAGCACTCAGAAATCACCTTTAGCTCAGTTCTGCCATGAGAAGATCTGGAAAAAGATGTAGCAACAGACAAAACATTATACCTGACTAATGAGGCATTATTACTGGACTAAGATTTGCTTTAGGATGAATTCTTTCTCTCCAGCCTCCTTAGTCAGGATGGACCTCTTCCATTAGTACTTTTCAGTAGAATTAATCCAAGCTGAGACTCATGACAACATGTACAGCATAATCTTTCATAAGAGAAAACTTGTACTCAGTGGCATTTACACATAAGTCTAGCATGACGGGCCACAGTGAATGAGACAGAAGGAATTTTCTTCATTATGTTTTTAACTATGGAAACTCCAGATTTGAGATAAGATTTATCGTTAGAACAGTGGAAATTGTTTCAGGACATTTCATTTTTTATTTTTCACTCATAAGATGATTTCTAGAGATAGACACATGGTATAAAGAATCAGGTAGGAAAGTCCAGAAGCATCAGGGATCAGATGTGGTAGAGTCAGAGCCCTATCACAGGTCTTTCGACTCTTGATATTATATTTCCAGCATGAACTGGTTAGCCTGTTCAGAAGAATTAATGATAGCTCAAATGCACAATTTTGTTCTAAGTCACTCTTTCTAAAATGCTTATTTACTTTACCTTGAATAAGTTCTTTGTCATTGTATGTACATGTACATATACATGTAAGAACATTAAATCATCACGGTGATAGTGGAAATCTAAGTGGGCACTTAGTCCTTTTTTAGATAAGAAATTTAGAGCCAGAAGAGGAGGAGGGGCCTTGCGCAGAGACACACAGCCAGCCACGACTGAAACAGGAACTCATTAGGTAGATTGAACACTCAGCCAATGACTTTATTTCCTTAATTAAATTAAAAAAAAAAAAAACAGGAACAGCTGACCAAAGTGAGCATCTAAGTGTGTATGTGACGAGCAGGACAGGGAGGCAGATAGAGAAGAGGAGAGAGGTAGACATTTGTAAAATAATCTTTAATATTTGAACTAACAAATCAGAAATGACATGACCACAATAGGTTTGGGCCCATGTGCTAGACAACTTATTTTTGAAATAAAACATACACACGCAAAACTATATACATTTTTTTTCAAGCCCCTTAACATTTGAGACCTAACCCTGTAATCATTGCACTTCATATCTGGATGAAAATGTGTAATCTGGGTTCTGAAGAGAAAATAATGTGTCTAGCTCTTAACGTCTCAGTAGGTGCTATAGACCGATGGTGTCCTCTCCAAATTCATATTTCACATATTTTTCACATAATAATTCACATAACCTCTAATATATTGGTATTTGAAGGTGGAGCCTATAGGAGGTGATAGTTCATGAGAATAGCATCTTCATGAGTGGGATTAGTGTCCTTATGGAAGAGACTCCAGAGAGCTCCTTCAGTCTTTTCTCATTCCCATGTGAGGACACAGGGAGAAGATGGCTACCTAGGAATCAGAAAGAAGCTTCTCACTAGACACTGAATCTGCCAGCACCTTGATCTTAGATGTCCCAGCCTACAGTGCTGTAAGAAATAAATGTTGAAGTCTCCCACTCTAAGGTATTTTTGTTATAGCAGACTGTGTGGATTAAGGCAGTAGGCTTTCAGATTAGAAACATAGACAAAGATAGGCAAATTAAACAACAGAGAAAGGAAGCTTCACTTCATATCTCTGTGATCAATGCCAGTACATGAATACACCAGAGCATGAAATTCCAGAAAGAACATCTGACCTCAGAGTGACTACAGGTAAATCAAGTTCTGCAACACAAAGAGGAGCCCATCACCTCTTCCTCCTCCTGAGGCAGAGATCAAGGACTGTGGGGCAAACAGAAGCTCTCTGCAGTCCTCCTACTGGAACAGTGATTCCTTAGAATGCCAAAAAATGCTCGGCTCTGGCTTGGAGCTACTATTTTTCTTTAAAAAATAATTCAACAACTTATTCCTGAGAGTTTACTCTGTGTGTGCGCTAGAGTAGACCTGCAAATTCCATGGTCAGTAAAGTAGACATATTGCCCACCCAGATGAGTTTATGATCTATAAGGGTGAGCCAGGTATTACTTTAATATAATAATGGAATGGTCACTGTTCCTTGACTTTTCTTTTCCTTCATCACCCAGTTGGTTATATGTATAGATATACGTATCTATAATATGTATTTCTACGCGTGTGTATCCATGTGTGCGTGCGTGTGTGTGTGTGTGTATTCCTGGAACTGAAAATTTATGATTATTGCTTTTTGCTCTTGGAAATATAGGAATAGTGTCTATTAGATACCAAATATCTTCCTTTCCCTTTTTCCTTCTGATCTTCCTCCTCTCCCTCTTTTTTTCTTTCTTGTATTTCCTTTTTCTCTCCTCCTCCTGCCCTGGGGAATTGGTGGATAAGAAGAGGACCAAGATGGCACCCACTGATGAATGGAACATCATTCCCTTCCTCAGCACTGACATCAAGGGGATTTTGGTTACATACGGGCATCAATTGTCTCCCCACAGGGCTCAGTTCATTGTTAAGTGTTACCTCTTCTCTTCCTCAGCCTGGCCCCCAAGGGCCATTATAGTAGGGTCCCACTCTGCTTCTGCAGGATTACTTCTTCTATGTCTGACCAGTGCCTATATGAATGTTAGAAAGCTCTTTTAGACTTTTTTTTTTTTAAAGCAACCATTTATTAGGACCCGTACAAGAGTATGAAAAGAGAGAAAAGAGGAGGATGAAAGTGGGGAGAGAATGAGGCCTGAATTAGATGTTCACTGTGGAAACACATCAATGCCTACATTGAAAATATACATTTAAAGGGTAAACACACACACACACACACACACACACACACACACAATTTATCCTTAAAAAAAAAAACACACAAAAAACAGACATGTTTGGCCGAAATAAAACTAAGAAACACAACCAAAACTCCCCCACAAACCAAAAATATCCTTTTTCAAAACCTGTAGACACCTGAGGCTCTGGTGTTGGCTTTGGGAGAGTGGAAAAAGGGTGTTACTGACCTTGTTTTGGGGTTTAGGTGGAAGTACTATGCCGTGTAACAGAGAAACCATGTGTAAACTTTACAGCACTCAACACTGAACTGGTGACAAAAACAGCAGATTGCCTTTTAGGCAGTCCCAAGTGCTGCTGCTCATCACGAGCCCTGGGACTCTCATCTAGTGAAGAGAGTAGAGAATTCAATTTTCCAGAGTCAAAATCTGCCTCCTTACCAATTTCAATCATTGGTTCGATTTTGACTTATATGGCAAGTGGTCCTCCTGGTATTTGATGATGGCTTCTTTTGTCTAAAACTTTCTTTTCCAGTCATTTCCTCAACTGGGAGTTTCTGAGTATCATCAGATTTTGGCTGCTCTCAAGTTTTGCCTCTGCAATCAGACAGAAGGCTTAAGCCCTTAGCTCTGTCGCTTACCATGTTGATTAAATGGGTCTCTAAATTTGTAAGATGGCATTAAGGATAGTGTAATGTAAAGTAGCAGTGGAAGGAATGGCATAAGTGCTTAACAAGGTGCCTAGTGCATGGCAAATAATAATCATTACAAGGGCTATTTTTAGCTACCTTTGTCAATGTCCCTACCCATGACACTCCAGATGTGGTCCTACAGCTCAAAATACAGATGAACTATTAGCTCCACTACCTTGTTCCCTGTAGGGTGTTTCTATTAATGCAGTCTACATGGGTGTGCTCTAAGAAGAGTCACATTCCTTAATCTTTAAATATCAACTTAAATTCAACCTAAATTCCATTCAAAGCTCCCATCCTGTCTAATACAAAAATTTCAACACTACTTCCATCTCCATTATGTGATAGTGAGAAGATGGGGGTGGATCCTTGGATCCACAGGGTAACATGGTTTCTGATGGCAGCTGTATTGATCAAGCCTACATGATGTTCAAGGTCCTTGGTAGTTATTGCAGAGGTAGTACTACCTTTCAGTGCCTTGGAGGTCTGCCATCTTCCCACAGAGGCTGCCAGGGAATATGGTCTGGCTGTCCCCTTGGATCCAAAGTCCCTTGTTTCTACTTAGCCTGGGAGAAGATATCTATTGCCTGCTTCCAGCCACCCTCAAACTTTCTCTTCAATACTTTCTGTCTTCATCAACCCATGAAATGACTATTGCAAAGTCCTTGAACTTTTACAGAGAACTTTGACTTTAAACCAAAAACTTATATCTGATGTAAGAGAGGCAAAGCCAGTCTCTCTGCTTGACATGAGGGAGTGGGAAAAGGTTCATGTGGAGAAAACCAACAGCCCAGGACTGCAGTGCAATGTTGGCAATAAAATCATACAATAAAATCATGTAAGCTCATTCTCACTCTTATTTAGGACTTTTAAAAATATTTAGGACTTTTATATATTTTTTATTTCCCATTTTTTATGAAGGTGAAATTTGCAAAATACATTAAGCATTTCATTTTAAAAAAAGAATTTAGGGGAGGAGTCAAGATGGCGGAGAAGTAGCAGGCTGAGACTACTTCAGGTTGCGGGAGATCAGCTAGATAGCTTATCTAAAGATTGCAAACACCTACAAATCCAATGGGAGATCGAAGAGAAGAAGAACAGCAATTCTAGAAATAGAAAATCAACCACTTTCTGAAAGGTAGGACTGGCGGAGAAGTGAATCCAAAGCGACAGGAAGATAGACCGTGGGGGGAGGGGCCGGCTCCCGGCAAGAGGCGGAGCAACGGAGCACAAAATCAGGACTTTTAAAAGTCTGTTCCGCTGAGGGACATTGCTCCAGAGGCTAAACCGGGGTGAAGCCCACGCGGGGTCAGTGTGGCCTCAGGTCTCGCAGGGTCACAGAAGGATCGGGAGTGTCTGAGTGTCGCAGAGCTTACAGGTATTAGAATGGGGAAGACGGCTACAGAGACAGAGCCGAGGAGTGACTCTCAGCTCGGGGTTACCTTGAACCGGTCTCAGGCTCAGTCAGCTCGGAGCGAGGCCGGAGACAGGGTGATGGGTGTAATTGGGCGCTGTTCTCTGAGGGCGCACTGAGGAGTGGGGCCCCGGGCTCTTGGCTCCTCCAGGCCGGAGACTGGGAGGCCGCCATCTTCATTCCCGTCCTCCGGAACTCTACGGAAAGCGCTCAGGGAACAAAAGCTCCCGAAAGCAAACCCGAGCGGATTACTCAGCCCGGCCCCTGGTAAGGGCGGTGCAACTCCGCCTGGGGCAAAGACAGTTGAGAATCACTACAACAGGCCCCTCCCCCAGAAGATCAACAAGAAACCCAGCCGGGACCAAGTTCACCTACCAAGGAGTGCAGTTTCAATACCAAGGAGAGCAGCGGAATTCCAGAGGAGGAGAAAGCAAAGCACGGAACTCATGGCTTTCTCCCCATGATTCTTTAGCCATGCAGTTAATTTTTTTTTCTTTTTCAATTTTTTTTCTCTTCTTCTGCTAAATTTTTAAACTTTTACCCTTTTCATTTTTAACGTTTTTTAACTAGTTTATCTAATATATATATATTTTTTTCCTTTTCATATTTTTTCATTATTGGTTTTCTTTTTTTATTTGTTTCTTTTTTCTTTTTTCTTTTTTCTTTTATCTTTCTGAACCTCTTTTTATCCCTTTACCCCCCCTCACGATTTGGGATCTCTTCTGATTTGGCTAAAGCATATTTTCCTGGGGTTGTTGCCACCCTTTTAGTATTTTACTTGTTCCTCCATATACTCTTATCTGGACAAAATGACAAGGCGGAAAAATTCACCACAAAAAAAAAGAACAAGAGGCAGTACCGAAGGCTAGGGACCTAATCAATACAGACATTGGTAATATGTCAGATCTAGAATTCAGAATGATGATTCTCAAGGTTCTAGCCGGGCTCAAAAAAGGCATGGAAGATATTAGAGAAACCCTCTCGGGAGATATAAAAGCCCTTTCTGGAGAAACAAAAGAACTAAAATCTAACCAACTTGAAATCAAAAAAGCTATTAATGAGGTGCAATCAAAAATGGAGGCTCTCACTGCTAGGATAAATGAGGCAGAAGAAAGAATTAGCGATATAGAAGACCAAATGACAGAGAATAAAGAAGCTGAGCAAAAGAGGGACAAACAGCTACTGGACCATGAGGGCAGAATTCGAGAGATAAGTGACACCATAAGACGAAACGACATTAGAATAATTGGGATTCCAGAAGAAGAAGAAAGAGAGAGGGGAGCAGAAGGTATATTGGAGAGAATTATTGGAGAGAATTTCCCCAATATGGAAAAGGGAACAAGCATCAAAATCCAGGAGGTTCAGAGAACCCCCCTCAAAATCAATAAGAATAGGTCCACACCCCATCACCTAATAGTCAAATTTACAAGTCTTAGTGACAAAGAGAAAATCCTGAAAGCAGCCCGGGAGAAGAAGTCTGTAACGTACAATGGTAAAAATATTAGATTGGCAGCAGACTTATTCACAGAGACCTGGCAGGCCAGAAAGAGCTGGCATGATATATTCAGAGCACTAAACGAGAAAAACATGCAGCCAAGAATACTATATCCAGCTAGGCTATCATTGAAAACAGAAGGAGAGATTAAAAGCTTCCAGGAAAAACAAAAACTGAAAGAATTTGCAAACACCAAACCAGCTCTACAGGAAATATTGAAAGAGGTCCTCTAAGCAAAGAGAGAGCCTAAAAGTAGTAGATCAGAAAGGAACAGAAACAATATACAATAACAGTCACCTTACAGGCAAAACAATGGCACTAAATTCATATCTCTCAATAGTTACCCTGAATGTTAATGGGCTAAATGCCCCAATCAAAAGACACAGGGTATCAGAATGGATCAAAAAACAAAGCCCATCTATATGTTGCCTACAAGAAACTCATTTTAAACCCGAAGACACCTTCAGATTTAAAGTGAGGGGGTGGAAAAGAATTTACCATGCTAATGGACATCAGAAGAAAGCAGGAGTGGCAATCCTTATATCAGATCAATTAGATTTTAAGCCAAACACTATAATAAGAGATGAAGAAGGACACTATATCATACTCAAAGGATCTGTCCAACAAGAAGATCTAACAATTTTAAATATCTATGCCCCTAACATGGGAGCAGCCAACTATATAAAGCAATTAATAACAAAATCAAAGAAACACATCGACAATAATACAATAATAGTAGGGGACTTTAACACTCCCCTCACTGAAATGGACAGATCATCCAAGCAAAAGATCAACAAGGAAATAAAGGCCTTAAATGACACACTGGACCAGATGGATATCACAGATATATTCAGAACATTTCATCCCAAAGCAACAGAATACACATTCTTCTCTAGTGCCCATGGAACATTCTCCAGAATAGATCACATCCTTGGTACTAAATCAGGTCTCGACCGGTATCAAAAGATTGGGATCAATCCCTGCATATTTTCAGACCACAATGCTCTGAAGCTAGAACTCAATCACAAGAGGAAATTTGGAAAGAACCCAAATACATGGAGACTAAACAGCATCCTTCTAAAGAATGAATGGGTCAACCAGGAAATTAAAGAAGAATTGAAAAAATTCATGGAAACAAATGATAATGAAAATACAACGGTTCAAAGTCTGTGGGACACAACAAAGGCAGTCCTGAGAGGAAAATATATAGCAGTACAAGCCTTTCTCAAGAAACAAGAAAGGTCTCAAGTACACAACCTAGCCCTACACCTAAAGGAGCTGGAGAAAGAACAAGAAAGAAACCCTAAACCCAGCAGGAGAAGAGAAATCATAAAGATCAGAGCAGAAATCAATGAAATAGAAACCAAAAAAAACAATAGAACAAATCAATGAAACTAGGAGCTGGTTCTTTGAAAGAATTAATAAGATTGATAAACCCCTGGCCAGACTTATCCAAAAGAAAAGAGAAAGGACCCAAATAAATAAAATCATGAATGAAAGAGGAGAGATCACAACTAACACCAAAGAAATACAGACAATCATAAGAACATATTATGAGCAACTCTATGCCAACAAATTTGACAATCTGGAAGAAATGGATGCATTCCTAGAGACATATAAACTACCACAACTGAACCAGGAAGAAATAGAAAGCCTGAACAGACCCATAACCAGTAAAGAGATTGAAACAGTCATCAAAAATCTCCAAACAAACAAAAGCCCAGGGCCAGATGGCTTCCCGGGGGAATTCTACCAAACATTTAAAGAAGAACTAATTCCTATTCTCCTGAGACTGTTCCAAAAAATAGAAATGAAAACTTCCAAACTCATTTTATGAGGCCAGCATCACCTTGATCCCCAAACCAGACAAGGATCCCATCAAAAAAGAGAACTACAGACCAATATCCTTGATGAACACAGATGCAAAAATTCTCACCAAAATACTAGCCAATAGGATTCAACAGTACATTAAAAGGATTATTCACCACGACCAAGTGGGATTTATTCCAGGGCTGCAAGGTTGGTTCAACATCCGCAAATCAATCAACGTGATACAACACATTAATAAAAGAAAGAACAGGAACCATATGATACTCTCCATAGATGCTGAAAAAGCATTTGACAAAGTACAGCATCCCTTCCTGATCAAAACTCTTCCAAGTGTACGGATAGAGGGCACATACCTCAATATTATCAAAGCCATCTATGAAAAACCCATCGCAAATATCATTCTCAATGGAGAAAAACTGAAAGCTTTTCCGCTAAGGTCAGGAACACGGCAGGGATGTCCGGTATCACCACTGCTATTCAACATAGTACTAGAAGTCCTAGCCTCAGCAATCAGAGAACAAAAAGAAATTAAAGGCATCCAAATCGGCAAAGAAGAAGTCAAACTATCACTCTTCGCAGATGATATGATACTATATGTGGAAAAGCCAAAAGACTCCACTCCAAAACTGCTAGAACTGGTACAGGAATTCAGTAAAGTGTCAGGATATAAAATCAATGCACAGAAATCAGTTGCATTTCTCTACACCAACAACAAGACAGAAGAAAGAGAAATTAAGGAGTCCATCCCATTTACAATTGCACCCAAAACTATAAGATACCTAGGAATAAACCTAACCAAAGAGACTAAGAATCTATACACAGAAAACTATAAAGTACTCATGAAAGAAATTGAGGAAGACACAAAGAAATGGAAAAATGTTCCATGCTCCTGGATTGGAAGAATAAATATTGTGAAAATGTCTATGCTACCTAAAGCAATCTACACATTTAATGCAATTCCTATCAAAGTACCATCCATTTTTTTCAAAGAAATGGAACGAATAATCCTAAAATTTATATGGAACCAGAAAAGACCGCAAATAGCCAAAGGAATATTGAAAAAGAAAGCCAAAGTTGGTGGCATCACAATTCCGGACTTCAAGCTCTACCACAAAGCTGTCATCATCAAGACAGCATGGTACTGGCACAAAAACAGACACATAGATCAATGGAACAGAATAGAGAGCCCAGAAATAGACCCTCAACTCTATGGTCAACTAATCTTCGACAAAGCAGGAAAGAATGTCCAATGGAAAAAAGACAGCCTCTTCAATAAATGGTGTTGGGAAAATTGGACAGCCACATGCAGAAAAATGAAATTGGATCATTTCCTTACACCACACACGAAAATAGACTCAAAATGGATGAAGGACCTCAATGTGAGAAAGGAATCCATCAACATCCTTGAGGAGAACACAGGCAGCAACCTCTTCGACCTCAGCCGCAGCAACATCTTCCTAGGAACATCGCCAAAGGCAAGGGAAGCAAGGGCAAAAATGAACTATTGGGATTTTATCAAGATCAAAAGCTTTTGCACAGCAAAGGAAACAGTTAACAAAACCAAAAGACAACTGACAGAATGGGAGAAGATATTTGCAAATGACATATCAGATAAAGGGCTAGTGTCCAGAATCTATAAAGAACTTAGCAAACTCAACACCCAAAGAACAAATAATCCAATCAAGAAATGGGCAGAAGACATGAACAGATATTTCTGCAAAGAAGACATCCAGATGGCCAACAGACACATGAAAAAGTGCTCCACATCACTCGGCATCAGGGAAATACAAATCAAAACCACAATGAGATACCACCTCACACCAGTCAGAATGGCTAAAATTAACAAGTCCGGAAATGACAGATGCTGGCGAGAATGCGGAGAAAGGGGAACCCTCCTACACTGTTGGTGGGAATGCAAGCTGGTGCAACCACTCTGGAAAACAGCATGGAGGTTCCTCAAAATGATGAAAATAGAACTACCCTATGACCCAGCAATTGCACTGCCGTGTATTTACCCTAAAGATACAAATGTAGTGATCCGAAGGGGCACGTGCACCCGAATGTTTATAGCAGCAATGTCTACAATAGCCAAACTATGGAAAGAACCTAGATGTCCATCAACAGACGAATGGATAAAGAAGATGTGGTATATATACACAATGGAATACTATGCAGCCATCAAAAGAAATGAAATCTTGCCATTTGCGACGACGTGGATGGAACTAGAGGGTATCATGCTTAGCGAAATAAGTCAATCAGAGAAAGACAACTATCATATGATCTCCCTGATATGAGGGAGAGGAGATGCAATATGGGGGGTTAATGGGGTAGGAGAAGAGTAAATGAAGCAAGATGGGATTGGGAGGGAGATAAACCATAAGTGACTCTTAATCTCACAAAACAAACTGAGGGTTGCTGGGGGGAGGGGGGTTGGGAGAAGGGGGGTGGGGTTATGGACATTGGGGAGTGTATGTGCTATGGTGAGTGCTGTGAAGTGTGTAAACCTGGCGATTCACAGACCTGTACCCCTCGGGGAAAAAATAATATGTTTATAAAAAATGAAATTTAAAAAAAAAAGAATTTAGGGACACCTGGGTTGCTCAGTCTCTTAAGCATCTGCCTTCAGCTCAGGTCATGATCCCAGAGTCCTGAGCTGGGCTCCTTGCTCAGCAGGGAGCCTGTGTCTCCCTCTCCCTTTGCTCCTCGCACTGCTCGTGCGCTCTCTCTCTCTCTCTCTCTCTGTCTCTGACAAATAAATAAATATAATCTTAAATTTTTTTTAATTAAGATTTTATTTATTTACTTAGTAAGCTCTACACCCAATGTGGTGCTCAAATTCACAACCCTGAGATCAAGAGTCATCTGCTCTTCCAACTGAGACAGGCACTCCCTAAAATTAACCATTTTAAAGAGTACAGTTCAGTAGCATTTAGAGCATTCACAGTGTTGTGTAACCAAAACCACTATCTAGTTCCTAAATATTTCATCACCATGGAAGAAAACTCCATTACACAGCTACCAATCTGCTTTTGATCTCTATGGATTTACATATTCTGAGTATTTCATACAAATGTGGACATACATTATATGGTCTTTTGTGAGTGATTTCCTTCACTTAGCATATGTTTTCAAGGTTCATCCACATTGCAGCAGGTATCAATATTTCCTTCCTTTTAAGGCCAAATAACATTCCATTATGTGTATATATCACAGTTTGTTTATCCACTCACCTGACAGACATTTGACCTGTTTCCACCTTTTGGTTATTATGAATAGTGCTTCTATGTACATTCATGTACAAGTATTTGTTTGAGAATTAGTCCCTATTTTTAGTTCACATGGGGACATTATATTTACTTTGATTATTTCCCATACTGTAGATTTGGCTCAACTATTTTTCTCAGGAGTTCTCAATCCTGTATGCATATGATATGGGAAACTTTAAAAAAAATAGATGCAGTGAGGCTTCTGAGCAGCTTAGTGAGTTAAGCAATCCAACTCTGGATTCCAGCTCCGGTCATGATCTCACAGTTGTGACATTGAGCCCCATGTCAGACTCTGTGCTGGGCATGGGGCCCGTTTTAGATTCTCTCTCTCCTTTTGTCCTTTCCTCTACTTGCATGCACTTGTGCTTTCTCTCTCTCTCTAAAATAAATAAACACAATCTTTAAAAAAAAAAATACATGCTGAGATTCCTCACCAGGACAATTGTTAAAATCTCCCCAAATGATTCTACTGTGTGTCCAGGGTGAAAAAGTACTGGCCCCCTGCCCAGAGTTCTCAGAATTTACCATGCATTAGAGGCACTCGGATGTCTTGTTAAACCACAGATTGCTGAGTTTCTGTCTCAGTTCACTGGACATGGCCAATGCACATTTGTATTTCCAGTAAGTTACCAGGTGATGCTGAAGCATGGGGGCCACACTTTGAAAACCACTGACCTTTCACCCATAAGAATGGAGATGGGGATATTAGAATCACCAGGGAATGAATGAATCAATGAATCAAATCCATACCCATCTCCTTATGTTGTGCTTTGGTTGGAAGAGGTAGCATCTGTATTTTAGAAAACTTTCCAGTTCATTTTACTGACAGTCCTCTTCTCCCACTTGCCATTGAGAACCATTGTTTTAGTTTCCATGTCTTTCTGGATACAGCTTCTGCTACTCAAACTGTTACCTACCTCTAAAGGCCTTAATTCTTGTATTCACATAGTTTCTCACAGCTAAAATACTTTTCTCAGCATCCAAACCCACAAGGAAAAAGTCAAACTTTCACTATTTGCAGAAGACATGATAGTCTATGGAAACCGGAAAGACTCCACCAAAAATTGCTAGAACTCATACATGAATTCAGCAAAGTCACAGGATATAAAATCAATGTGCAGAAATCTGTTGCATTTCTATATACCAATTAACAAAGCAGCAGAAAAAGAAATCAAAGAATCAATCCCATTTGAATTTATTCCTATACTTAGGAATAAATCTAACTACAGAAGTAAAATATCTGTACTCTGAAAACTATACAACACTTGTGAAAGAAATTGAAAGAGGACACAAAGAAATGAAAAAGCATTCCATGCTCATGGATTGGAAGAACAAGCATTGTTAAAATGTCTATGCTCTCCAAAGCGATCTAAACAGTAGTGTAATCCCTATCAAAATACCATGAGCATTATTTTACAGCTAGAACAAACAATCCTAAAATTTGTATGGAACCACAGAAGACCCCGAATAGCCAAAGCCATCATGGAAAAGAAAAACAAAACTGGAGGCAACACGATTCCAGATTTCAAGCTATGTTTCAAAGCTGTAGTCATCAGATTCCAAGCTATGTTTCAAAGCTGTAGTCATCAAGACAGTATGGTAGTAGCACAGAAACTGACACATAATCCAATGGAACAGAATAGAGAATCCAGAAATGGACCCTCAAAGCTACAGTCAACTAATCTTCAACAAAGCAGGAGAGAATATTGAATGGAAAAAAGTCTCTTCAACAAATGTTGGGAAAATTGGACAGCCACATGCAGAACAGTGAAACCAGACCACTTTGTTACACAAAAATAATTCAAAATGGATGAAAGACCTAAATGTGAGAAAGGAACCCATCAAAATCCTAGAGGAGAACACAAGTAGCAACCTCCTTGACCTGGGCCATAGCAACTTCTTATCAGACACATCACCAGAGGCAAGGGAAACAAAAGCAAAAATGAACTATTGGGACTTCATCAAGTTAAAAAACTTCTTCACAGTGAAGGAAACAATCAGCAAAACTAAAAGACAGCCTATTGAATGGGAGAAGATATTTGCAAATGGCAAATACGATAAAGCATTGGTATACAAAGTCTATAAAGAACTCACCAAACCCAACACCACCCAGAAAGCAAATAATCCAGTTAAGAAATGAGCAGAAGACATGAACAGACACTTCCAACGAAGATATGCAGATGGCTAATAGACACATGAAGAGATGCTCAACATCACTTGGCATCAGGGAAATACAAATCAAAACCACAATGAGATACCACCTCACACCTGTCAAAATGGCTGATTAACAACACAAGGATCAACAGGTGTTGGCAAGGATGTGGAGAAAGGGAAACCCTCTTGCACTATTGGTGGGAATGCAAACTGGCGCAGCCACTCTGAAGAACAGTTTGGAGGTTCCTCAAAAAGTTAAAAATAGAACTGCCCTATGGTCCAGCAATTGCACTACTAAGTATTTACCCAAAGGATACAAAAATACAGATTTGAAGGCTACATGCACCCTGATGTTTATAGCAGCATTATTTGCAACAGCCAAATTATGGAAGATTAGAGTCCAAATGTCCATCCACTGATGAATGGATAAAGAAGAGGTCATGTATATACAGTGGAATATTACTCAGCCATCAAAAAAGAATGAAATATTGCCATTTTCAATGATGTGGATGGAGCTAGAGTGTATTATACTAAGTGAAATAAGTCAGGCAGAGAAAGACAAATACCAGGTGATCTCATCCATATGTGTAATTTAAGAAAGAAAACCAATGAACATGTGGGAAGGGGGAAAGGAAAAAGAAGAGAGGGAAACAAGTCATAAGAGACTCTTTTTTTTTTAAAAAAAAATATTTTATTTATTTATCTGATAGAAAGAGAGAGAGATCACAAGTAGGCAAAGCAGCAGGCAGAGAGAGAGGGGGAAGCAGGGTCCCTGCTGAGCAGAGAGCCTGATGCAGGACTTGATCCCAAGACCCTGAGATCATGACCTGAGCCAAAGGCAGCAGCTTAACCCACTGAGCCACACAGCTGCTCTAAGTCATAAGAGACTCTTAAAGACAGACAACAAACTGAAGGTTGATGGGAGGATGTGGATGGGGGAAGGGCTGGATGGGTGATGGGTATTAAGAAGGACCCTTGTTGTGATGAGCACTGGGTGTTGTATGTAATTGATGAATCACTGAATTCTACTCCAGAAACCAATATAGCACCGATGTTAACTAAAAAATTTTAAATTAAAAAAATGGAAGAAAATAAAACCATGGAAAGTGAAACTGCAGTTAAGGAGGAACTACTGTATTACTGGATTTATTTATGAATATATTCCATTATAAACACAATCACAATCTCAGTCTCAGATGAAAGAAACAAACAAACAAAAAATAAAGTGCCTCTCTCCTTCCACTGCCAAAGCCCCAGCCCCATCTTTCACGAACTAAACCCTTATATTTTCTCTGATGTGGGCTCTGGTATTTTTTCTGATCTCTTTTTTTAAGATATTCAATTTTTTTTTTTTTTTTTAGGGGAGGTGAGGGGCAGAAGGAAAGGGAGTAAAAGAATCTTAAGCAGGCTCCATGCCTAGTGCAGACCCCAGTGCGAGGCTCGATCTCAGGACCCTGAGGTCATGACCTGAGCTGAAATCAAGAGTCAGATGCTTAACCAATTGAGCCACGCAGGTGCCCCAGTCTCTGATCTTTTTAATCTATCCTCCAAATTCTCATTGTATCTACAAAGTTGTGAGGCACTAGAGTATAAACATAGTGCTTAATGATGTACTGTTTGTTTTATTAAGATTTTATTTATTTATTTGAGAGAGAGAGAGAGAGAAAATGAGTGGGGGAGAGGGGCAGAGGGAGAGAGATAATGTAAAGCATATTTGCTGCTGAGCTCAGAGTCCAACACAGGGCTCTATCCCACAACCCTGAGATCATGACCTGAAACTAAGAGTTGGTCACTTAAATGACTGAGCCCCGCAGGTGACCCTGATGTACAGTTTTTAATTATTCATGGATTGTTTCATCCAAGTTACGAGTAGTCAAGTTTCTATTTCTTTCATATTTTCCTTGGTGCCTTTTGTTGTGCTGTGTTGACTAGGATCTCAATAAAAAGAATCATAAAATGTTTGGAGTGTTTTTCTGGGAGAGCATTTGCCCCAGCCAACCTGTTGTACAAACAAAGATTGCAGAAGCAAGGATCTTGAACTCTACCCAAGGGACAGTTTGCAGCACAGGGGACGAGCAGGCACTGACTTTGTGGTGGTAGACTATCATACTTGATTTGCTCTCCTATACACAAAGAGTTCTCATTTCTAATTAGAAAATGAAACAAATTAGAATTATTATTTGCCTTGCAAACCATGCAATATCTCCTCAGGTACAATTAAGAGAAAAATCTCTGTTTTTTCCAGAAGCAAACTGGATACAGACTAGTGTCAGGTGTCATAATACCCAAAGCCTTGAACTTGTTCTGACTTGTGTTTTCATCCACTCACTGAGCCTGTTGTTCTTGCTTATAGTTTTACATCCTGCATAATTAATGCTGCTTACAAGGGATGCCATGATCAAGGATCAACAAACTATGGTGCCTGGGTCAAATCTGACTCCCACCATTTTTGTAAAGAAAATTTTATTGGAGCACAGTAGCACCCTTTTGTTTTCCTATCCTCTGCGATGGCTTTCACTCTGTAACAGTAGAGTTGAGAAGTTGCAGTGGAGACTGTGTATCAGCCTGCTAGGGCTGCTGTAACAAATACCACTGACTGAGTTTGCTTAGCGGTAGAAATGCATTTCCTCACAGTTCGGGAGGCTGGAGACCCAAGATCAAGATGTCAGTAGTGCTGGTTCCCACTGAGACCCCTCTCTTTGGCTTGCACATGGCTGTCTTCTTCTTGTGTCTTTATGTGGCTGTCCCTGGGTTTATGTGTGCCTGCGTCCTAATCTTTCTTCTAACAACACCAGTCAGAACCGATTCGGATCCATCTGAATGATCTCCTTTTAACTTAATCGCCTCTTTTAAGACACTATCTCCAAATACAGTCACATTCTCAGGGATTCAAGACTTCAATATGTGAATTTGGTGGTGGCAAGGGCCAGGGATGGAATTTAACCCATAATAAACCAAAGGGCCAACAAGCCTAAAATATCTACTATCTTGTCCTTTATGGGAAAAACATATTGACCTCTGTTATAAACTGTACTTTCTCCTATGAAAACACAACTCCAGAAATGAACCACTGAAGTTTTCCTCTTCCCTCCCTGAGCAGCTCTGGCCCTGGCTGGAAGTCTCATTGCAAGAGTGTCCTGAACCATGCTGTCCCTCCTGAGCAGAACTTTTAGTGGGTCCATTCCCTTTAGAGACCACAGCCACAACCATTCCATAATTCACTAAAACTTGTAAGCCTCTTTTGAGGCTGTGTTTATCAAAGAAGCAAACTTTTTATCACTTAGTGATGGTTACTAAGTATGTTAGGGGAGCAGAGAAAACAAGACCACCTCTTCCTATGGAGGTAGAGGCAGGCTGGCCCACTTACTGGCCAAGTGTCTTGCTTCATAAACCCTGCTATTCAAACGGGGCCCCAGAGAAACTACCCATGGTTCCATATCATGTAGACCTTGGGCAATCCTTCAGGAAATTCAAAATGCAGATGGTAAACAAAGAAATGACAAGGGTCCACTTGATTGTTACCATTTGGAGAAGTAATTCAACTAGGCCGTGGTCAATGTCTATCCATGAGACTCAGCCATGGCATTTTAAGGAGAACTTTAAGAATCTAGGAAAAGCTCTTAGAATTTTCTATTACCTTTGGAGACTGAGATATGTCTACTGAAGTAGGCTTCCAACTGGTATTTCCAAGTATGGGCTCAGCAAATAACTTCACCTGGAATGGGACTGCTCCCAGACCGTATGTCCCCGGCATAATTAGAAATTCATAGGAGGGGTAGAGATACTATCTCTTCAAACCTTCTTTTTTTTACTGAAGAGGAAAATAAAAATAAAATAAACCCAACAAGCAAAGAATCAGTTGAAGGTTACATTAAGTCATGCCATAACTCTGGGCTGGCACCCTCCTCTCCTTACTGTTCTGTCTCCTAGTAAATAGTTTCCATCCTGCTGTCCCCTTTTCCTCAGGGAAAAGTACCCATTGCAGGAATTTGGAAGCATTACCAGAATGGCAGTGGTGTGGTGGGTTTTGATAAAAGATGGTGAGCTTTGTGTCAATTGCAGACATAAAGATTTCCCTCCTGAATGTAGGTGGTAGCCCGAGGCACTGATGTCACAGTGTGATGGAACAGACCCAAGAGAAGCCTTTTGTCTTGTCAGGTCAAAAAGTGTAAACTTTGCAGGTAGAAAGTTTGCTCAAGGAGATCACGGCCGCCCCAGAGAATTAACACCAATGTCTCCTATGGTTGTTAAGCTGAGCTGCAGAAATCTGGGGCCACCTCACTGAACTGAGTGCTGGGCACAAAGAAATAGGCCTGCAGATAGCTTTCACCAGAAAAAGTGATGAGCCCCAGGTGGATATTCATGTGGTCATTCCCTGAACCACTGAGCTCCTACTGTATGCAAAGTCCTGGGGATATCATGGGGAGCACAGCCAGGCCTGGTCTCAGCCCTTTGTAGTTTTCAGGAAAGGAAAGGAGGCAGACATTGATAAAATCCACAAATAAAAGTCAGTGGACAGAATTCACAGAAGTCCCTCTGCTGCCACCTACTGACAATAGTGGGTAAAACTACACATTTGTACGGCGTCTCCTGGGAGCACAAAGTTTTGAACGGTGGTTATCTCACCAAAATGAAGGCTGCATTCCCTCCTAGTGCTGTGTTTTGACTAAAACTAAAAATAGTTTTTTTTTTTTTTATTTCAAAAAGTCTTACACATGTTTAAAAAAACCTGCCCCGGGAGGAATTAATCCTCATTTTCAAGAACCTAAAAGTTTTGCCAACAATTCAGAGACTAGACAAAAGATGTATTTAATAGCAGTCTCTAAACATGCTTCTGTATTTATCTGAAGATACGTGCCTCTGGTTCTTCAGCACTTAAATTCCCTTATGCTCCTGGGTATAGTCGGTCACCTGAAGGCTATGGGTTGTCAAAATTTGGTGCCCAGTGGAGATCTATGCCTTTTCCTTCTTTACCTTTATCCTTTGAGTGGTTCCTGCAAGGTTTAAAAAGTAGTTGAAAATCTAATGTCTGGATGATGATTTCTGTTACGAAGAAAAATAAAAGAAACTGGACATGAGATTCTGATCCACTGGGGGACAGGTCGTGTTTCATTACATTTCATTGCGTCCCTTGTTCCAACACCAGCTGGGTCACAATAGGAGCTCAACAAAAGTTCATAAATGCGGGAGGGGCAAGAGGCTGATGCATTCATTGGTTCCTTATGTTGGGGTCCGTGATCAAAGGAACGAGACTGATACAAAGCGAAGGTCAAGCAAAGCTTTATTTCGCACCAAGCATCAAGAATCAAACTGACCGGTCAGGGCTGTCTCTTACGAAAAGTTGACGACGACGACCCCGGCAAGGCCGCTCCCAACGTGGCCACTCTGGACGAGGCTGCTCCCCAGACAGGGCCGCTCCCTGGACGGGGGCTGCTCCTGCGAGGCCGCTCCCTGAGGCCGCGGCTCGGGGCGTCGGGGCCGCTGGCCGCGGGGCCACTGGCGGCTCTCTGACGGCTCTGACAGCTCTGACAAGAGCTCTGACGGTTCTGACAGCTCTGACGGCTCTCCCAGCTCTGACGACTCTTCTACTCCTCCCCAGCCTCAGCCTCAAAGACTAACCTTTATAGGGGTGGTTGAGCCCCGCCCACACACAAGTGGCCAATGGGATCTCACCTCAGTAAATATATGCTCGCCCCTCTGATTGGATGTCTTCACCTGGCCTGACTCGCCCTTATATCTAGGCTTTGCAAGTAAGTTCCTCTGGGAAGGGCAGGGTCAATCTAAGTTCACTGCAACAAAATGGCTCCCTCTGGCCAACCAGGCCCTTACATTCCCCCCTTTTCTTTGGAGATTAGTCAAATCCTTGACTTTTCAGCCAGTTCTATGTTATATTGAGCATGTAAGACTAACATTTTATCGCTCTAATTTTCTTTGGTACAAATGACATTAGGGTGTTTATAATACGGGGTCAAAAAGTAACAGTAGTACACAGTCGACTGATAAGTTAGCCATTCAATGCTTTGTATAACCTTTTCCATTTTTCCTAATTCCGTTCATCTAATTTCCCACCTATACTTTACATAAACAGGTAACAATAGGAGCAACAATAAACTCACAGTTTTTTTTAGTCTTAGCTTTAGTCCATGGTCAGTGGGGTCTGTCGGCTGCAGCTTCCATCTCTGGGGGGTGTCCTTACTCTCGGCTCGTTTGACATGAACCCATGAACCCAGCCCCTAATGCCTTCTACTTTTACTGCTGTGGGGGTGGTTAGGATAACAGTAAACAGTCCCTTCCAGTGAGGATCCAAGTTCCCCACTTGATAGCAATGTATCCAAACCAAGTCCCCGGGTTGGTAAGGATGTGGTTCCACCTCTGTCTCCGTCCCAGTGTGGGCAGTCCGGATCCCTGCATGGGCTTTTTTAAAGACATACTGTAATGCCTGCAGTGACTGGAGTACAGACTGATCAGTCATTTCTGCTAGGGCAACCTCCTGTAGTCGAGGACAGAGAGGGGGGCGGGGGGATGTCTCTCAAACATTATTTCAAATGGGGTCACCTTGTTTAAATAGGATGTACATCGTGCCCTGAGGAGGGCAAAAGGAAGGATATCCACCCATCCACTGCCAGTCTCCAGAATTAGTTTTGTCAAGGCCTCTTTAAGAGTCCGGTTCATTCTCTCTACTTGCCCAGATCTCTGGGGCTGATAGGCACAATGTAGTTTCCAATTAGTGCCCACAGCCTTGGCCAATCCCTGAGAGACTGAACTCACAAATGCAGGGCCATTGTCTGACCCAATCGCGAGAGGCAGCCCAAACCTAGGAATTACTTCTTCTAGTAGATTTTTGGCTACCACTCCTGCCATCTCATGTTTGGCGGAAAAAGCCTCTACCCAGCCTGAAAAGGTATCTACAAAAACTAACATATACTTGTGCCCACATTTTCCAGGTTTCATTTCCATAAAATCTATTTCCCAATAAATTCCTGGTTCCTTACTTCTTTCTCTTTTCCCTCTTCCCATTTTAGTTCTTCCCACATTAACTGCCTGGCATTGAGCACATCTATCAACTACATCTTGAACCATACGCCCTAATTTAGAAACCTGGAACTGCTTGCCTATAAGTTCCTTGAGTTTGCGTATCCCCAAATGAGTACCCTGATGTATCTGGTCTACTAACTTCTTACCTAGTTTTTGAGGAAGAATTATTTTTCCTGCTTTAGTCTTAGCCCAGTCCCCTTCATAGTCCAATTTAACCCATTTTTGTAAATACTTTAAATCTTCTTCTGAATAGTTCGGTTTTTCTGGTAAGGCTGGAGCCGGGAGTGTAACCAGTTCTTGCACTGTTTCTCGGGCTGCTTGCTTTGTGGCTTGATCTGCTAAGTGGTTTCCTTTTGAAATCAGATCAGTCCCCTTTTGGTGTCCCGGGCAATGCATAACAGCCACCTCTTTTGGGTCCCAAATAGCCTGGAGGAGAGCCAATATTTCTCCTCTGTTTTTAATTCCTTTTCCTTCTGCTGTTAATAGGCCCCTTTCTTTATAAATAGCCCCATGTATATGGAGAGTAGCAAAGGCATACCTGCTGTCCGTATAGATGTTGGCGGTTTTACCTTTGGCCATCTGCAGTGCCTTAGTGAGTGCAATCAGTTCTGCTTTTTGTGCCGAAGTTCCATGTGTCAGGGCTGCTGTCCAGAGTTTCTGCTCAGGAGAAACCACCGCAGCCCCTGCATACCTCTTTCCATTGACCATGTAGCTATTCCTATCTGTGAACAGAGTCATCTCGGCATCGGGGAGGGGAATGTCTCTGAGATCCGGCCTTATTCCTGTGACTTGGGTTAGGACCTCTCCACAGTCATGTGGATGGTCAGCTAGCTCCTCTGGCAGCAGTGTGGCTGGATTTAGCACCGCCAGGGGCTGGAAGGTCACTCTTGGTTCGTTGAGGAGAAGGGCCTGATACCCCGTTATTCGGGCGTTTGTCATCCATCAGTCTGGTGGAGTCCGGAGAAAGCCCTCAATAGCGTGTGTGGTGGTTACAATAAGATTTTGACCCAAAGCCAATTTACTTGCATCCTTGACCAGGAGGGCCGTTGCAGCAATTATGCGGAGGCAAGGGGGAAACTCAGATGCTACTGGATGTACTTTCTTGCTAAAATAGGCTACTGGCCTTCGCCAAGGCCCCAGAGTCTGAGTTAAAACTCCTTTGGCCACCCCTGCTTTTTCATCCACATATAATTGGAAGGGCTTGGTAACATCTGGGATGGCCAATGCTGGGGCACTCAGTAAGGCTGTTTGTAATTCCCGAAATGCTCCTTCTGCCTCAGCTGTCCACTCTATCATAATGAGCCCTCCTTTTGCCAGTTCGTAGAGAGGTCGGGCAATCTCCTCAAACTGTGGTATCCACAGCCTACAGTAGCCCACCGTCCCAAGAAACTCCCTTACTTGTTGGGACGTGGTGGTGCGGGGGTATCGGGTGATCACCTGTTTCCTGGACTCAGACAGTGAACGCACTCCCTCGTGGAGATCAAAGCCTAGATAAATGGCATGGCTCTGACAGAGCTGTGCTTTCTTCGCTGACACCTGATACCCTTTTTCCTGCAGAGTCTGTAAGAAGCTCTCGTTCCCCGCAAACATGACTCATAGTCCTCAGCGGCTACTAGCATGTCATCAACATACTGTAACAGAGTGACTCCTGGATTGGAGGTTCTGTACTCATGCAAATCCTTGTGTAGGGCCTCGTTGAAGATAGTGGGCGAATTCTTGAACCCTTGGGGAAGTCTTGTCCAGGTGAGCTGGCCTTGAAACCCTTCCTGTGGGTCAGACCACTCAAAAGCAAAAAGGGGCTGAGATTCCCTTGCTAAAGATATACAGAAAAATGCATCCTTGAGATCTAAGATGGTATACACAGTTCTTTTGGGGCCCAGGAGGGAGAGTAGGGTATAGGGGTTAGGCACCGTCAGGTGGATATCTTCAACCCATTTATTAACTTCCCACAAGTCCTGGACAGGTTGGTACTCTCCAGTCTTGGCCTTTTTGATGGGCAGCAAAGGTGTGTTCCATGGAGATTTGCAAGGAACTAGGATCCCGTCTCCTCGGAGGCAGTTAATGTGTTTTCTGATCCCTTCCTTTGCTTCCCGGGGAAGGGGGTACTGCCGAACGTGAACAGCCGTAGCTGTCCCATTTAATTGTACCACCACTGGAGGTTGTTCCTTGGCCAAGCCAGGGGGCTTCCCTTCTGCCCAGACCTTGGGAAACTCGTCCTGTAGGATTTGGAGAAGGCTCCCCCCCTTTATTTCCTCTGGTTTTGAGACTGGCTCGTAAAGGAGGTATTCATCTACTGCTGCCATAAGCACTTGTACAGTGGGTTGTCTTAAGGTTACAGTCATGTCTCCTTCCAAGAACTGAATGCCAGCTCTTAACTTGTGGAGGAGATCTCTTCCCATCAAGTTATATGGGGCATTAGGGAGGACCAAAAATCGAAGTTTAACTACTCCCGAGGCCAAATTTAAAGTCCTTTCTGTTGTCCATTTATGTCTCTCTGTGCCATTTGCTCCTTGTACCCAGACTTCCTCTCCAAGTAGTTTTCACATAGGTTTAAGTAATGATGAAATTTGGGCTCCCGTGTTCATCAAAAATCAACTGATTTCCCCTCCACTTCAATTTTTACCTGAGGTTCGGGGAGGGGCTCCAAACCATGGCCCCTTCAGTCTCTGGTGGCAAGCATTGCTGTCTTCCTTTTGGGGCACTCCCTGGCCCAATGTCCTTTTTCCTTACAGTAAGCGCATTGATCTGAATCTAAGTTTTCCCACCTGCCTTCTCTGTGCTTAGGCTTTTCCTTCCATTTACTATCCCCTACCCGTCTCCTCCCCGCTTCATGTAATGCCAAAACCTTAACCAGTTTTTTTGTCTGTTTTTCATCCTCTTGTGCATCCCTGTTGTTAAACACCTTTTCTGCTATTCCCACTAACTCAGTCAGATTCTTCCCTTCAAATCCTTCAATTTTCTGAAGTTTCCTCCTTATATCTGGGGCTGGCTGACTGGCAAAAGCAAGATTCATTGCCCTTTGATTTTCGGGTGCCTCAGGATCGATTGGGCTATACGTTTTATAGGCTTCAATTAGCCCTTCTAGGAAAGTTCCTGGAGACTCATTCTTACCTTGAGTCACTGTACTAATTTTAGATAAATTTATGGGTCTCCTTGCAGCTGCACGGAGGCCTCCCAGTAGAGCCTGGCGGTAGAAACATAAGCTCTCCTTACCTTCATCAGAGTTTGGATCCCAGTCGGGGGGTTCCCTCGGGCAGTAGTCCTCCATTTGGCGGGGATCAAGGTCCCTGCCAAGTCTCTCACTTATCACCTTATGGGTTTCTCGCATGATGTGATCCTGCTCTTCCCCGTTAAAGAGAGACATAAGGAGTTGTTGAGCATCCACCCAGGTAGGTTGATGAGTAAGAAAGACAGTCTCCAAGAGGCTAATTAAATCCTGAGGGTGGTCAGAAAAGGATTTGTGTTGGGTCTTCCAATTATAGATGTCAGAAGAGGAAAAAGGGATATAGCTTAGGTAGGGCTGCCCTCTCCCGTCTGGTAGAGCAACCTCACGAAGAGGCAGCATTGGCGTGGACAGTACTGGTGAGGAAAAGGGAGGCTGAGGGGGATAGAGGAAAGGGGAAGGATCAGGGCGGTCTCTCTGCTTGGTGGTCCCATAAGTGGACCCTGACCGTGTATGAGTGGACTGGTAAAGGCATTATGGGACCGAGAGTCAGATTTAAAGGACAAATAAGGGGGGGGGGAATTCCACATCCTCCATATCTGATGGAGGTTCAACGGTCTTCTTCCCTGGTTCCCCCTCATCTGTCTGTTCTGGTTTTGGTGCTCTGACCTGCCTTAGAGGGAGAGAGATTGTTTCGTTAGCAGGGGGAAGGTGGGACTTGAGCCACGACAGTGGCTTGTCTATCAGATATCGCCAAGCCAAAGTGTACAGTATTTGGTCTCGATGTAGATCAAAGACTTCACTCAGGGTAGAATAGATCTGAGTCAAGGCAAACATTCCTTCTGGCGGCCACCCTGTGGAGAAAGTGGGCCACTCTAATTGGCAGAGTGTTTTTAGTTTTCCCAGGTAAACCTTGTCACCTGACTAAGTGGCTTTACCTTGAAAATCCTTGAAATGTTCAAGAACAAGACCTAGGGGTGTCACAGGCCCCTTACTCCCCATTTGTCCCATTTCTCCAAATACAACAAACAACACAACAGACAACAAAAAAACAAGGCAAAGACAACCACAGACCCAGCAATCCCCATCCAGAGCCTGCTGCTGGTGGGGACATTCTTGGTCCCCTGCAAACACAACGAACCACACAACAGACAACAAAAGAACCAGGCAAAGACAACCACAGAACCAATGATTCTTACCCAGAAGCTTCCACTGGTGGGGGCTTTCTTTATCCCCCAGCTGCCTAGGGGAACTCGAACCCCTCAACTGTCTAGGGGTACTCGAACCCCCCGTCTGCCCAGGGGCACTCAAACCCCCAACCACCCAAGGGGACTCGAACCCCCCGATTGCCCAGGGGGACTCGAGCCTCCGTCTATCCACCAGCAGAGGGATGGGGCGTCCCCGCATCCACTCCAGCCCTGGGGAGCATGGCTGCGTCCAGCTTCTCCCCGGTGGGCTATACCCTGGAGCTCCAAGCAGACAGACAGATAGGATCCCAATACCCAAGATCCCAATAACCAAGATCCCAATACCTCCAGAGGTTTTTCCCAAAAATTCCGATGCTGGCTCAGTTCTCGTCGTTTGATCCTGGACGAGCCCCCAATGTTGGAGTCCATGATCAAAGGAACGAGACTGATACAAAGCGAAGGTCAAGCAAAGCTTTATTTCGCACCAATCATCAAGAATCAAACTCACTGGTCAGGGCTGTCTCTTACAAAAAGGTGATGACGACGACCCCGGCAAGGCCGCTCCCAACGTGGCCGCTCTGGATGAGGCTGCTCCCCAGACAGGGCCGCTCCCCGGACAAGGGCTGCTCCGGCGAGGCCGTGGCTCGGGGAGGCGGGGCCACTGGCGGTGGGGCCACTGGCAGCTCTTATGGCTCTGACAGCTCTGACAGCTCTGATGGCTCTGATGGCTCTGATGGCTCTGATGGCTCTTACAGCTCTTACAAGAGCTCTGACAGCTCTGATGGCTCTTACAAGAGCTCTGACAGCTCTCCCAGCTCTGACGACTCTCCTACTCCTCCAACGACTCTTCTACTCCTTCCCAGCCTCAGCCTCGCAGACTAACCTTTATAGGGGTGGTTGAGCCCCGCCCACACAAAGGTGGCCAATGGGATCTCACCTCAGTAAGTATATGCACTCCTCTCTGATTGGATGTCTTCACCTGGCCTGATTCGCCCTTATATCTAGGCTTTGCAAGTAAGTTCCTCTGGGAGGGGCAGGGTCAATCTAAGTTCACTGCATAGGGTCAATCTAAGTTCACTGCAACAAAATGGCTCCCTCTGGCCAACCAGGCCCTTACACCTTAGAGATGGCCTGTGTTGGACTGAAACTTTTTGCTGTGGTCCCTTCCTGCCACTCTCATACAAAACCTAGGATGGTTGGAAGCCCCAATTCTCAGAGCTGAGTTGAGATGCGCACTGATGTTAGAAAAAGGTCACGGAAAGCCTGAGGGAGGGGCTTGCTGTTGTCACCCATCTGCTTCCCACCTTTCCTTCTGCTCCACAAACTGGCAGCTTCTAGAAACCAGTTGGGATTTAGGACAGTAGGCACTGACTGTCGGTGTGGGGGTAGTGTCCAGACAACATGGCTGAAGAAAAGCCAAGTGTACTAATCAGGGTTCTCTAGAAAAACGGAACTAACAGGGTGTGTGTGTGTGAGAAAGAAAGAAAGAGACGGCGGGATGGGAATTTTGAAGAATGGGCTTGTGATTGTGGAGGCTGCAGGGTGGACCAGAAGGTGGATGCCTAGGGAAGAGTTGTGGTTCAAATACAGAGGTGGTCTGTGGGAAGAATTCCTTAGGGAGAGTTCTATTAAGACCTTCAACTGATTGGATGAGGCCCACCCACATAACAATCTGCTTTACCTCGAAGTCTACTGATTTACATGTTAATCTCACTCAAAAAATTCATTCAAAGGGTCACCTGACTGGCTCAGTCAGTTAAGCGTCTGACTCTTGGTTTCAGCTCAGATTGTGATCTCATGGGTCATAGGAATGAGACCCTGGTCAGGTTCCACACTCAGCAGGTAGTCTCCTTGAAGATTCTCCCCCTCTGTCCCTCTGCCCATTTTCTCTCTCTCTTCTAAAGTTATATAAATAAATCCTTAATTTTTTTTTTTTAACCTCATTCGCAGAAACATCCAGAATAGTATTTGACCCAATATCGGGGCATCATGGCCCAGCCAAGGTGACATAAAATTAACTGATACAGTTAGAAACATCAAGCAGATGTATTTAGTCACCACCAGTGAGATATCAGTGAGGCAGTTGTGTGCCTCCAGCAAGAAGGTAGCAAGCTGCTGTGTACCACTCCTGAGTCCAGGACAGTCCTCGAAAGGCTTTCCCCTCACCTCTGCTTTCTACTATTCACAACACATTTCATATTTTCAAAGACATTTTCAGAGTCCATTGCCCAGGATGAGTTTGGCACCACCATTTTCTGAAAATGGGTGACTAGAGGGATCTGTGTATCTCTGAAGATGCAATGTATTACCCTCTGGGTCTGGGACTGGGACTAGCAAGGGACAGGTGTTTCCAGATTTCCTGCTTTCAACATACCCCAGGTGCTGCTCTGGTGTTAGGGCATATGGCAGTCGTGGGAATGACTGGGGTTCGTTTCACAGCCTGGATTTCTATCAAGTTATGTTTTCATCAATTTGTCGTTTGTTGCAGCTGTTTACAATCTCCCTTCCATTACGGGGTGTTCAGTAATGTGATGCATATTCCTGCATGAAAATAAATAGACTTATTTAATGGAAACTAGCGAAAGTGAATTATGGAGGAAGAATTTTTTTTTTTGTAATTTCATGTCTTAGTGCGAAAATTGAAGACCTCTAGAGAGTTGAAAATATAAACTTTAGGGATCACAAGAAAATGACATCAGGAGTATATTGAAAATCATTTCTAATCTTTCTTCCATTTAGGTCTGGCCTTTGGCCAAATCATAATAGTAAGTGAGGACACTTACTGTAGTCCTCTTACTATATCCTTAAGTAATAGCTCATTACCTCAGTGTGCTGCTGTATTCCTTCATTAGCTTATCTCTACCAGATGGCAGGTCCTTAAAGATAGGGTTTGTGTTAAGTGCTATATTCCTAACACCTGCACACTACAGGTAGTCAGTAAATGTTTGATGAACAGATGAAGGAATAACGTTGCCATTCTTGTTGTTGTTCATTTAGACTTGGGGTAGATTTGTGGTTCTAAGACCCCGGTAAGCCTCCTAAGAACCTCAGACTCAACATATCCCAAACTGCCCTCACCCTTTTTTGTCCTCTTCTGAAGTTACTTCTCAGCTTTTGTACCCTGGTCACTATGCATTGAGTCATCAAGCCTGAAGTTCTGTCATCCTCAATTCCCTGGCCCCATCTCCCATGTCCAGTTGTCAGGTTCCAGGATTCCATCCCAACAGTCGTTCCTGGTTCCCCCTGCTCTTTTTCACTGTCCTCCCGCTTTGCTCCTTCCCACCCTTTACCTGGACCCTGTAGTAGCTTCCAAGTAGATCTGCCTCCTTCCGGGTGACCCTCTCCCAGTCAGTTCCATCTCTGCCATGCCTCTTTTGAAAGTGCAAACCAATCATGTCACTTCCCTGCCTCAAGTCTTCCAGTGGTTCTCCAGGCTGTTGGGAGAAAGCCCATACTGTACCTTGGCCCAGGAAATTCTCTGCAGCCAGTACCCACATAGTCCTCTTACTCAGTCTTGACATTTGCCTTTGGCTCCTGTAACAGAAGCCATTGCATCTCCATGAAATTGCCAGGATCTCCCTTTCTCCTCGCTTAGCTAGTTTCTGCCATGCTTATCGTCCTTTCCTGTTTTATGATCAACATCTCTTCCTCCTTATTCTTTAGGGGACATTTTCTCTCCACAGAAGGTGCAAGATGGTGGATCTGCCAGTTTCAGGTTTTAGCCTCCCCTGGCAAAGGACAAGGTGTGGGCCTTAGGCTGGGCCCCTGGATCCTTATCTCAGAATTGGAGAATATGACCAGAGGAAGGACAAGAAATGTTAGGAGCTCTTTCACCCAGCTCTGACAGATGGCCAGCAGTCCCTTGCTGGCTGGATCCTCAGATCCCTTGGTCTGCTCTGACCCCTGCCTTTCCTGAGTCTGTCTTCATTAGGGTCTTTCTACTATCATCTCATTTTCCTGAGTTGGCCAGAGTTGAACTCTGTGCTTGTGACCAAAAAACCCAAATCAACACCATCTTGTTTTCTATATTGCAGCTCCTGGGAGCTTCCAGATCCTCTAACCTGACCAGAAATACTCCATCTTCTGCTCCCAAAGACCCTGACTGGCCTCGGCAGGCTGTGAATGACTTTGATACCTTGCACTGTCTTTGTCCCATGATTGGCACATGCTAAGGGCTGCTTGTGTGCCTTCATTAAAAAGAAACAGAGAAGGGAATCAGACAGCACAATGTCATAGAAATCAAGGAAATGTATATTTATTTTTTCATCATTTTAAATAAAAACCTTAAAATAAATGTGTATTCTCTGCTTTAAACAACATAAACCGAGCACAGTCTAGCCCTTTTCTGATGACTCTGTGAATGCCCTTGGTTGCTGTGATGTTGCCTCAGGATCTTCTGAAGAGTCTTACCTTCTGCACCAGTGGTCCAAGGGCTTCTTTATAACTGGTGGGTCTGCAGCCTCTTTCCCATCACCTCTGTATTGTCGCTTATTTTTCAGTGTTTCTTTGTTTCTATCAACAATCTTTTATAAAAAGCATGTCATGTGCCAGGCCCTGGGTTGGGTATTAGAAATGCAAAGAGATATGGCCACCATTGTATTCCCAAGGAGAGCGCAATCTTGGGTAGAGAGTGGGGCAATTGACCAGAAACACAATATAGGGATAAGGGTATGTGCGGGGTGTTGGGAAATGCATAGGCAGGACACCAGGCAGGACTCGTGATCAGAGAAGGTTTTCTCGAGGTGAGCCTTGAGGGAAAATGGGAGACATCCAGGTGAAGCATTTTCTGAGCTTGCATTGGACATCTGTGTTAGGGGACCCCTAACCCTTTCCCTTCCTCTAGAAACGGCTGCCATCTACTCCATCTCTGTGGTTCTCCTGGGAGCTGCCATACTCATGGAGTGCTCTACCCTAACTCCCCCTCCCCCTAGTTAATTGGTATTATGGTTGAGGTACGTGGAGCCTCACATCTCTTTGACTACGAGTGATTGCTCAGTTGGACACTGACTCAGGAGGCCTTTGAGAGTCCTCCCCTGGAATGCTTTGAATTGTCACCGAAACACAGAGTCTTTGTGGAGCTAAGGGCAGCAAAATGAGGGACGCAGGAGCCGACCTTTGTGTTGCTCACCCTGTGGAGAGAGCTATCCAGCAGTGAGGGAGAAGGAAGGCCACTGAAGGAAGGCACTGGAAGAGATGAAGAGTCCTGGAGACATCCAGACTCTGACTCCAATTATTCCTGAGGCCCAAACACATGCCTGCTTAGGGCTTGCTGGCCGGATCCCACGGATCCCTGGATCCCATGACGCATTCTAGTAACTTCCAAAAAATTCTCAGTTATTTAATAAATGATTTATGATAAATAACTAAATTCCTAAGAAAGAGCTTACTAAAAAAGTACTGGCAAATGCAGTGTCCTAATCTCTGGGGCCCTCCATGTCCACAAGTCAGTAAGAACTGTAAGACACACCCTCTGCGTAGAAAACTGGCCAGCATGATGGTGGGACGGTTTCATGTGCATGCTGGGTATTGTACTCCAACAGTGCTTGAGGTTTCTAAGCAGATGGTTTTAAAAATCTGATTTATGAGAGCCATGTTGGAGCCTTTAGTCACATCCAGGCTAGATTACTTAAAGGCCATCAAAGGAGAGACTATCTGATGCTCAGGTCAGAGACCCATGACTTCCGTAGAGGTGCAAACCCCCCTTTCCTTCCCTGCCTCTTCTTGACTCTCATTACCTCAGGTCTCAGATTGCTTTTAGCCTTAGATGATCACATCCTCTGGATTAGAGCTGTCTGCTATTAACTCTGTCCTTGACATCAACCTATTTCCTTAGGGCATTGCCTTTGATGGTGTACTTCCTGTTTCCTGGTTGGTTGGTTTGTTCATTTTAGCTTATGACCATCTCTGAGTCTGTTCTTAGTATTGGCTTTTTATGTCCACACTGAAGATTTAAAGGGAGCTTTGAACCAGAAAGGGGCCCAGTCTCTGCACTGTCTACTCAGAGACCAGCCATATGCTCATTGGCTAGAAGATGCATAATAATTTAAGGCAGTCCTTCTTGAAGTTGAGGAAGAACAGAGCACGGGGGATTATAAAGAAACCTCTGAGAAGTGAAAAGCAAAAACAGTAACAAGGAGAAACATCTGGGGTCTACAAGCAGAGGGTGGGAAGAATATCCTGGGGAATGAGTCTAGCAACTGGGGCCAAACCTTCGTGGGACTCTTATCCAAGTCCTTGATTGTTCCCAGACCCGTATGGGTCAGACAATTAGACTTCTATTAGTCCTTATTTTGAGATTTTTCCAGGCATCTGTAGAGGAGCATTTACTCCCAAATTCAGGAGCTCAGCCCTGAGTCTTAGCTGTTGATAAGAAAGTTCGACAAAGACATTGACTCCAATCTTTGTAGATGGGAACAAAGATCAGTCTAATTTTCAATACCAATATCGATTCTGTTTGTCCTTGAACTTTGCTCTCCCACTCCAAACCTCCCTGAGGCACTAAGAGAGTCAGGAAAATAGCAGGTCTTGTGAGATAAGTACATCTCAAAGCATCAGGTTGAACAGGTTTTCAATGGTCACATTCACATAGCCACTGTGGATGTGCATTTGGGCTCTCATCCGAAGATGGGAAGGGTTTTCTTGCCGCTTGGAAAGGTGTTCCAGAAAGGCACCTTAGTGGAGAAAGTGAGGAATGACAGAGACGGACCCCACAACGTGCCCTCCGTCTTCCTTAACACCTTCAGGCTGTGGGCACTCCCACCTGACCAGTACCCTGCCACCTTCATTCTCTTCCTGCTGTAGGACATTGGCGTTAGATACATTGTTAAAGTAAAATGCTGAGTGATGAATGAGGACCTGCCATGAAAGAAGTCAAGAGAACAGTTTCCAAAAGTCTCTGCGGAGGCTCAGAGAGGATGGCCAGAGCTGTGCGAGCTGCCCTCCCCCAGGGGCTCACGCCTGCCCCCGTGTCACGTGACATGGGCCTCCATGCAGCTCAGACCTCAGGAAGCCCGCTAGTTGCTCCTTTGTCAAGTCTGGCTCTGTGGCTCCCACCGACCCATGGCTTCTCAGTTCGGAGGGAGAGAGGCAGCATGTGAAGCAGGCCAAGAGAAAATCTGCAAACTCTAGTTCCCATGCAAGCAAAGGCAGATTTCAAAATTATTATTTAAATTATACACAGGTATTTAAGGAAAGACTAAGACTTGCCAGGTGAAGCAAGCAGCCAAGTTCTCAGTAATTGCCTTGATTCCTCCTTCCCACTGTTGCACCAGCTCTAAAACTCCCCGTCTTCCTGGATTTTACATTCTTAATCTTTCACGTTCTGAGCTGGAAGGATTACAGAGAGGAACCTGTTCCAATGTATTGAATTAGCCCATGGGCTGAGAAAGGGGCAGCCCTTTCTTTCGACTACAGTGTTGCTAGATACAGAATCAGACACCAGAGGGTTTGGCATTCTTGTTATACCTTCAGTGTACTGACATCTACTGCTCCCTACTAGGGAAATTAAAGTTTGAAAGTAACCACTGTATTTACAAGACTTTTTCTGAAATTTAAATGAAATGAGGTTGAGGAGAATATGATTTCATTGACCACGTTTGTCAGTTACAGATGCATTGTGCATGGGGAGTGGGTGATGGTCTTTTGAGCTCCTTGATTTGTACATATCCCAGTCTCTGTATTTATCTGCAGACTAAGAAAAACAAACTCCTGCTCTCTTTTATTGAAGGGTCCCCAGGACTCCGTGTTTGCTCCTGAGCTCTGTTCTGAGTATGTGCCTCCTTTGCTTGTACTTTGTATTAAAAAAAGAAAAATAAGAAAGGAGCACCTGGGTAGCTCAGTGGGTTAATTGTCTGACTTCAGCTCAGGTCATGATCTCAGAGTCCTGGGACCCAGCCCTGGGTTGAGTGGAGTTGGGTTCTGTACTCAGTAGGGAGCCTGCTTCTCCCTCTCCTTCTGCCCCTTCTCACCATACATGCTCTCTCTCTCTCTCAAGTAAATTTTTAAAAAGCATAAGAAAAAGAACCCTTTATTGTTGAGCATGTTAGCTTTGTCCCCTCTATTTTAATTGTTTTTCTGTATCATTTTCTCTTTTTGCAAACTTTTGTTTAAAAATGGCTTTATAAAAAGGGTTTTTGGGTTTTTAAAAATTTTTTTTGTTTTGTTTATTCATTTGACAGAGAGAGATCACAAGTAGGCAGAGAGGCAAGCAGAGAGAGAGAGGGGGAAGCAGGCTCCCTGCCGAGCAGGAAGCCCAACGCAGGGCCCGATCCCAGGACCCCGAGACCATGACCCGAGCTGAAGGCAGAGGCCCAACCCACAGAACCACCCAGGCACCCCTATAAAAAGGTTTTTAAAACACCCTCCCCCAGATAAATTATATACAGATTTCTCTCTTGCAATGTTGATATTGTAAAGGAATGGAAGGTAAAGGTGGGGTAGCGATATGGGGATTAGATATCCGGCAAAGGGGAACCCTCTTCATGAGTCACATCTCCAGGGCAAGAGCCTGAGAGAGCAATAGTGGGAACTAGCATCCCCCACTCCTAGGACTCACAGCCAGTGGCGTCTCCAGGCTTTGGGGACAACTGCGCAGGGGAGATGAAGAGACACCAACCAAAATCTGTTCATGACTCCACAGCTCTGGCCCCCGGCCCTGGGGAGAAGACCCCGGGCCTGGATCTTTGGGCCCCCATCACTAATTTGTGAGCCTCAATCTACAACTCAGCACATTGGCTTTTGGTGAATCAGCCCTTCAGCAAATTTAGTCATTTGGTGAATTAGTTTTTGAAGAATTGATTTTTGGATAAATGAACGAGAACTCTCCAGGGCCTGTCTCACAGTCCAGTAGACACAGTTAGGTCAGAAAGTTTAAATAGCTCAACTTCTAGGTTGAGTTGGAGCTTAAAAGGGATAGGTTTTTTGCAGGTGGGGAGGAATTTCCCCGAGGCCCCTGTGCCCTCCACGCCAGAACTGTGTGCTGCAGGAGAAGAGAAATGTGTCTGGGAAATGACACCAAGTGAAGGGGCTGGGAACCAGAAGAAGGGAAAGGGCTGCTTTGGACTGCTGTGGTGGGTGGGAGGGATCAGATAGAACATTCTGTGTCTTCACCGCTGGGCAGGCGGTGTGGGTGTAGCTTGCTCATTTCCATGCGCCGGATGTCCTCTGCTTGCCAAGACCATCATTACCCCAGACAGTCTGGCTGCCCAAACCTCCCCAAGGGACGAGGCTCCTTTGGGTCAGGCGGGCCTGTCAGGTGTCCCAGGCTCTAAGATGCTGTCTGCGTTCATCCGCTGCCTGTGCTCAGCCTCCGCATCCTGTGTACTCATGCACCCTCCAGGGCTGTACCAGGGCCATTCGATTTGCCCTGCGGTTTGTGCTGTCCTTTCTTTGCAAAGGTGTGCTTTCTACTGCTGAGAAGCCTGCCTTTTCCTACTCACTCCTTTTCCCATTAAACGAAGCTCAGAGACTTCCATTTAAACCTTGTTGCCTTTACACAGCCAGCCCTTGAGTTGGCTTGGGGCCTCTCAGCCTCCACACCCCGCCTCCCCCACACCTGGAGGCAAAGAGGGCTTCCTCCTTTCCTTTCCTTTCTCTTCTGTAAAATGATGGGGTGGTTTTAAATATCTTTATATTCTTTCCCTTTGTGTTTTTAAACATCTTTATTGGGGTAAAATGGACTGTGAACCGTATTACCTTGAGTGAAGATGGGGAGACCAGATGAAAATCAAGAGAAAGACATTGCCACAGTCAAGAGAGTGAACACATCCATCCCCTGCAAAGATTTCCTTGTGACCTTTGGGGGTCTTTTCTCCCCAGGCAACCATCGATCTTTCTGTCACTATAGTTGAATTTGCATTTTCTAGAATATTACAAATTCAGAGTCATATAGCGTGTACCCTCTCTTATCTGACATCTTTTACTCAGCAATATGATTTTGAGATTCAGCCATATTTTTTTGCATGTGTCAATAAAACGTTTGGTCCTTTTTATTGGTGGGTATCATTTTTTGTATGAATGTTCCACTCACCTGTTGATGAACATTTGGGTTATTTTCAGTTGGGCTGTTATTACAGATAAAGCTTCTAGGGACATTCAACCACATCTGTGCACATACATTTGTAATGTCTGTATACTCTTGTTTCTCTTGGACAAATACCTAGGAGTGGAATGGCGGAATCATATGGTACGTGTACATCTGACATTCTAAGAGAAAGCTGTTTTCCAAAGTGGCTATACCTTTGCATGTTCTCACCCACCGTGTTCCAGTGGCGCCATGTGGTATCCCATCAAAATGGTATGGTCAGTCTTTCAAATGTTATCCATTCGAGTGGGAGTGTGGTAGTATCTTATTGTAGTTCTAATATGCATTTATCCAGTGACTTTTGGGGACAAACATCTATTTGCTGTCAGCATATCTCTGCTGGTAACCTGTGTGTTCCTATCTCTTGGGTATGATTTTTTAAACCAGTTTCTCTGAATTCTTATTGTGGAGTTGTAAGGGTTCTTTATGTAATCTAGATACGAGTCTTCGGCTGCCTGTAAGTTTTGCGTGTCTTCTCGCAGTTTGTGTCTTACCTTTTGTTTTCATATTCCTTTCCTTTCGAAAGGCAAAATGAACATTTTGAGAATGTAAATTGTATTTGCTTTTGCTTCTTAAATGTTGTGCTTTTTGTATTATATTTAAGAAATCTTTCCAAAACAGAAGTCAGTAAGAGTTTCTTTTCTGCTTTTCCTAGAAAAGTGATAGTTTCAACTCCTCCATTTAGGTCTCTATCCATTTCAGTTAACTTTATATGTGATGTTGAGTAAGGGTTCAGGCTGATCCTTTTGCGTATGGAAACCTAATCGTTCTAGGACCCTTTGCACCAAAGGTTATGCTTTCCCCATTGAGTCGCCGTAGTACTGATGTAAAGAATCAATGACCATATCCATGTGGGTCTGTTTCTGGGCTCTTCCATTCCCATCATCACTTTGTCTACGTTCCCACTAAAGCTGCAGGGTCTTGTTCATCCCAGACCTGTAATAAGTCTTGAAATCACGTGGAGTTACGCCTTTGACTTGGCTTTTCCTTTCTGTGGTTGTTTTTCTGGTCATTCTGTATCGTATTGCTTTGGCCTGTGCCCCACCTCCATCTTCCTGCAGACAGATTGTCTCTATTCTCCTGTCCCCTGAGAGGACCTTAGGGGAGTTCTCCTTCATATAGAGTAGAGCCTGTGATAGAGAGGGAGACAAAAGCAGCCTGTCCTTTGCTCATGGGGAAATTTTGGCCAAAGTTGGGCTGCTGTGGGGTGAAGGAGCCAACTTCCAAATGGACAGATCGAGTCAGATTCTGCCCAGCTTTCAAGGTCCGAAGAGTTCAGACATAGGAGAAACATTTATTTGGAGAATGATGGTGAGTCACAGGGGGAGAAGATGGGATAAGTTCCCCTGGCTTTTCCTCTAAATTCTTTGGCAGTAGCATGCCAGGATTTGTAGAAAGAGAAAGTTATTGGCAGGTTGTGAAGGAGAGAGTGGGATGAGGTTGGTCTCTCAGGTGGCGAAGACCTTACCTGTATATGGTGTTTTTGTTTGAAGGATTGCAAAATGCCTTACAAATGTCAAAGTGCCAGACAGTCATGAATTCTTCTAGCACCCCTGAGAAATGAAGAATGCAGTTGAATAGTTGAGATGAATGCAAATGATCTCTCACCTACGGTCATCCGTTCCCAAACTGAACGATGAATGATGGAGGAATTCCTTCCTGTGTGCCAGTGGGATATTGATGAGGTATCGGGAGCTCCTACCCAAGGAACACCCAGGAGTCACATTATTCTGAATAGTAGTCATCCAAGAGGCTCTTGCTAACAACTGGACAGCTATTTCTCTGACAAACGTCCTCCTCCTTTGAGTAAGAAATCCTGTACTCTTGCTAAGTAATCCGACTCAGATAGAAATATGTGCTCTTTTTCTATGAAATCTTAGTATTTTATGTACAAGTAGGCACATATGTATAAATTTACACATTTACAAACTGTTCTTCGGGAGACAGGAAGAGTAAATGAATTGTTTTCTTTATAGAAACCGTAGAATTTTAGGACACGTAGGGGAGTTTGAAATGATCTCATTGTTTTTGTTTTATGGCTGAGGCCACTGACACACAGAAAGCTGAGTGACATCTGCAGCCCATAGAAGGAGCAGAGTCATGCCTAGAACCCAGCTCGCTGGACTCCCAGTTCAGTGCTCTTTCATTGGGGTAGAATGGACACAGCACAAACACAGAACATGTGTCCTAACTCCCCAAGTCCATGGCGGACATGGACAGTCAATGCTGGTATGATTCTCACACTTGAACCTCACCATCTTCTTCCACCAGAGGTCTAGGCCGGGACAGTCGACACCAGAGAAGCGATTAAGACGAGCACGGACTTCAGAGTCAGGCAGACTGAGAATGAGTCCTGGGCCATTTCACACATTGTTGGGAGCTCAGACAAAACTAGTTAATCCTTCTGAGCCTCAGTTTCCTCTTTTATAAAATGCGGAGGGGGCACCTGGGTGGCTCCGTAGGTTAAGTATCTGCCTATGGCTCAGGTCATGATCTCAGGGCCCTGGGATGGAGCCCTGCATCAGGCTTCCTGCTCAGTAGGGAGTCTGCTTCTTCCTCTCCCCCCGCGCCTCCCCCCTTGTGCTCTCTCACGCTCTCGCAAATAAATAAAATCTTTGAAAATAATAATAAATTTTAAAATAGTAGTATAAATAGTAAATAAAAGCAGTAAATTTTTCCTTTTGGGTTTTATATATACCCAAATTTGTGTGCAAATAATAATAATTTTATTTCTTCCTTTTCAACCTTACACCCTCTACCCCCACCTTCTTGCTGTATTGCAAGACCTTCTTGCAAGCGAAGATACCCCAGTGCAATGCTGAGCAAAAGGGATAAAAGTGGACCAAATGTCCATAGCATCAGGTTGAGAAACCCTGATCCCTCCCCACCCTTTGCAGATACGGGACCAGGTTCATGATGTGTCTAAAACCTGTGGGCTCAGATTTGGCTGCATCTTCTTCTTATCTCACTAACTTTGCCATCCTCGAGGCCAACGTTATTTACAGAACACCGACAGCCTGCTATCATTTCCATCATATCTTGAAGCAAGGTCCAGCTTGGATGTCTGTCTAACTGCAGGGCACAGCGAACGGGAGAGTCCAGACTCCAGGATTGGGTCCTGTCTTTGCCGTCTGGCTGTCCCGAGAGCGCAAAAGTAGTGAGGCCCTGGAAGAGAAGACAGAATTCAAGGGCGTGGAGACAGAGAAGTATCCCAAAGGCCTCCCAGGGGATAGAGGGACCTTCCAGGTGGGCAGGACAGGGCAGGGGGGAGCCCAGGGTGGCGGGTGCTATGCACAAGTCTGAGGACCCCACAGAGGGCAAGCTGGCGCTGCGGATAGCTCCCGGCTAGCCACGGCTACGCCGAGTGCGCCCCTTAGCGGCAGGCAGCGCACTAACAGGCACCTTTCAGCTCTTCTCTATTTGCTCCTCATGATAAATCTATCATATAGCTATTATTATTATCGTCTCTCTTTCCGACGAGGAAACTGGGCTCAGAAAAGCAAAATTACACGCTGAAAGTCGCAGAGCGCGTCTGTAGAAAGAGGAGCTGAGATTAAATAAAACCTGGAAGTTTTCTCTCCCAAGCCTGGGCTTGGGAGCTGCATCCTGCGGGACCTCTGAACAGATGGGGACCCCAGGCTGCAGGAGGTTGGCCCCGGCTGCTGGGCAGGTGTCCCAGCAGACGCTAGACAGTTTCCGGGTTATGAGGGTAGCACCGACTGTGGTGGCCGCAACGTGGACTTGATGTTGATACTGTGCTCTCGGACCACTTGGGGTGAGGATTGTCTCAGAGCTTGGAGGATCCTTGCTACTGTTAGGGGAACAAAACTGGGGTAACACGCAGAAAAGAGGATTGGAGCAGGAAGTGACAGTTTACACATCCCTTGTAGGGAGGTCATGTGTTCCGAATGTGACTTTCCTCATATTGAGAGTTGGGGCAGCTCCAGGTCCTGGGTAGGTGCAGCACCCCTTGCCCCCCACCTGCTTCATAGAAGATGCTGCCCTCTGATAATGACACCGATTACCGGTGACGCTCCCAGCTGAAACTGACGCACACCTCTGTGATCTTAATTTTATTTTTTTTCAGTGTTCCCAGATTCATTGTTCATGCACCATACCCAGTGCTCCATGCACTACGTGCTCTCCTTAATACCCACCACCAGGCTCACCCAACGCCCCATCCCCCTCCTTTCCAAAACCCTCAGTTTGTTTCTCGGAGTCCACAGTCTCTCATGCTTTGTCTCCCCCTCCAATTTACGCACTTTTTCTTTCCTTCTCCTAATGTGCTGAGGGGATACTATTAGCTTTTGATTTGGTTATTTATTAATGAAATAATATTGTAAGCCGCAAGATTGGCTTGTCCTGAGTTTAGCAAATCAATCTGATTCATACTGATGACTTTTGGGGAAAAAGAATGCTCCATAGGGGACATGTGGGAGATGAAGTTCGGGGACCATCACGGGCGATAGTGAGGTTCTGGAGCATAAAGACTATCCTTGTGTGGAAAAGTCCCCAGGGTGGGACCTTTAGGGCGACTGCTATTCTTCTTAGTAATACTTTAACATTTTAAATTAGGAAATACTCTGAACATCCCCCAAATTATAAAAATAATATAACGAGAATTTCTGTACCCTCCACCGTTGTTAAATGTAATCTGAGATTTTGCCATATTTGCTTAGATCTTTTTAAGAAGCATTAAAACATGCCTGAGCAGCTGTCTCCCTCCTTGGGATCTCCCCTGCCACCTGTTTCCCGAGGTCACCAACATTCCATCACTCGGTTTGGCTCTTTGGTATCCATAAACAATTACATTGTTCTTTGTTTGTTTAAAAACTTTACATAGATAGTATCATGATATAATTTCAGTATTCTTTGCAAATTCCCTTCCCATCCACTGAATAGTATGCTTTTCGAGATTTAACCATGTTCATATGCATGTACTTACCTCAGCCATTTTAACCACTTAACAGTATTTTCTATATAATGTAACGTAATTTATATATATATACATTCCTCCTACTCAGAAACATTTAGATCCTTCCTTCTTCCCTCCCACCCTCCCTTTCTTTCTCCTTTCCTCTTTCTAGTTGTTATTACACACAGTAGCAGACATCCTTTTGGATGTGTCCTGGCTTCTGTGTGGGAGGTTTTTTCCTAGGGTGCATCCTTAGAAATGGAATTCCTCAATTGTAGAGTGAACACATCCTTCCCTCACTATTGCAAAATCGCTTTCTCCCTCCATCCAGCAACGTATGGAAGTTCCTGCTCCTCTACATCCTTGCTTATACTTAAGGTTACTAGACAGAAATTTGCATCCATCTAATGTGTATGACACATTATTTTATTGTTTTCATTTACATTTCCCTGAGTTTTATCAAGATTGAATATTTTTTCATATGATTATTGGACAGTGGTTTCCCTCTCTGCAAATTCTGTTTATAACTTTTGTTCATTTATCAACTGGGCTGTCTTTCCCTTGTCAGTTGAAAGGATAACTTTCTATATTGTAGATATTAATCTTTTATCATATTTTTTTCACGACAAATAATTTATTTAAATCTGTAGATTGTTTTTTCCTGTTGTTTGTGGTTCTTTTGTGATACAGCTGTTTTAATTTTTAAGAAATTCAAATACACATATATTCTTAATTTGTGATTTTCACATCTTAACAAATCTTTCCATATCTGCATGTCACAAAGACATTTGCCCACGATTTTTTACATATTTTTTTCTTTTTTTAACATCTAGGTCTTTAATCCATCTGGACTTTATTTTTGCGTAGAGTGTGAGATAGGGAACTAACTTTATCTGTGCCATATGGATAGTCATTAGTCCCAACATCATTTATTGAATAGTCCGTTTTTCCTTCACTCCCATGTATGGTTATCTCTTTCAACTACTGAATGTAACACATATGTTTGGGACTTTTACAGAACCACAGAAGCTTGAAAGTGCTGGGGAATTGACATCCTGTGGAAGCAGTTCACAGTCAAAGTCCAAAAGGACTTGGCTTATCCCAGTTTCCTCCCTCACTCTTCAGGTGAGATAATCCCGAGACATGGTTTAGACCTTTTCCTGGAGTTTCCCCAAGGAAATAGTTCCACAGTCCAATGCTGTGGCTGACTTAGCTCTCTTAGCTCCCCCTGCCACCCCATAGGGGCTGCCTCTCTCCCTATCTCATTGACCCGTGTCTCCCAAACAAATAGTGTACATCAAATTCTTGTCTCAGAGTTTGCTTCTATAGGAACTAACCTGACATGTGTAGACATAACTCCAGGCTCTCTGTTTTTTCCATCTATCTATCTGTCATTGTCCCACTTAGCTTATTAAGGTTGTTAAACTCACTTCCATGTCATACAGCAAGTGGGCATCTTGTTATCCTCTGCTGTGTACACTCATCTGTTGGCCTTTGCATTCTGCATTGATTCTGGTTCTCCTGGCCCTTGTTCTGTGATTTACCTCACTTGATTCCTTACTCTATTAACTTAGCACAGTGCCATTTCTCTGCTGTGACTTTATACTTGTTTCACTTAAAAAAATCTGGACTTCAGGCGATGATGGCCTTTGATTTACATGGATATCCTACAGTCTTTCATGAAAAATAAAACAAAACTAGAGAAGGAGAAGGGTGCAGATAATTGACAGTAATCAACATAGTGTCCGTTGGGGTTCTTCTTGGGTCTTTTATTATATCTGGAAGAAAAAGTTACAGTTTTATTGTGCAAGAATGAGTAGAATCATGCACTGATTTAACATTTTACTTTGTTAATCTTGGGATTTTTTATTCTTCTATAAAAATGGCTTTGAAATGTTATTTGTACCTTTTGCCTTCCATTCCTGTACTTCATGGAAGCAATGAGACCTAGAACTTTCTCATCTGTCTCAACATTCTCCAAATCAGAGCACGTAGGAACAATGCAGGGGACCCAGAGGTCCTCATCTGTGGTTTCCTTGGAGGAACTTGGAAATTGATTTCAGAATGCAGTGTATCTCCTTTATAACCATATGTTGTGGTTTGAACATAATTCTTGTTATGCAGTGAGTGTAGTCATTTTCAACAAGCACTTTGTCTGCTTAAGGCCTTGAATTTGTTTGTTTTTTTTTAAAGCAAACTGTTATAATTATTATATGTAAATATCTGGATCCTGCAGATACTACCTCAACAACCATATTTTAAAAATCTAAAGTCCAAGGTGAGCAAAACCAGGAAAAGAGCTCTCACATAGCCTTCTTAATGCTTTTTATTTCTGCAGGGGGATATCACTACAAAAAGGTGGTAAAATCTTAAAAAAAAAAACCAGGAAATTCCGTACAATGATAGGAAACAAATTACTAGTATCAGGGAAGGGGCTTAGTACAGTGAAAGTGAGAAGAATTAAGGGTCAAGAAGAGCACCAGAAAAACGCTAATTCCCTTAAGAACATTAACTCTGCCCAGTTTCCGTTTTCAGTTTTTTTCCCCCCCTTTCTGGCCACTAATACGTAATCCTTCTCAGTCCTGAGTAGAGCTTAGTTAAGTGACAGAAACTACCAGAAGTATAAGCTATGAATCCACATTGTCTGGTAAATCTAACAGAATTCGTCTTAGGCTCTTCTGTTAACTGTGTCGATCCTTAATAAACATTATTCTAATGACACAGTCATGGGAGTTTTACTAATTTTACATATATGTTTCCAAAGTTAGCTTCAGACAGTTTCTTCTTTTCCCTTTTTTATAAATTTTGCTGGAGTTACCATTCCATTTAGTCTGTGTTCCCGGAGTTGTTTCTAGATTTTCAGATAAATGACTTTCATTTACTTCTGCTTTGAGGCTCTTTGTATAGTGTTTGAAGTGTTATTTACAGCAAAACAGCAAACTGGCCAGCATCCTCCTCTTTTGCTGATTCACCCCTAGTTTCTTCTGTGGGGAGCTGGTGGCAACCGGACTAGACCTCTGTGCCCATGGGCACAGTGGCCAGTGCCAGAGGGGTGCAGCCATGGCCCGGATGGAAGGTGAGGAGGCTGTCCTAGTTCCCTTTCCTTAGTCCTGCTTCTTTGTCCTTCTTTTATCAGGAAGGGCCCCTGCTTCCAACCATGTGATATGCTTATTTCCAAAGCACCATGGACTCCAGAAAACTGTAATTAAGGAGCAGGGGATTCCTTTGCAGATATTTGAAAGAAGGTAGCAGAGACCCAGGAGCTAAGTACTTTTTAGACCCCATTTATCTGCACATTTTCCTCTTTAAATTTATGTTCCTTGCTTGTGAGGGCTTCTTTTCTGGATGACCAAGGGCAATTTCACTAAGTGTTTGAAGCAGGTGGTTTGGATCCACCTAAGTATTTCTGCATGCCTTTGATCAGTCCCATGGTGCCCGCCTGCCCTGGGCACCTGCCCCACCTGATTCAGTCAGGCCCCCTGCCCACTGGGGCTCCACAAGGCCACCAGGAACCTCACTATCAAATGCAAAGTTCATTCCTTTCTTGCTATCTTTTCCCTGAGGACAAGAAAGAAACTTCTCTGTGCTCCCACACGACCTTGTTCCTGCCTCTATTATTAGCACTCACCACACTGTGTTGTAATTACTTAGGTGTCTCCAATTTCCCTCAGCCACATGAGCACACTCAAGAGTAATTGTGGCACCAAGCTCTGCGGAGCTGCCCCTTCTCTAAACCCTGTCTTATCCTTTCTTCGACTCTGGGTTCTGATTGTGTTCCACCTCTGCAGGCTTCAAAATGTTCTTGCTGTACCATCATTGGCTTTCTGCTTTTCTCTCTCCTCACCAGCCCCAAGTGACAGTTCTACCACCCTCAGTGCCTATCCAGTGCCGGGGCCGATGAAAGACCTCAACAAATTTAACAGATGAAGTAAAAGAGCTCTGGTATTACCTTTGCTATCCCCCCTTCTTCTTCTTCTTCTTCTGCTTCTTCTTCTTCTTCTTCTTCTTCTTCTTCTTCTTCTTCTTCTTCT